>NW_022631000.1:7604737-7988681 GCF_010015895.1 Lontra canadensis
CTGCTACTTCTCCGCCATCTTGACTCCTCCCCTCGAGTAACTGCATTTTTATTTATGAATTCATAAACCAGAAATATTGATTTGCTGATGTTCACATTAATGCAAATCTCAACATGCTGGATAATCTGTTTCCAGATAGGAACATGTGGCACATGAGCACTACATTTTCTACAACAGAGCTAGATTCTAAAATCAACCTGTAAAGCAACCGAGGGAGTTGTTTAATAACATCTAGAGTGCAAGACCTGTCCTGGGAGTCTCCCTAATGAATCATCTCATCCCATATTCTTTGTCAAAACCTTAAATGAATTAAGTGTTTGGCTCACTGATAAGTGGGATGCACCCAAAGTAATTGAATGTGGTAATCGAAAATTTGTTAAACCTGTCACTGCACATCATTATCACCTTCAAATCCAATACAGCACAATTAGCTTACAATAGTTATAGTTGAATCAAATCCACATTAAGGTTGAGTGAGTAATGCACACTCTTCAGTAAATTAAATTAGACTCCAAGTAGAGGAAGAGAACAAAGGTGGCACGTGTGAATGGTGTAAATAAGGTAAAATATAGGATTTACAGAGTGCTGAACCTGTTTCCTAAAGCAATGTGGGCTGAATAGCCTTCATTACCGCCTTTTAACTAGCGGACATGCCACTGATCAGGCCAGAGCCTAGAAATAAAAATTTACTTAACTCTGGCCCCTAGCTTGTGAATGATATGTAAAAGAAAATAATGAGATTTGTAATCATCAATATATAATAAATATCATATTCTTCCCATTGCCACATAAGAGTACTGAAAATTACAAAAGAAGAAAACTAATAAACCCTAAACTAGCTTTAGGGAAGACTTTGGGGAAAGAATATCCCATCACGGTCTCTCAGCTGACAGGTATTTTTAATTAAAAATTATGGTTATACTCATGGCAAAAATTTTGCTGCAGGGTTTATAAAATGGTAAAAATCATTTGAAATAATTGATAAGGATATATTCACTTGCAAGGCAATTAACAATTATATCAGTCTATACTGGTATGCATACATACACACTCATAAAAGGTTTTAGGTGAAGATATGTGCTCTGGGGGATGATTTAGAATTGTTATAAATATGATTACATAAAACCTAACAGGTACTTATGTTACTGAAGTGTTTAGGAAGCTCATAAATAAACACAAAACAATTGTGTAAACGTCACCTATAACTCAGTTATGACACAAAGAATGAAAATTTAGTATCGTGTGATCCAGAAGTTATCTAAATTACATCTAAATATTATAGGCATAGAATGTACAAACTGAGACTGTCTGGGACTAGAAATTTAAGTAATTTGAAACTAAAGGCAAACCTTGTAAGTGGACTGGAATGTCTATATTCCCTACCACAGTTTTCTTCTTGGTGTCATGGTAGCTAAAAAAATCAAATTAGGAATTATAGTGTTTTCTGGTCAATATATCATGACAACAAAGGATGCTTATGGTGTTAATGTTTTATGTCATTCAAGTGAAGTTAAAAATGAATGGGTCTCTTTGACTTTCTTGACTGGACTGCTAATCTCTTTTAGATAATATATTTGGGAAAATAATAAATATTGACAAGTTTTTATTCTCCCTATAGCAGCCTCTACCACCACTTTCGAGATTTCATATATCTGTTATTTCAGCACATTCTCTTCACGTGTCATACATCATAAGATTTTCAATGACTGCCTTCTCCATTGGACAATTCCTGTTGCCTAATAGCCAGCCTCCTGAATCTCAACAGTGATGTCTGCACATCTCAGTACAGAACTGACTGCTTCTGGGAAGGCTTCCTGGAGATATCTAACCCCACCCTTCTGGATTCTCATTGCTTTCAATAATCAAATGATGACTTTTGGTGAGCACCCTGGAATTTTTCTGATATGTACTTTAGGCATGTTTTGGGGTCTTTGAGTTAGAATTGAGCTGATAAGTCCATGGCCTATTGGTGTTCAAGGAAATATATGATCTCTAATTTTTGTCTCTATCTATTGATAAATCAATTTCCTTTTATTTACTGAGAAGGTTGATGCAAACTGTCATATTTACATATAATAGTGACTCATATTTTTGTGTTTATTGTAAGCATTTCCCCCTGGCAATTGAAAGATTAACATATGTTTAGGGGAATACCATTACTTTGGGGTTATGAGTCCACACATATTTTTCTTTCCCCTAACATGACTTAATACCTGTAATCTGATCACTGGTTGTCCATGGCTTACTGGTATTTAAGACATTTGTTCCTTGGAGGTTGTTGTCCCTCAATGACATCCATGGTAGATGTGTTGGGGGCAAAGGGGTACCATATGTCTAGAGTAGACTTAAGTAGTTATTGCTTCTTTTCCACCTGTATAAAAATAAAATCAGTGCCTAATATAAGAGCTCTTTGGAACTTTCTATAATACAGAATTTTTTTTAAAAAAATCAAAGATTATGTATGTGAGTAAACTACATAATGTTGGCTGTACTACTGACTCTGAGTGAACTAAATATTATTTGGTAAGAGTCCTGGCCTTAACCTGGATATTTCAAAAAGATTTTAAACATCTAAATTATTGACACCATCGTCATTTAAATATCCCCTGTGTCTACAGCACTGTACAACATTCTCTGGGTAGAGATGGAAAATAAATAATAGATGGATCCTACATTGGGGAATTTATGACTTAATCAAGATGTACATGTATGAAATGAATAGCCAATAGATAAAAACCATTTATATATTAGTTCCTGGTGGTCTGGTTTAAAGTCAGGCTAAGTATTTAATGATTACAGAATATAAATATTTGCCTTCATAAAAGCATGCATGCCTTCATCACATAAAACAAAGACACTCTAGGCCATCACATACACCATGATAAATTTTAGGAAAGGAGAGGTGCTATAACAGTAAATTTACATCAGTCAGTTTTTTGCAGTCAACACTGGAAAAATACCTATATTATAAGTAAGGCTCCATGGGCTCCAAATAGACTCTCAGCTTCCAAGCCTCACACAAAACTGGCACTTTGATATCATAGCAAGCCAGGGAATGATTTGAGTAGATTTAAAAGACAAAAATCTAAGATGGTTTTGATCACCTCCAGTTTTTTTCCAATTACTTCCTATAAACATTTTTTAAAACACAGTAAAATTTTTTAAAAAAGTTTTAAAGTGAACATCTGTATCCTACCCACTCTGTTAAAAATTCCACAATTAACATGTTTTCATATTTGCTGTATCATGTATCTCTTCATCTATCCATTCCTCTATGCATCCATAAATCCACCTGTATTTTTAATGCATTTCAAAATAAGTTGCAAGAATCATTAGACTTCTCATCTAAACACTTCAGCATACATATTATTGTTTCTTTAAACATTTTTAGGTTAAATTTACTACTATTAAATCCACAAGTCTTAACAATACCATTCAATAAGTTTTGGCAAGTGCATACTAGATAACCCAAACTCCCAATTTTCTTTTTTTTTTTTTAAAGATTCGCTCTTAGTACTTAGATATAGAATATTAAGAGGTAGAATATTACCATCACTCCAGAACATTCCTGCAAGCCCCTTCCCAATTAATCTCTACTCCTTCCAGAGACAAACCACGGGTTTGTTTTTTTATTTTTCCCCTCGCCCAACATTAGTTTACTTGGTCTAGAATCTCATAAAGATGGAATTATATAACATGAATATTTTGTTTAAGGTTTCTTTCACTCTGTGTATTTTTGAGATTCACCATTGTTGCACAAAAGCAGTGTTTCCTGTTCTTTTATCACTAAGTAGTACTCCATCTTATGTATGTACCATAGTCTGTACCCATGTACCTATTGATGGACGTTTGTTTCAGCGTTGGCCTAGTATCAGTATAGTTTCTCAGAACATTCCTACACAAGGCTTTCTGTGGGTATATGTTTTGATTACTCCTAGAGTATAACTGATGCATCTTTTTTTTTTTTTTTAAGATTTTATTTATTTGTCAGAGAGAGAGAGTACATACAAGCAGGCAGAGAGGCAGGCAGAGAGAGAGGAGAAAGCAGGCTCCCTGTCAAGCAAGGAGCCTGATGCGGGACTCAATCCCAGGACCCCAGGATCATGACCTGAGCTGAAGGCAGTGGCTTAACCAATTGAGCCACCCAGGCGTCCCTAACTGATGCATCCTGAAATAGGTATATGTTAGTTTTATAAGAATCTTCAGGCTTTTTTTCCAAAGTTCTAGTAATATTTTATATTCCCCCAACAGTGAATGAGAATTCCAGGCACCCTACATCTTTACTGATATTTGGTATTATCCACACTTTTTAAAAAAAATTTTAGCCATTCAAGTGTATATATGATTGTATCTCTTTGTGGTTTTAATTGCACTAATGACTATACTAGTGAAGGCTGAAATAGAAAACAGAAACAACATGTGGGCTAAACAACCAAAGTTCAATATAAAGAACTCTCAATCTATGATACAAGAATAACTATAACAGATATGAAAATGCTCAGTGGTATTCCAGGAATGAGAGAGAGTATCTGAGGAAGGAAAACTCAGAATGAAACTTCCTCCTCGAGGCTGAGATTCATACCTTGTTAGAGAAAGTAGAGCTTTGCCCACCAGAGAGTAAAAAATTCCCTGGTGTGTCCAGGCCTAAGCTGATCTGTAAAATTGGCTAGCTAGCATAGAGCAGTGTCCAGAGTACAGGCAGGGAGCAAACAATCAGCTTCTAGTACATGGGCAGTCCGATGGGGGAGGCAATCCTCCAGGCCCACACTTGCTGGGCCTGCAGAGAGAGCAGCAGCAGGGTAGGACCCTCTGTGTCTCAGGGGGCCACACTGGTGTCTGCAGTAGGAATCAGAATACTTAGGCCAGCACGACGTTTGTGGGGTACTGGATTCCCTGCTGAGGGTTGTGGGGAGTCTTCTGACCAAGAATGCAAATTCTCTTTGGATGCAGAGCTCTGGGCCTATGGTTGGAGCAGAGGTACGCTGGAAGTCCTTCCAGCCACACCACCCACCCACCTTGCAGCACCAAGAAAACTACAGGCTAGTCCTTCCTTCCTGTGATTCTCCTCCAGTGTCCTCTATTGAGAAAGTTTAACATTAAAGAAACCCTATTATTTTCACAGAGCATATATTGAAGGGGGAATTTGGATCTGAGTGGCAATAAATTGTTAACTGGTACAGTGACCATTGCTATCGTACACTTTTTCATGTGATTTTGTATATCATCCTTTGTGAAGTGTCTGTTTAAAACTACATCTTTTTGTTTTTTAAGAATTCCACTCTTAGCACATTGATCGTGTTTCAGCTTTATCTGGATGCATGAATAGCTACAACAGAGACGCAACACCACATGCTTTCTTCTGCATTCTGTTACATGGTTTTGATTTTTACAAAGAATTGCTTCAATAGACTCTGATATCTAATCTCTATCAGAAAACACTGTTTACTTTAAAAACATTGTTGGAGAAGGTTCTTAATATCATGGATACAAAATAGCACAGATAAAATGTTTAAAAAGCAGCATAGCGTGGGGTAGGAGAACTGACTTTGAAACCAGATCACATAGGTTGAAATATAGCTTCTCCACTGACTAACTGTGGGACTTTGGATAACTTGCTTTGGATCACTGTGCCTCAGTTTCCTCACCAATAAAATAGTGATAATAGGTTGTTGTAAGGAATACGTGTGTTAATATTTATAAGAGTACTTCAAATAGTTCCTAGCACATAGTATGTCCCAATAGTGTTTAAATATATATTTGTGCATACTTCATGTTTACATACTTATTTTATTGATTATGCTATTAATAATATATTGGTATATAATAATGTTAGTGTAAAAGTACATAAACTTATTTTTAAAGTACATATATTAATAAATTATATTTATACATTAAATATTAAGATTTACTTATTTGAGAGAGAGAGAGAGAGAAAACGGGTGCATGGGAAGAGAGGGAGAGGGAGAGAATCTGGAGCAGACTCCGTGTTGAGTGTGGAGCCCTATGAAGGAGTAGATCCCATGACTCTGAGATCATGACCTGAGCAGAAACCAAATATAAGACACTTAACCCACTGAGCCGCCCAAGCACCCCTATAAAATTTTAAATGTAGGTGAGCTAGTAATAATACTAGCTAATACTTATTGGGTACTGTCCATGTACCAGGCACAGGCACTGTGCTAAAAGCTTTGCATGTATTATCTATCTCACTGAATTATCAAAAAACAAATCCATTAAATACAGATATGATGAGGAAATGGTGTTTCAGATAAGTTAAATGGGTTTACGGTCAAAATAGTGGATCCAGCTTTAGCATCAGGTCCACTCCACACTTCACTTCACCTTCACCCCAGCCAACTCCAGCAAGCAAGTGACAATGCTCTGTAAAATATAACCACATAAAGGAAAGGAACATTTCTCTTAGTAAGAAACAAAGAGATAAGTCAAAGTTACAGACCTTAATGGAACTGATGCTGAAAAGAACATGGGGTTTTTGAAGCTGAGACACCCTTGTAGGACTGGATGTTAATGCCTTTGCTAAGTCAGAGGACTGGAATCTCAGACCTGTATGCAGTACAGTGCTGGGGGTAAGCTCTCTACGTCAGCCCAGGAACTACAGTGTGCTGACCATCCAGGAAACAGGAATGAGGTGTCTCCGATCATTGGCTATAGAAAATGGCAAAGAAGCTAAGCGGTTCACTAGAAGCCACGGTCTGAAGGAAGAATTTTGTATAAGAAGTCAAGCCCCAAGCCCCATACCATCTATTGATTTTGGATCTGAAATTACACTACTCATATGGAGGCCCCATAATAGAAAACTGGTAACATGCATATTCCCCAGCAGGGGAAATTCCATAGAAATTTATAGGAAATTCCATAGGAATTTATAGAAAAAAATTCCATAGGAATGTCCCTACAACCCAGAGCAGGTTGGAACATGATGGAAGAGTGGATGTTAAACCTATAATCATAGGAAAGTTACAAAATGCACAAGAAAAATCACTGTGGCAGCCAACAGAAACAACCACCTGAAGAACCCAAACTTAAGAAATGCAATAATGGAATAAAGTTGAAGAGATAGTTAAGTAAGTATGTTAAATATGTTCTCTTAATCTTGACCAGTACGTAATTTTCTGCAGTCACAGAAATTTGCCCAAGAATATAATTCTCTCTTTACAGCCCAATTGACATGAAAACTTTGGCTTACATAAACTCATATTTTTAAGAATTTGTATTTCATTTATTTTTCCAGGTGGATAAATTACAGATTGGACAAGACTATCAGAAAGCCAAGTGCTAGATATCTTGTTCCTTAAATGATCACTTTTACAGGAATGAAACTTTGGATTTTTTAATCTATCAAGAAACATAAGAAAGTAATATTACAAAATAGATGTCTGCATTTAGTCCAGGGTTCAGTTAATAAATATGAGATTTATCTGTCTACGAAGATTAGTCATTGTGTGGGCATGCATGCATATGTGCGTATACACGTTGAAATTTCTTCCACATTTAAATATCTTGTATTTCTTCAAATCAAATTGTCTTATTTGTTTGCTTTTATTTTTTCCAGATACTGGGATCTTGTAACTGATCATTTTTTCCCTTTTGAGTTAGGTACTTAAAAACTCAAGGCCAGGGGCGCCTGGGTGGCTCAGTGGGTTAAGCCGCTGCCTTCGGCTCGGGTCGTGATCTCAGGATCCTGGGATCGAGCCCTGCATCGGGCTCTCTGCTCGGCAGGGAGCCTGCTTCCTCCTCTCTCTCTGTCTGCCTCTGCCTGCTTGTGATCTCTCTCTGTCAGATAAATAAATAAAATCTTTAAAAAAAAAAACAACAAAACTCAAGGCCAAATTGGGATGCCCTTTTAGTAATGTTGTACAGGCTTTATGGCATGGTTTCCAGAGACCACCAGCTTCATAGTATTTTCTTATTCTTGTTTTCCTTTCTTCTTCTTCTTCTTCTTTTTTTTTTTTTTTTTTTTTTTAGAGATTTATTTATTTGAGAGAGAGATCAGCAGGGAGGAGGTGAGGTGCAGAAGAGAGGGAGAGAAACAATCTTAAGCAGACTATTTTTTCTTTTTCTTTCTTTCTCAATTTCTTTCTTAATTTGTATTTGCCTATTGTACAATATTCCTATAACTTATATAAAATCCCTTTAGGGAAAAAAAATTAAGGCGTGAGTGTGGGTATCTTTGTGTGTGTGTAGTATTAAATTTCACCTAATGGTGTTTTCCTTAAGATAGATATTACAGTTATCTAAAATATAGGGCCTCTTTGCCCAGTGGATGACTACTTCCTTTACCACATCTGAGGTTAAATTTCAAAGGTCAAAAGATTTACAGATCTTAAAGATCACCTGAACCATCCTTTATCTCTAGAGAGGATTATACCCGAATTATTACAGATCTAGGGCCATCGATTTTATTAAAGTTTATGTTTTGATAGATGAAGAATACTGTGTACTTACTCTTACAAATGGACACTCACCCAGGGTTAGTAATGTCAAAGAAAAATGCAGCTGATGGAGTTAAACAGATAAGGAAGGCTTATTCAGTCTATTTGCAAGAGAGGCCAGGCCTACTGCAAAAAGGGAAAGAGACTGAACTCAATTCCTCTAAAACAAAAAATAGGAAGGTTTTTAAGTGCGGGAATGAGCTACTTGAGAATGTTAGATGCAAGGCTGGTCAATATGACTATTAGACTGTGTCTGCTTTAATTGGCACTTACTTAAGTTGGGCTCCTACCCTCCCAGAGACTGGGAGATAGGGCTTCTACATTTCCTAGTGATGACATTTCAAAGGATGGCTCCCAGGTCCTTGAGAGAGACATTCCTGGGTTACAAAACTGGCAAGAGATTGGGAAGAGATTTGTATCTCAAAGGAACAGAGAAATAATTTGTAATTACAAGTTTTAGAAAGTAAATGCTCTAAGAAAAGGGAAGTGAGGAACCTACAGCTGAGAAAAAACCTGTTTAGTCAGTCTAAGTTTAGTCAGTCTAAGGAGAATATTAAGCCATCTTGGTTAGTAGCCAGTCTGTAAGTAGACAAAACTATATAGTTTCACTATATATTTGATCAATAGAAGGAGGTAGCTTGGGTTTCTTAATTGAATTTATTTTATTTTAAAATTAAACTGTACATCCCACGTGGGGCTCAAACTCATGACCCCAAGATCAAGAGTCACATGCTCTATCAACTAAGCCAGCCAGGCACCCCAGCTTGATCTTTTTAAAGGTACATATGAATATATTTAAAGCATTTATTTTAATGTTAGTGCAATAATTTTACACTCGTGGCACTACCCTGACTTTTTGTGTCTCTGTTCTCTTCCTTCCTTCTCCCTCCCCTCCTGCCATGGCCAAGACTTTGTGGGACCATTCTCGAGCATCGCTGCTCACATTTAGTCTATGGTAGCCACTGAGTTTTGGAGTTTCATTACTGAAGCTACTTAAATTGACAATTGCATACCCAAGACACTCAGTGTATACTTTATGGGCTTGTTGTAAGGAATGAATGAGATAATGTATGCGAAAGCACACTGCACAGTCCCTGTAAAATAGTGAGCTGTTAAGAGATGCTTTTTATCAGTGATTCAATTTCTTAAGCATTTACTTCACCTCTTCTTACTAGTCCTGCCACTCTGTACTTTCTTCCTTGTTCCAGGCTTCAGCTTCCATGTCTCTCAGCCTTCTTTGTGGAGGTGTACCATGCCTGCTGACAAGAGCATGCCCCTCTCTGGGCCCATGGTCCCACCAGTATGAATTTCATCACTCTCCACATCTGTCCCTTGTCCCACCACAACACAGGCACATCCCAGTTCTGGTTCCCTCCTACACTACTTAGCCCTGAGGGAGGCAAGAGAGAGCAGCCCCGTTCTGTAATAGCAGAATCATCCCTGGCATCTGCAGATTGAGAGAGGTACAGCCAGATTCCTGGCACATCTGCCACCTATACACATACAGAAATGAGAAACACTCACCTTCCTGCTTTATGTTCTGGATACTAGGATTCTGATAAAGTGAGGAGAAGAAAATTCAACAGAAGGATAGGTAAAAAGAGGAAAAGCGATGACAAAGTAAGAAAAGAAATAAAAGAAAGCAGAAATAGAATGAGAATCCATTTAAGAGGCAGACATTAAATTCAAAGTAGCAGAAAGCTTTTGGTTTTGTTTTGTTTTGTTTTGTTTTGTTTTGTTTTGGAGAACTGGAGGATTGGAAAGGCGCAGCCCTAAAAGAAGAGCAGAGAAGACAGGACTGCGTGCCAGTTGCCTCCCAGGAAAGGACTGGAGAACAGATGTTCTGGTGAGAAAAGACCAGGAAGCACTTCACAATGAGAAGTCGATTCCTTCCTTTTCATTTTCTTCAGGCCCCTGCTCCTACACACACCCTAACAGCAAAATAATTCAATCCTTGATTTATTGATTAGAGCGAAGCCACTGAGAATATTTTTATCTTGTCTAAATTCCTTCTCACTGACTTCTGTTCTTGTGCCTATTCTCTTCAACTCACCTCCCATTCCGGATGAATATCTGACCCAATTATATTGGAGTCTATGCCTGCAAACCTTCTTCATCCTTCATTCTTTTCCCTTTTCTTCGGTTTTTTTTGTCTCCATAATTAGCAGCCTGCATGTGCCCAGTATGTATTCAGCAGAGTAAAGGATGTTGGCAAGGCTATTATAAATATTTGAGAAATGATTACTATTATCTTGCATAATATGTACCATGAAAGATTTAATATATGTTAAGAGAAGAATGATGGAATAAAAGGAATAAGTGCTAAGTACCGGGGAACATTGTTACATATCTTCTGCTCACTCTGCCATGACAATAACTCCATGAACACTTTATAATGAAGGAAAGACTGAATAATGACCCAAATAAAATTTTAATTTTCTTTCACTTTAAGTCTATTGAGTAGATATTATGCCTAGTCCTTAAAAAGGGTAAAATAGTGCTTTCCATTATTCACAAAAGATACATTTGTGTGGATACTATTGTGCAATTATTCCATAGATCTCTTCTGTGACACTCAAGGAGTTTCAAATATAGTCAATATAAAATGGAACTCTGAATGTTGACAAAGCCACAATACAATAAGCAGAGCTGGTTCAGGAAAAATATTCATTACTAAGAGACATGAGAAACATGTTTATGGCAGAATTGATAACAGAATCAAAACTGGCATTTTTCAGTAGAATTGGTACATTTCTTCCATTAAACTTGTAATGACTCAGATCCAAAGCATATTTAATTCATGGATCACTGATGCAATATTGTGTCAACATGTACTTAGGGAGTCTTCAATGTACGGATCACTGCAGTGATAGACTGTAGTGGTCCCTCGTCTATCAAGTTAATGCATATTATCTTAGAACACTAATACAGGAGTTATTGATAAGACACTCCACAACCCATACTTTAAAAGAAAATGCTGACAGACCCCTAACATTATCAGTAGTAGAGTTAACAATAACAGCAGCAAACAAACAGAACTGTCGCTAAGACTTTTTAGGAAAAATACAAAATATAAGCTTTCTCCAATTTCACTCTAGGCTTAGATGACCATTTTATTTTAACATTGGGTTTTTTTCCTAAACTCTGTCTTGTTATAAGATATATATACAGCTCTGTTGCTTTTTCTGGCCACTTATATGGATAAATTTCTTTGACTATTTCAACAGGAAAAAAGTTACTGAGTTAAGGCTGAATACTGAGAAATTGAAAGATCTGATAAATTAGACAACTCCTAAAACTATAGGTAGTGAACTGAGATGGATGCCCACTCCTTTTCCTGGGCAACGGCAGGATGTATTAGTATACTAGTCCAGGGTTTTGACTTGCATATTATAATTAACATGACATTACTGAACACCCTCCTTTTTTTTTTTTTTAAGATTTTATTTATTTATTTGATAGAGATTACAAGTAGGCAGAGAGGCAGGCAGAGAGAGAGGAGGAAGCAGGCTCCCCACTAAGCAGAAGGTCCAATGTGGGGCTTGATCCCAGGACCCTGGGATCATGATCCGAGCCAAGGGCATAGGCTTTAACCCACTGAGCCACCCAGGCGCCCCGAACACCCTCCTTTTCATAAGAAAATCAAAGATGCTATCTGATAATTCATGTGGAGTATTTTAATTCTCCAAAGAATTAGGTTCAGATTGTCCTCAATTGATAGTTATTCCAAGAAAAAAATTACATTATTTTAAATGTCAACCAATAATTGTCATAGAGAAAGATATGTAAAAGACAACAAATAAAAATCACTCGTTTGTTTTCAATTCCATTTCAGCCACTTGTGTTCATTAGATAAAAATCTAATGAATTAAAAAAAATTCTATGGTAATCCATAAAACAGAATACTACTCAGCAATAAAAAGGGAATGAAGAACTAATTCATACAATAGCAGGGATGGATCTAAAAATCATTTGTTAAATTAAAGAAGTCATACACAAAAGGCCATACATTGTATAATTCTCTTTGTATGACATTCTAAAAAAGGCAAAACTACAAGGATGGAAAATGAGTTTGTGGTTGCTAGAGATCAGAGATGGGAAGAGGGTGCAGTCAAAGGAGAAGCATGAGAAAAATGTTCGAGCAATGGAACAATTTTTTACAGTATTGTGGTCGTAGAAACATAACGCCATGCATTTGCCAAAAAACAGAACTGTCCAAAAAGAGTGATAAATAAATTTGGCAAACATTTAGCCAAGTGATCAAGAAAAACATCACCAGGGATGAGACATATCTTATCCCATGTATCCCTGATACAATTTACTGAGAAATGGTATTCTTACTAAAAATCCATGACTTCAATCCAGCTATGAGAAAACATCAGACAAATCCAAATCACAGGACATTCTATAAAATACTGACCGATACTCTCAAAAATATCAGGTTAATGAAAGACAAGAATAATCAAAGGAACTGTTTCACCTCAGAGGAGCCTAAAGAGGCATGACGACTAAATGCAATGCTGAATCTTAGATTAGACCCTGCAACAAAATAAGGACATTAGTGGGTAAATAGTAAAAGCCACGTAAAGTCTGTAGATCAGTAGTTAGTACTGTGTCTGTGTTAATTTCCTAGTTTTGGTCATTTTACCGAATTTATGTAGGATGTTAACATATGGAAGAAAGGAAACTATATAAGAACACAGAGACTATCTTTGTAACTCTTCTGTAAGTCTAAAATTATTCAAAGATAAATGCCTTAAAAAATATAATGAAAGTGCATGCCATATTGAAGGGGTTATATTCATGTGCTCATAAGTGCCATGAGGCTAGGAGAAAACCAACAATCATAGAAACATGACTTGATTTCATAAAATAATTTTTTTAAAAATTAATGTAATTTGGATCATATACTGTCTAGCTCCATCTCTTAGCATAAGATTTTAGAAATAGAAACCATTTTCTGCTTTATATTCTTAAAACAATCAGAGAAATCAACTGTAGTATTTATTTATTGCTATTGCTGTAATCTTGACACTATCAGATTATTGGGTATTTGATATATATAAGTCATAAAACACAACTGACCACTCTCAGCTACTACACTCAAAGAATATACCATAGTCCATTTCTGAAGAGAATCATAGAGTCGTAGAATACTTGAAATATGGGAAACCTGAGAGAGATTATTTAACTTCACATTCATCACTGTTGGACTTCCTATATTCTCTGTTTGACAACTGCCTAGCACACAAGAAGCAAGTCATGTGAAAGTTACTCAAATCCCTAACACCCCAGTCTCACCCCCTCCTCAACCACTACAATGAGATTTCACATAAGTTCCTTTTGTTTTGTCTATCGGGACACTTTAGAAAACTTTGTTCAAATAAAGAATGGTAAGGCTGAAAAAAAATTAAAAACTACTGCTGCATGCCAAGCCTTTTGTTAAAAAGAAAAATGTATATATGAGGAAAAGACATGACACAACTTGTCCATGGTCATACAGTGTTGGTTGTTGTTGTATTTAAGATTTTATTTATTTATTTGGCAGACAGAGATCACACATAGGCAGAGAGGAAGGCAGAGAGAGAGGAGGAAGCAGGCTCCCCGCTGAGAAGAGAGCCCGATGCGAGGCTCTATCCTAGGACTCTGGGATCATGATCTGAGCCGAAGGCAGAGGCTTTAACCCACTGAGCCACCCAGACACCCTTGTCATACAGTGTTTTAATGGTAAAGTCTAGAATCCAGATCTCTTGTGTTCCAATGCTCTATTTCTTTTTTCACAGCTTATATCCTAACTTATCTTACAACAAACTCCCTCCATGTAATTGTGATTATTTTCACCTTGCGGCAGTGGTAATCAGTGTTTGCTTTTGTCGGGAGGAAAAGTTTTTCTTTACCCTTCAAGGTTCTTTTATAAAATTAAATAGACATGAGACATTAACAGGAAATAATCAAACTGAATTACAGACATATGGGAACTCCATAAGAATATTAGACCAACAGACAGGAAATTGAGGCTTATATAACATCCTGAGCTAAGGAAAGGGGCAGAGATTTGGGGATACGAAGGGGAGGATGGCCATTCATAGGAAAGTGGGAGGAGAAAAAGTCTGACCTGTTATGCAAGTAAAAAGGAATCTCTGGTAATAGCTCTCTTTCTGGTACAGCCCCTTCTTTTCAATGTAATTTAGGCATTTGGGGTGGTGGGAGGTAAGGAACTTTTCCTCAATCTGCTGTGTTTTGATTGCTTTAGCTCAAGATAACCTTCATGTTAAAGTGGTATATTTTAGAGAGATTTGTTCTGAACTGCTTTACTTTAAACATTTGAAAAACACACACAGATCTATGCAGCTATACATTGCTTAAGACTGCTTACCCTTTATATGGGAGCACTCCGTTCCTTCTTAATAAATGGAAAGTCATATCTGAGAAAGAAATTTTTTGTTCCTCTTGCAATCCTAGTTCATGAAATCTTAACTTCCCAAAACCTCCTGTGCTCTAGTATGAAACCAACCAATATTTTAATGGCAACAACTAATCTTGGAATTTCCACATTTTCTGATAGCTATTATTAATAGTATAAAAAAGAAGGTAGCCCCCATACCCAGGTCTTGGCAAAGCTGTGTTAGCTGGGCTTCAGTTTTACCAAGAGTAGGACTAGCACTCATGGCTAGGTCATGTTGTTCTCTTGTTGGACATAAACAGTTTCACAGAACATCAGTATCAGACCACTCTATCAGCTGTCAATCCAGACAAAAATAAGACCACTGAATAATCGTGTCTGATCACAAACAATATCACACACATTTCCAACCATAAAAATGACCACACATCTGCCAATCCTGGCTAATATGAATGAATGCTGTTTGTTTGCCAAACATAGCATTAGCCTTACTGCATTCTTTCTGTTTCCTAGATAAGAACTGTTAACAAACAAACACAGAGTTACCATTGCTTTCTAATGGTATCTAATCCACATCAAAGCCCTGCTTACTTGAATCTTTCCCTAAAGCACCTAATAGAAGCCAAAATTCTATAGGGAGTCCTCTCTAAAACCCTGTTACTGAAATATTCTATGCATCCCCATGGTACACATTCTCCCCTATTGCAACAAGTCAATAAACCCAACTTTGTTCAACTACACATGTGTTCCTGATGGTCTTTGGTTGACAGGCATTGAAAAGAACGTACAAAGAAGCATTTTATAACATAGTTGGTGGGCCATCTTGAGTGTCGGCCTTTCTTTTCCCAACATCTTCCCCATCGCCACCTGAGAAAAAAACAACAACAAAAACCACAACAGAGCTCACAAGAAGAAACTGGTGCCTTAAGAGTCAGGGTCTATAGATTCTACATTATCTTATAAGCAAGCACTGGCCTCAGTGCTCCTTTTCTAGAGGCTGGATGCTGGCTTCACTGTGCAAGACCATGTTGAAGGAGGTTAAGATATTTGACTGAGATGTTACTGAAGAGTTATTTTTTACTCAAATGTATAGTATAACTGTTTTAACAAGGTCCATTCTGAGGAGAAAAGCTCATATAGTTTAAACATGAGTTATTTACTTAGTTACTTTTGCTTTTGGCAAATTATAGTCAGTACTGATGCAGTGTGGGGCACCTGGGTGGCTCAGTCAGTTAAGCATCTGGCTTCTGGCTCAGGTTATGATCCCAGAGTCCTGGGATCAAGTCCCACATCGGGCTACCTGCTCAGAGGGGAGTCTGCTTCACTCTTAACCCTTCACCTGCTTGTGCTCTCTCTCTCTTGCTCTTTCTCAAATAAATAGATAAAATATTTTTTTAAAAAATACTGATGGTGGGGTGCCTGGGTGGTGGTTAAGCCTCTGCCTTTGGCTCAGGTCATGATCTCAGGGACCTGGAATGGAGCCCCACGTCGGGTTCTCTGCTCAGCACGGAGCCTGCTCCCCGCACCACCCCCCCCCCCCGCCCGGCCTTCCTCTCTGCCTACTTGTGATCTCTGTCTGTCAAATAAACAAATAAAATCTTTAAAAAAAAATACTGATGGGAGTGTTGTAAAGGAAACAGATCAAAACCGAAGTAAGATTTCCTCATATCTGGACAAAAATTAGAATAGCAAGTCCTTGTGATGGAATAAAAACAGCCATATGGATAAATGACTCAGAACAGCAAGCAAATTATTACATTATAATATACAATATTTCAGAATATTTTAGGAGAAAACATTTGGGGTTCATAAAAAGAGATTACTTGTTTAATGTAGATAGACTACTTAAGTATCTATGCAATCCCAGACTTAACTTGAAATCCCAGGTTACTGGTAGGCCATTATTGCTTTGTGACCTGTAGAAATTTACTTAAATCTGTCTAGGTTATGGTTTTCATCCCTAAAATATAGGCTCCATTAGAGCAGATTTTGTCTCTTTGGTTCACAGCTATTTTCCTGGTGCCTAGAGCAGTTCCTGTCTCATATTAAACAGTCAGAATTGAAGGCAAGATTTATAAAATGGTAGCATAGTATCTGGTAAATAGTAGATGTTTAATATATGTTTGTTGTTAATTGTGATGATGGTGGTGGTGAGTGTCATGATTTCAGGCATAATTTTAAACAAAATATTAAAATACTGTCATCAATATCATTGATAAAGCAAGTCACTCAAGTAAGGAGAGTTTGAATGAATCTGTGTTAGTCACTGCTAGGTAAAGAGTAGTGCCTTTTAATTAATATATAGGCAAAAAAGCCATCTCCATTTGGACATGGAAGGCTACATGAAAAAAAACTATAAATGTTTTATTCTCTTGTACACATTTCAAAAATATTATCAAAATAATTTTTTACCATTCTAAGATTTGTATACACTAAGAAGGAGAAAAGGAGGATTTAGAAAAATGTAACAAGATATATAGGAATTTAGAATCTTCTCTTACAGGGACACCTGGGTGGCTCAGTCATTTAAGCGTGTGTCTTCAGCTCAGGTCTTGATCCCAGGGTCCTGAGATCAAGTTCTATATCAGGCTCCTGCTCAGAGAGGAGCCTGCTTCTCTCTCTGCCTGCCACTCTCCCTGCTTGTGCTCTCTTTTTTTCTCTCACTCTCTCTGACAAATAAATAAACAAAATCTTAAAAATAAATAAATAAAACCTTCTCTTACTAAATTAAAATATTATATTATTGATCACTGTCTAGTTTTTCTCTTCTGGACTTAGGAAAACAGCTAATGTTTTCCCAAAATTTTTAGTAGCCTTTTGATTTGGGGTGGCTTGTGATCCCTGCCAGCTCAAGTTTTATTCTAAGCAGTTTGGGGTTTTTCAATTTTAAAGATGGGAATGAGAACTGAACTGTGTAGGGGAGAAGATTATGCCACCCGAAAATACGTCACTAAATTTAGCACTTTGGCATAAGTTATTTTGAGGTGAAGGCAACTGGGAATAAGTAAATATGAAAAAAGCTCTCTGCCCTCCACCTACCAAAAAGCAGGACATAATTTACAAAGGTGTCCCCTCAGCCTTCTTTACCCAGAAGAACAAAAGTTAAATCACCAGAGACAACTTTCAACCATTAGTTCATAGGTGAATCTATATAACAAACTACTACTAGCTCTTGTCTTTCATAGTTTCCCCACATATTGCCCCTAGAAACTCAAAAGTCCTTTCTCCTTGTCTCATTACTGCTCTAAAAATGTATTGTTCCTGGGTTAAAATGCTCTATAAGCACAAATTCTAACCACCCCTTTGGATACTCCCATGTGTAAGCACAGTGCACATGCTAATAAACTTCAGTTTGTTTTTCTCTTATTAATCTGTCTTGTATCAGGCTAATTTATAGGCACCTTGCTGGAGAACTTAGTAGGAAAATCATTTTCCTCCCTTATCACTGCTATAGGAATGAAAAGCTGCTGGAGTGTTCATCGCAAGCCGGGGAGGTATCTGTTTGCTTGGTGCTTGTCCTGGCCTCCTATGTACCTACACTTCAGGCGGAACCTCTTCTCTTGGTACACTGTACTGGTAGGTCTTTGAAACCCCCAAATTATCTGCCCAGGCCTAGGTTTCTTCTTCTGTAATTAGTAAATAATACACTACTGTTGGCCCTCACAGCTTTCCAACCTAGGAAGAACAAACAACAGAGGGTAAGCCCCCAAGGGAACTTGCTGCCTAACCAAACATCCAACATTGCCTGAGGTTATCACTGCTTCAATCTAGTCTCCTGGAACAGACTAAACTGTCCCCTGTTTTGATAAATTAGTCTTTTCTAACAATCTCTATTTATAGTTAGTAACATTTATTCATTACTAGCAACTAATACTGAGGAATAGTGGCAAATTCAGTCTGTTAGGAAAACTGTGCTGTATTACTGCCCTCTCCCTGTAACTCTTATTCCAGAATGTTCTTACCCATACTTTCCATTGAGTACTCTGAAGTGTATAGTGCTCTATAAAGTAGAGGCAACCTCTTTCTCAGGCTCTGATTCATGAAAGTGGTTTATTACTACCTATTAGGCATCAGGTGGGTCACAAGAAATATGCCACCATCAAAACATTTTTTCTTCTTTTCCATGTATATTTGCATTTAGAAGAGTGAGAAATTCTTTTTTACATATGTCTTTAATAGGTCATTTATTTGTTTTGGTCCCCCAAATTTAGGAGAGGTGAGAGAAATTAAATGAAAGAAAGAGATTTCCACGTAAGTGGGTAAAAGATCTGCAAAGGTAGCAGGAAGCCACAGTTAAATTGTTTAGAAATTCATTAATTCACTCTTTGAAATGTTTAGATTAATCACATGAAAATTAGTGTTTGCCTCTGGAACTAGGTGGTGATAAATTTATTAAATGTCTTTTATACTGACAAATCCTAACTTGCCAAATGTTGCTTTGTTTATGTGTGTAAATATATGCAAAGTAATTCAAACTTTACTTTGAAAGTCTTCAACTTTATTTATCACTAAAATTGCCTGTCAGCCTCAGGAGAGACAACGAGGTAATTTGTTAATGGTTAGAAGTGGAGCCCAGGGAGACATGATTAAACCTGGCTACAGACCGTGGGGATTTCTTACATGTAGATCCACAGGTTAATAATGTTCATCCTTCATGATCTTCTAAATTATATCTTGCCTCCTCATCAGCTGAGTTTAACATATCCTGTCTCTTAATATTGACAAGGGCCAATTTATTAATTCTCCCACTTTAAATTTGTAAGACCAAACATATCTTAGTAGAGATGGAAGACATGTGCTATTAAATCAATTATGTTTTTTAACAGAATCTCAAAACAGTTGTCCTTGGTTAACTTGGGGAGGCTGTGCTATAAACAAGCCTTGTAGGTTCAATAAACAATACACCTCATATTTAGTAATAACATCTAACATTCATTAAGTACTTATTCTGTTCTAAACATTTTACATGTATTCATTCATTTAAAGCTTACAGCAGCCTTATAGGATAGGTACTATTACTATGCCAGTTTTGCAGATAAGGAAACTGAGGCATAGAAATCTTGGATAGCTTGTCAGAGGTCACATAACTAATAAAGTGGCAGAGCCATACCTATACTTAAACCTAGGCAGAACAGCTCCACAGTTTGTATGAACGTTGGATTGCCTTTCTTTTTACTTTTTTTTTTTTTAAGATTTTATTTATTTATTTGACAGAGAGAGAGAGATCACAGGTAGGCAGAGAGGCAGGCAGAGAGAAAGGAAGGGAAGCAGGCTTCCTGCTGAGCAGAGAGCCCGATTCGGGGCTCGATCCCAGGACCCAGAGATCATGACCTGAGCTGAAGGCAGAGGCTTTAACCCACTGAGCCACCCAGGTGCCCCTGGATTGCCTTTCTTATTGCAACAAGTATTTTCCCAGTGTATGCAGCTGATGCTGTATCTAATAAATGTAGGCTTGGTACAATTCATTACACTCAATAAGCCTCTCCTTCAACTCTCAAGAATAACCAGAGACTGAATTCTCCAGGGATAGCCGTGGTCTCTGATTATTGCTGGAGAATAAGTGAAGATCACCAGGGCTCAGAGTTGGGAAGAGAACAAAGAAGAATGAGTCACTACAGATAGCTGGACGGACTATAAAGAAAGATTCAGAGTCAAGGTAGGTTATCCCTACTTTACCAGAGCTGGGGTCCATGTGGAAACTGAGCCAGTGTCTGCACACCGTGGATCACCTTTGAGGTGAGAACTGTGCATAGCCATTCTCGGGAACCTATTCAACAGATGTGGAGTGAAGGATTTTTGTCCACAGCTGCTTGCAAAAACCTTGAACCACTCAACAGTGAGATACCTCACTTGAACTATTAAAGGTACAGTAATTTACATGGGGGATAAAACCCACTCCTGATAATAACTACACAACTAGAATGTGACACTCTAACCTTCAATACACCTTTTGAAGGACAAACCTTTTCTAGTGAAAATAATAGCTGGAACAATTTTCTTATCCCCTTGAGGTTTTTATTTTAAATTTTTACTTGCTACATCTATTTCTCGAAATGTGGTAAAGATTATTTACTATAATTAACGGGAAAACAACTGTGTATGTGAAAACGAGCAAAAATTCTCACGTGATAAATGTAAAAATACGGTGGCTTTGAATTTCAACTTAGAGTGTTCAGAATATGATTTTATCAGACTGGTAGACAATTAAATGATACTTTCATCATGTATGTTTAACATTGTAGGGGAAAGCAGTAGCTACCAAGTCAGTTCTACACGTTTTCTAACCAGGTATAGCCATCATGACTATGCTCTTCACCTTCCATTTTAACTTTATAATGTGGACCAGTGAAATGGAATTGATCCCATGCTTTTTCTGCTTGCATCATTTCACTGATCCAAGTACGTAATATTAAGGTCTCATCGTGTAGTCCAATCTCTACCCACTAACTAGCATATAAACTGAAAATGAAATGAATGACTAATCAGCCTAAAATGATCTGAGTAAGCCCATTGGTTCCATTCCTATTTGGTTTTCTTGCTGGCCGAGCTTTTGTGACCTTGTGAAAAATGGTTGTTTGATCTAAAAATGTGTTTTATTTCTAGGTAATGGACTATGTCAACTTCCATTTCTTAAGGAAGTTACAGCATAGCAAGACATTTCTTACATTTCTTACATTCTTATTTGCTTGTTCTTTCCCTCCACAGACTTTAACACAACTGACTTCCCAATCTTTACTTATATCTCGTGTCTTTAGCAATTGGGTTTTCAATTTCTATGGCTTTCCCTTTATGGAGCACAGACATTTGCTGAAGAATACAGTACATTTAGTTTTCCACTCATGTAGCTAGGAAGAAAGAAAGTGCACCTTTTTCTGGAGGCCTTCTCAGCTAAGTGAGTTTGGCTCAATCTTGCCTAGCTTTTAGTTCTTCCATTAGTGTTAAAAAATGCTTCAGAGAAACATACTTTACTTCCCTATAATGGAGGCACCCTTATTCCCACTTTGATACTGAGAGTATTAAAACTTGGTTTTCAAGGTTGTAATTGTAAATTTTCCCAGAAAAGTCAGATTTAGACTCAGTGTTATATTTTATGTATTATTTTTCAAGTATTTATTTCAAAATTATTAAATATATATATAATTGCTAATTAATCTGGCAAAAACTATCATTTTTTAGCCCTTATAGAATTATTTGGTTAGAAGTAAGCCCACTGAGATGAATCTAAATGTAGGTCTCAGTTTTCAAATGGATGTTAGACTCAAGAAAACTTCTTTTTTAAAACGCCAAAATAGGTAGCTCAATTGGTTGAGCATCCGACTCTTGATTTCTGCTCAAGTAATGATCTTGGGGTTGTGGGATTGAGTCCCATCTCCAGCTCCTTGTTCACTGTGGAGTCTGCTTGAGATTCTCTCTCTTCCTCTCCCTCTGCCCCTCACCCCACTCACATTCACACGCTCTCTAAATAAATAAGTTTAAAAAAAATTTTTTTTTTTAAAGAAAGGAATAAGGAAATGCTAAAATAAAAGTATGTTCTGTGGAGGTGGAGGCCTTAGAGCTATAATAGCAGGGAGACATGGATCTAGCTCGCTAGGAGATACAATGAAAATCTCATTTTCCACCCTCATTCATTATGAAAAACAAAAATTGAATTTTTAAATTTTAATTTATTAGTCCTTCTGTGTCAAAGATGTTGTAGCCATTAGCTATTCCCCCCAGTACTTAAAAATGTTGATATTTGCTCAGCTCCATGATTAACTGAAGTGTTTAAAACATTTGTTTCCTGTATATACATCTTATCATAGAATCTCAAAGATGAAATAATAAAATACAGATTGTATTAGTAAGAGTTCTCCAGAGAAACAGAACACATCTTTCGTAATATTTACTATGAGGAAGTGGCTCACATGATTATGGAGGCATTTGGATGGCTGGACCCATGAAAGCTGATGTCATTCAGTTAGAACCCCAAAAGCCTGAGAATCAGGGCAGCCCATGGTATAAATCCCAGTCTGACTGAGAATAGAAGATTGAGATAGCCCAGATCAACAGAGGTAAGGCAAAAGGAGTGAACTCCTCCTTCCTCTAACTTGTGTTCTTTGGGCCCTTGTGGACTGGATGCTGCCCACCCACATTGGGGAGGGCAATCTACTTTCTGACTCCACCATTCAAATGCTAATATCAGTTGCAAAGGCCCTCACAGACACGCCCAGAAATAAGCTTAATCAGAGCACCCTCTGGCAGGTCATTTTGACAAATAAAATCAACTACCATACAACTTGTGTTATAAATGAGGAAACTGAGCCTAAGTAAGTAGCCTTTATCTTTCAACATGCTAGTGACAGCATTAATGTAAATACTGGGCTCCTGATTCTCAATCTAGAGCTCTTCAATATGTCCCTTTGTTTCTGAAATCTCCTGTGAAGTGGATGCTTGTCAACTTAGACATGTACTTAAACGACAATTTGAGTTTTGAAAATATGGACATTTCATCTAGGAGAAAAGAGTCACACTCAACCCCCAAGTCCAACATGTCAGATTGTAACAGAAAAAATACTGTTTGTAGAGATGGAAAGGTAAAG
The DNA here is from genome assembly GCF_010015895.1 of Lontra canadensis. Lineage (NCBI taxonomy): Eukaryota > Metazoa > Chordata > Mammalia > Carnivora > Mustelidae > Lontra > Lontra canadensis. Next base: position 7,628,173 of record NW_022631000.1, read on the forward strand.
CATAAAGAAAACAAATATCTTCCCCAAGCTCATATATTAGCAAGTATCTGATACCAAAAGTATATGCTTCTTATGTTCATCACAATTCAATACAACATACTGGAACACCAAGTTCTTCCTTAGTGCACGACTAGCTTCACATGCTACAAATATTCACCATTAGCTGCTTTCTCATTTTCTCTACATATGCATGTACTCATCTGTGGTACAAGAACTGATCTCAAAAGAGGAACTAACAATTTCTTTTAGTCAAAGATGTTTCAGGTAGTATGCTAAATATTTAATGTAAAACATTTCATTTACTCTTCACCACAATCTGTAAGATAGGTAATATTCTCCCCCCTTTCTTTAAATTAATAAAATATAATTGACATACGGTGTTGTATTAGTTTCAGGTGACAACATATTGATTTGATGCTGTCCTTTTGAAAGACAAGAAAAATGAACCCCAAGGTTATATAAATGTCATCATATATAATATTAAAAATTCAGAAAATATTTTCATGTTTAATAGAACTAGTCAACTATAGTAAGCTCACCTCCAGTGAAGCTGTTAAAATGATGGCTTCACTAAAAAAGTGGAGCAACTAGAAAAAATGTTTGGGAATATTATATTAAAAAAATACAAGGCAGTAGTGCTAACTCATTTCAAATCTTTAAAAATGTGTATATAAACTAGGAAAAATTTAATGAAAATATAACAAATAATTCAATTCAACCCAATCTCATCAGAGTTTTATGAGGGTGGCCAAATAGGATCTTTTTTTCTTTTTTATATTTTATGATTGATTTTTATAATATAAATGTCAGTTTTACAGAGATAAAAATTCTGTCCTATGAAGAATTAAAATGCAGTATATTTTAAGTAATACTAAAAATAAATCTATCTAAAAATGAACCATATTGGTTTTAGGTATTTTTAAATTTTGAAATTTAATGTTGCTTTTGTTTCATAATACAATAATAATTTCCATACTGTATTAATATTTTATTTAAAATTTTCTCAAAGTCTACCTGGTATTTTTTTGTTTAATTTTCCCCCTGGTAATATTTAATAATCTATAGATAAAATGACTTGTCATGTGGAAAATAATACCCTAGAACCAAGGTCAAATTTGTTGCTTGGAAGTTTTTTAGATGCTTATATTAGCTCTCATTTTTCACTGTGATATGGGTGAAAATATCCTGTTTGGGAAGCTGTTCCCCCAACCCCCTCCTTTGCTTTTATATGCAGCTGGTAGAGAGCAAAATGGAGTCTCTCATGTCAAGCAGGGGTCTGTGTTAAGCAATGACGCAAGCAGTTAAGGTACTGCAGCTAGGAGATAGAAGCAGGACCAATGTCAGTTGACACCCCAGAACTGATAATGAGTAGAACTACAGGAGGTCTGCAGGGACCCAAAATCAATTAAATCCCTTTAAAGAGGGAAGGATTTTGGCAGCAAACGGTCAGACTCTTCAGACATGACCCCTCTATGTCTGACCACTTAAGAAAGGCACTGCTGAGGAAGCCTCTGCCCAACTGATCTCCAAATAGAACCGAGATCCTTCGCTGCTTGAGCATAAGCAATAAGTGCCGAGAGATGACCTGGACCAGATCCGGGCCTTATCTGGACTGTGGGCCCACAGACTGACTTTGCATTCGGTTGTGAACCTCCCATCCTCTTCTGTTATCTCGTTCGGGGTTTGTCTTCCGTCCTGCTTTGTGTGCTGTGTAATACACCAAGTTTAATCACATGGTGAAATGTCATTGAGTTTGGAATCCTGAACCTGCTTTATAATTGTGATTTAACTTTGCTTTATGGTTGAATAAAGCTGACATTGTGGAAAGACACAACTCGTATGTGGGCCTTCATCACAGGCTCATGACAGAGCTGCATGTTTAATAAGTTTTAAAAACAATTTCAACTAAAGCCAGACTTCTCCATAATGACTAGGAGTGAAGAATAAATAGAAGTATTGAAAGATTTTGTCTGGCTTGCATGTTTTTTCCCTATTGGCTCAGAAATAATTTGGCTGCAAACCATCACTTCTCTGTAGAATGCATGACTGTTTTGTCCATTACTGTTCAATTGAAAAAGGAAGAATGTTTAAAAATAGAAAGAGGAAGGTGACTTTTGTTTTTAGATGGAGAGTGTCCTTTGTGGCACTTGGGCTTAAAATCATTGTTGAAAAATAGTTCACTCATCTCAGGGGTCTGAGAAAGAAAAAAGGAAGAACCTCAGAGAGATGTGCAAGGCCAGAATCACGCATGGTTGGCCAATGTTTCTTCTGGTCCTTTATACACTTGTGATAAGCAAGACCTGGAAAGTAATACTATGAGAGATGAAGTCATTTACTCTGGCCAGGCATTTAATGATAGAGTTCCAGAGCAGAACGGTAGGCCTTAGGGTTAAGCTTTAGGGTAGGTGACCAAAGAGAAAGATCAGAAAACAACAAAAACGCGAAGAGATGGTATACTTGCCTAGACCATTAAATTGCTACAAATCTCAAGTATTTAGTCTAAATGGATTCATGTGGCTTGCTGTAGCAGATTAGCCCTCCAGTAATAATATCTAAACAAAATTAAAAAATATACACAACACACTGGAGAATGATCAAAAGAAGCAAAAACTAGAAGGGATTGGATCCTTGAAGAAAAGGAAGTACACAAAGTTCGGGGTAGAAGTACTTACATGGCTTTTTTTCTTGAGAATATTCCTACATATTTTTAGGGCTGGCAAATAGAACTCAAGGAAAAAGATACAGTTTTTATTTCATTTTATTTTACTGTACTTTGTTTTGTTTTGTTTTATTGCTTGAGGTATCAAATGAAATAGTCTGGGGCTGGCTAATTAGGCAAAAATCAAAGGGGGAAATCCCATAAAGAAGGGGTCCACAATGGAGGAAGACCCAAAATTATCTTGTAATTTTCCTTACATTCTTGGCTGACCTCTGAGTGACAAACACATAAGGAAGATTTGAAGAACCCTATAAGAAAATATCAGCTTCTAGGCTGCAAGAATTAAGCAGAAATTTCAAGGATTTTCACTGCATGAGAGATTGGAGTATGATTCCTTCCATGTTAGAGAGGCTTGGTAAATACCTCAGGTTTGCCACAGACTCACTCTAATAAAATAAAAATAAGACCTCAGGTTTGCCACAGACTCACTCTAATAAAATAAAAATAAGCCTCCACAAGTTTAGAGTGATCAGTAAATAATTGAACTGTCTGATATAACAAAAAGTAATACTATTCAGAAGATCACAGAATCAACAGCTCTATAGTCAGCATTTCCAGGAAACAAAATTGCAGATAATTAGTTAAATAGAAAAATATCTTTCTCTCTCTTTCTCTCCTTCATCCCCTTTCTCTGTCTCATACCCACACCCACAGTCACCCCTCACACGCAAAGTCAATGAAATAGATATGATATGACTAAAATATTGCAATTAGCAGACAAGGAATTTAAAGTAGCTATTACAACTAGGTTCAATGTAGTAAGGTAAAAATATATTTTTATAATGAATAAAAAATAGTAAATCTTAGTATAGAAATAGAAACTATTAAAAAAGAACTGAACAGAAATTCTAGCATAGAAAATTATATGATAAAAACATGGGCATAAAATCAAGTTGGAGAGGAAAGAGGCCTCGTCAGTAAAATTACAGGGAGATTAATAGAAATTACTTAATCTGAAGAACTAAGAAATAAGAGATTAAATAATAAAAATCGGGTTCTCAGTGACTTACGTACAATATGCAGCAGTCTAACACATGAAGTAGTCCTAAAGGAAAGAGAAAAAAGGGGATAAAAAAATTTATTTGAAGAAATAACCAAAAATTTTTCCCAAGTTTTGTGAAACTATCAACTTGAAATTTCATACTTAAGGTCAAACTAGATTAATACAAAGAAAACCACACTGAGGTATATTATTATCACAATATTAAAAAATCAAACATAAAAACAAAACCTTAAAAGCAGCCAGATATAAAAAGTCAAATTACACAAGAGGAAATAAATATATGAATGAGAACTGGCTTTTACCAGAAATAATGAAGGCCAGAAGACAAGGAAGAATATCTTTGAAGTCTTATAAATATGTCAACTCAAAATTCTTTTTCCATATAAAATATGCTTCAAAATTTAAGGAGAAATAGTCATTTTCAGATAAGTAAAAGTTGAGAGAATATATCTATCACCATCAAACATTAGATAAGTATTCAAAATGCAAAAGGGAGTATATAGGCTAAAGGCAAATATACAAGGTGAAATATAAATCTACAAAAAGCATCAGAACTAGAAATTATAAATATGTGAGTAAATATAAAACAAAAGTCTCTCTTCATTTCTTTAAAAGTCTATGTTTGTTTAAAGCAAAAAAAAGAAAAAACTATAGCATTATATTTTTGGAAATTTGATGTACATAAATATAAAATACTTTAAAACAATAGCATAAAAGACAGGAGAATAAAGTGACACTTTAAGTACATTCTGATAGGTTAAGGACACATATATAATCCCTAGGGCAACCAGTAAAAATAATACAAAGATATATAATTAAAAAGTCAATGGAGGAATTGAGAACTAGAATATTAAACTGGAAATATTAAACTCAGTTTTTAAAGGGGAAGGAAAGAAGGAGCAGGGAAAAAACAAACACAAGGATGGGACAAATAGAAAACAAATGGCATAATGACAGGCTTAATTCAAACTGAATCAATAATTAGATTAAATGTAAACTATCAAACATTCCAATTAAGAGAAACAAATTGTCTATGACAAATGAAGCAAGAATATACGATAGGGAAAAGACAGTCTTTTCAATTAATGGTGTTGGGAAACCTGGACAGCTATATGCAAAACAATGAAACTGGACCACTTGCTTACACCATACACAAATATAAACTCAAAACAATTATGCTGAGTGAAATAAGTCAAGCAGAGAGAGTCAATTATCATATGGTTTCATTTACTTGTGGAGCATAAGGAATAACACACGGAGGACATTGGGAGATGGAGAGGAGAAGTGAGTTGGGGGGAAATTGGGGGGGAGACAAACCATGAGATTGTAGACTCTGAGAAACAAACTGAGGGTTTGGAGGGAATGGGGGTCAGGGGTTGGGTGAGCCTGGTGGTGGGTATTATGGATGGCACTTACTGCATGGAGAACTGGGTGTGGTACATAAACAATGAATTTTGGAACACTGAAATAAAATAAAATTTGAAAAAAAAACTCAAAATGGATTAACAACCTAAATGTAAGACCTGAAACCATAAAGATCATTAGAAAAAACACAGGCAGTAATCTCTTGGACATAGCCTTAACAACATATTTATGGATGCTTTTTCAAACAAAGGAAACAAAGGCAAAAATAAACTATTATGACTACATGAAAATAAAAAACTTTTGCATGCCAAAGGAAATCATCAACAAAACAAAAAGCCAACCTACTGAATAGTGGAAAATATTTGCAAATGATATATCTAATAGATATATCTAATAATATAATATCAAAAATTTACATATAAGTAACATAACTGAACACTCCAAAAAATCCAATTAAAAAATGAGCAGAGGACCTGAACAGATATTTTTCTGAAGAAGACATACAGATGGCCAACAGACACATGAAAAGATGCTCAACATCACTGTTTTTATCAAGGAAATGCAAATCAAAACCACAATGAAATATTAACTCATACCACTCAGAATGGTTAGTATCCAAAAGGTAAGAAATAACAAGTGTTGGTGAGAATGTTGAGAAAAAGGAATGCTCATAAACTGGTGCAACTATTGTGGAAAACGGTATGGAGCTTCCTAAACAAACAAACAAACAAACCAAAAAACCACCAAAAAACAACCATATGATCCAATAATTCCAATTTAGGATATTTACCCAAAGAAAACAAAAACACTAATTCAAAAACATATATGCACCCCTATATTTATTGCAGCATTATTTACAATAGCCAAGATATGGGAGCAATCTAAGTGTTCACTGATAGATGAATGGATAAAGAAGATGTGGTGTATATATACAATGGAATATTACTAAGTCTCAAAAAAATGAAATCCTGCTATTTGCTATGGATAAACCCAGAAGGTATGCTAAGTGAAATAAATCAGACAAAGAAAGACAAACACCACATGACCAAACACCAACACTTACATGTGGAGTCCAAAAAAATAAACAAAAAACAAATGAACAAACAAAAATCAAATAGACTCTTAAATTATAGAGAACCAACTGTTATTTGCCAGAGGGGAGGTGGGTGGCGGTATGGGAAAAATAGCTGAAAAGTATTAAGAGATACACAATTCCAAAAAAAGAGAGAGATTCTTAGATTTGAAAGGGAAAGCAAAACCCAACTGTATGTTGCCATAAGAAAGGCATTTTAAATATGAAGACAGATGTTGAACGAAAAATATACACTATTCAAATATTAATCATAAGAAAATTGAAGTAGCTCTATTTAGATAAAAGGTAAGTTCAAAACAAGAAATATTGCCAAAAATTAAGGGAAATATTTTATATTAATAAAAGAGTAATTCATCAGTAAGATACAACATTCCTAAACATGTATATATAATTGCAAGGCTTCAAAATGTGAGAAGCAAAAAAATAAATAAATAAATAAATAAAAATAACAGAAATTAAAGGACAAATAAAAAGATCCACAGCATTGCTAGAAGCTTTAACACTTCTCTTTTAGTAATAGATAGAAAAGCTAGACAAAAAGTAGGAAATTTATAAATTCAACAATAACATCAAACTGCTTGTCCTAACTGACATTCATAAGAACACTTCAACCAACAAAGGCAGAAGATAATCTTTAACAAAAATGCACACAAGGGATGCCTGGGTGGCTCAGTCAGTTAAGCATCCGACTCTTGATTTCAGCTCAGGTCATGATCTCAGGGTACGGGGATCCAGCCCATGCATCAGGCTCCATGCTCAGTCCACAGTCCACTTGAGAGTCTCTCTCCCTTCCCTTCTCCTTCTATCCCTCTCTCTCCATCCCTCTCCCCACTTGATATCTCTCTCTCTCTCTAAAATAAATAAAACTTTAAAAAACTTCAATCAGTGGAAATTAAAAACAAGTTAATTAAAAAAAAATAATAGCTGAGATATCTAAAAGCTTCAAATACAAGGAAATTAAATAATCTACACTGCTTGCAAAATTACATGGATCCAAGAAGAAAACACAAGAAAACATATTTTTGATTTAATGATAATAATAAAAATTATAGTATATCAAAGTTGCTAAAATAAAATACTTACAAAGAAATTCATAGTTTTAAAACTTATATTAGAAAAGAAAAAAGTCTAAACCAATGACTTAAACTATTACTTTAGGAAATTAGAGAAAGAGTAAGTTATACGTAAAGCAAGTAGGCAAAAGGAAATAATAAAAATAAGAACATAAATTAAAGAATAGAAAGCAAAAATAGCTAGATCAGTTCAGAAATTATGAGAGAAAACACAAATTTACAAGGACTAAAAGGAAATGACATAGCAGATACTAAACACATTAAAATTGTAATAAAGAAATACATTGAAAAATTGTATGACAAATTCAATGTCATGAATCAAGTGGAAAACTATTTCAAAAATAAATAACAACAATCTTACAGAAAATCCTTCAGAAAACAATACATTTCCCAACTTATTTTCTGAAACCAGCATAACACAGATGCCAAAACTTGGCAAAAATATTGCCACAAAGGAAAATCACAGACCAAAATCCCTCATGAGTATGACAAAAATCTTTAACAAAATATTAACAAATGAAGTTTAGCAATACATAAAAAGTAATACATCAAGTTTTATCCCAGGAATACAAGATTGGTTAAATATTTTAAAATTAATGTAATTCACAATATTAACAACATATAGGGAAGAAAATCACATAATTATTCTAATTTCAAATGAAGCACTTGAAAAAATTCAACACCAAATTTTGATTTAAAAACCAAAACAAAAACTCAGAAATGTAGGAATAGAAGAGAATCATTAATAAATGGCATCCATGGAAACCCTATACCTAGTGTTGCATATAATCTTAGTGTGAAATATTGAACACTTTCACTCTAAAATTGAGAACAATGAATATATGGTTATCTTCTATTTATCTTCCTTATTATTATGACACATGTAGCTAATACAAATGCAAGAAAAAGAAGACACGAAGATTATAAATGAAAAAATAAAAGTTTCTATGCTTGCTAAGTGTTTACATGCAAAGTCCTAAGAAATCTACTAAAACCAAACCAAGCCAAAACAAACAAACAAAGTAAGAACTGTGTTAGATTTTTAGGGTTTCTCTAACAAAACATCACAGACTGAATAGCTCACACAACAGAAATTTATTTTCTCATAGTTCTAAAGGCTAGAAGTCTACGATCAAAGCGTGGGTCAGTCTGGATTTTCCTGAGGACTTTCTCCTTGACTTGCAGTTGGCCATCTTCTCCTTATGTCCTCACATAGTCCTTTCTCTGTGTATACATCCCTGGTATCGCTTTGTGGGTCCAAATTTCCCTTTCCTATAAGGATACCAGTCAGATTGGAATAGGCCACTCCACTCACCACATTTAATTTAATTACCCCTTGAAAGGCTCTCTCTCCAAGTAATAGTCACATTCGGAGGTACCGCGGGTTACGTGTCAATATATGAATTTGGGGAAATCATAATTCAGCCCATAACAACAACAAATAAGTAAATTTACCAATGTTGAGGGATGCAGGATCAATATACAAAATTCAATGGTATTTCACTACAGTAGCAGCAAAAAAAAAAAAAGAAAAGAAATTTAGAGAACAAAAAAGTCCATTTATAAAGCATTATAACCAAAATATCCTTACATAAAAATTAACAAAGATATGCAATATGATATTGAAAAATAACGAACCACTCATATACACACCAAGGATGAATGTGCCAAAGTGAGCACCACAACATGGATGAATTGTGAAGACATTATGGTGAGTCAAAGAAGCCAGACATAAAAAAGTATATACTATATTATTCTATTTATATGAAGTTCAAGGGGAGGAAAAAACTACTCCATGGTAATACTAATCAGAACAATGTTTACCTATTTGGTTGTGTATTGCCTTAAAGGAGAGTGAGGGAGTTTTCTGAAGTGATTTATATGTTCTATATCTTGACTGTGTGGTGATTACACAGACACATCCATTTACTAAAACTCATTGAACTGTACACTTAATTTCCCCGTATTCACTATGGATAAATTTTACTTCAAATGTGTGTGTGTGTGTGTGTGTGTGTGTGTGTGTGTGTGTGTGTAAAACTGGAGTACCATACAATTTCCAGAGATGGGATATACTATAAAAAATCCAGAGAACAAGCTTTGAAGTAGTACAAAGAGAACCGTAATCCCAGATCTGCCACCTACTATTTTGTAACCCTAGATGATTTGTATAACTTGTCTGACCCTGTGCTCTCCAGTGAGAAAACTAGGGGTGATCATAGTATCCATCACACATAATTATCAGGATGCTTATATAATGTATGGAAAAGGTTTAGGGCAGTGACTAGCACACAAGATGTGCTGAAAAGTACTAAAAATTGCCCTGATTAAGGTACAAAACATATTTTTAAAAAAAAAACTAAAGTAGTGATTTCATGTTTAGACTGGATTGTCTTCTTTGAGGTACATAACAATGCATGATACCTATGTGAGAGGACAGAGATGGGTAAAGGATAAAAGAATAAAAGGAGAGGGGTACCTGGGTGGCTCAGGTGGTGATTCTGGCTCAGATCATGATCTCAGGGTTCTGAGATCGAGCCCCACATTGGGTTCCATGCCCAGCACAGAGTCCGCTTGGGATTCTCTCTCCCTCTTTTTCTGCCCCTCCCACCACTTTTGCTTTATCTCTCTCTCTAAAATAAACAAATAAAATCTTAAAAAAAAAAAAAAAAGAATAACAGCAGATACACTGCTACAGTTAGGACCTAATGCTGACATGAGCATACCTGAAGGAGACTGAAGAACTTAGTGACATTTCATAGAAACACTGTGGATTAAATGAGGTGCAACATAAAAACTTAATTGGCTGGTGTCTGGTATTGAATAAACCTTCAATAAGCAGTCAAAATGAATTTATTTGTATTCACATCCTTTTACTTTTTTTTTTTTTTAGATTTATTTACTTTAGAGAGATAAAGAAAGAGGGCGTGAACACAAGCATGAGAGGCAGAGGGAGAAGGAGAGAGAGTCTCAAGCAGACCCCAGTCTGAGTGGGGAGCCTGAAACTGGGCTCAATTTCAAGACCCTCAGATTACAACCTCAGTTGAAACCAAGAGTCAGATGCTCAACTGACTGCATCACCTAGCTGCCGCCACATCCAGCTTTTTCTAAAACACAAAACCAATGAACATGAAAGAGTTTTTTTTAAAAAAACTTTATTTTCAATTAGCTATAATCGCACCTTGGATAAACCTCATTGGCTATGATACTGCCACTGCACAAAGCTAAAAAACTTTATTCAGAAAATATACTACATAAATCATTCCCTAATAATTTACTCCAATTAGCTGGTATTCATATTTTCTCAAGATGTATTTGGAGCAGATTATTAAATCTTACTTACACAGTGACCTTAAAAACATTACCCATCTTATAAATCCAATCTTAATGAAATACTTTTTTTGACTACTCAGTTATAGTTATCACATTTTAATCTCCCTCCAAACAAAGCATTTTAATCATCCCTATTGCTCTTCCAATTTATTATCCTTTATCTAGTTCTAAATGTATGCGACAATGTTCCAATCTCAGCTAATTTTAAATGACTTTTGAATTTTTTTTTAAAGATTTTATTCATTTATTTGACAGATAGAGATCACAAGCAGGCAGAGAGGCAGGCAGAGAGAGAGAGAGGAGGAAGCAGGCTCCCTGCTGAGCAGAGAGCCCGATGCAGGGCTTGATCCCAGGACCCTGGGACCATGACCAGAGCCGAAGGTAGAGGCTTTAACCCACTGAGCCACCCAGGCGCCCCAATGACTTTTGAAATTTTAAGCCACTGAAAACTTTGTTAAAGTTATACTGAAAAGTTACTACAGGTCTTAATGTAATTATATTTCTATCCATTCAGAAATTCTCTTAACCATGCTGCTTATCATAAGAATTATTTCAAGTGTGTGATTACTTTTTTTTTTTTTTTTAAGATTTACTTATTTGACACAGAGAGAGAGAGAGAGAGCACAAGCCTGGGGAGTGGCAAGCAGAGGGAGAGGGAGAAGCAGGCTCCCCTCTGAGCAGGGAGCCCAATGCAGGGCTTGATCCCAGAATTCTGGGATCATGACCTGAGCCAAAGGCATCCACTTATCTACTGAGACACCCAGGTACACCTGAGTGTGTGATTTCAACTTAACTCCTTTTATTTCTGTCTCAGCAAAATGATTAAACATCATTCTCTGTTGTCTCTTTGGTCAACTTTTGATCATTTATAAAATAAATTTGTAGGCTCTAGATTATTAGTATTTTTATTTTTTAGTATTTTTGGTCTTTTTTTCTTTTTTTGAAATATCTTCAATGCTGATCTGTTTTAATAATGAACAGAATCTTTCCAGGATGATGGGTAGGGAAAAATCAAGTGGATATGAAATACTAAAAATCAGTTATAGCTTTTACTGCTTACTGAGAGGCCTTTTAAGTAACAATGGGAACAATGAAAACTATCTTAAATTATCTCTACCATAGAATAATTTGAGGAAGGTAAGTGGAAAATAAATAAATTTTAGATACATCTGCTGAGAGCTACCTATAATTTCTCAATACTAACTTCCCTTAAAGTTAAATCAATTACCTGTCTTGGCTTTGGAAACATTTCATGAACAGATAAGGATGATGCAGGATACAATTAATAGGGTTTTTACGTACAAACATAAGAAACTGAGATTTTTGAGGACAGGAATCACCATCCTATTCCTAAGACTGTGGATATAGGCCCTGAAATCATTTTTACATTAATATACTTAAATTTTTTCTTAAAAAAAAAAAATGCTAAATATGTTAATTTTCGTATACAAAAGTTAAATTTAGCCCAGACCTGGAATGAAATTCCACACTTTCTCTTTTAATATAATTTAAATTAATTATAGTTTTTTTAAAGTTTTATTGAACATTGCTATTTTTATCTTTCATATATATGTATCAATTTTAAACTTTTCTTAGTATGCGGCAAAGGATCAGTAAGACAAAGATGTTCTTTCCTTATGAATATCATATATATCTATAGCATACTTCAACTGTTTAGGGAGCATTACTACAGCTCAGAATTCTGACATAAAAAGACTAGAGAATGATGAGTTGGAAAAACTGATTAATGGCCTTCTTGTTGTTAATGTTTATTTTTTTAAGATTTTATTTGTCATAGAGGGAACACAACTAGAGGGACAAGCAAGCAGAGAGAGGGAAGCAGGCTCTCCACTGAGCAAGGAGACCATGCTGGGACTGGATCCCAGGGTTCTGGGATCATGATCTGAGCCAAAGGCAGACACTTAACTGGCCGAGCCACCCAGGTGTCCCAGTTGTTAATGTTTATTTTGTTCTGTTTTGTTTGGGGCTACTTTGGATGCACTAAGAATGAATATAAATCACTCCCATATACAGGCAATCAGGAATCCAAAATGAATTTACAAGCAGATGTAAAACTAGTCAGTATCTACATGGCAATAATCAATCACATCCAACCTGACACATTTTCATTTGAATTTACGTGGACAAAAATTACTTGCATTCTTCCTAGTTTTCTGAAAATAGCTTTGTAACATAGTTCACAGAAAACAAAAGACAGAGATAGCTGGAAAGGGTACACTAGGTAGAGCAATTCATAATCTTGTTTGTGCATTTCAAAGTCTTTCACAATTTTTCCTTACACTAAAATATCTCCTTAAAAGTCTTAAAAGTCCTTATAGTTGTATCCTGATTAGAGATGAAATTAATAGCTTTAGTTTTGAAGACTTTACGTAGTGACAACATGGCACTTTACAGCTCACACAGAGATTATGGAGTATATTGGAAATAAGAAGTAGCTTCATCAGTTTGTTTTGTGAGATTAAGAGTCACTTATGGTTTGTCTCCCTCCCAATCCCATCTTGTTTCATTTATTCTTCTCCTACCTCCTTAACCCCCCATGTTGCATCTCCACTTCCTCATATCAGGGAGATCATATGATAGTTGTCTTTCTCCGATTGACTTATTTCACTAAGCATGATACCCTCTAGTTCCATCTACGTCGTCGCAAATGGCAAGATTTCATTTCTTTTGATGGCTGCATAGTATTCCATTGTATATATATACCACATCTTCTTTATCCATTCATCTGTTGATGGACATCTAGGTTCTTTCCATAGTTTGGCTATTGTAGACATTGCTGCTATAAACATTCGGGTGCACGTGCCCCTTCGGATCACTATGTTTGTATCTTTAGGGTAAATACCCAGTAGTGCAATTGCTGGGTCATAGGGCAGTTCTATTTTCAACATTTTGAGGAACCTCCATGCTGAGGGTTGCTGGGGGGAGGAGGGTTGGGAAAAGCGGGGTGGGGTTATGGACATTGGGGAGGGTATGTGCTATGGTGAGTGCTGTGAAGTGTGTAAACCTGGCGATTCACAGACCTGTACCCCTGGGGATAAAAATATATTATATGTTTATAAAAAATAAAAAAATTTATATCAGAAAAAAAAAGTAGCTTCCTGTAAATAAGAAAGAGAACAAGATTTTGAAAGTCCCTATTATGGATAAAAACAAACATTTCTAGGGGTAAAAGTGATAGGGTAAGAAAACTTAACACCGCGATTTGACAGGAGAGACCAAAGACATACACTGGGTCCGTGTCAGCAGGGAGCACTGCTGTGTGGAACAGCACCAACCCATGCAGAGCAGCAGAGCCCACAACGGAGCAGGAAACCAGCGATGGAACTGAATGTGGTATCTCATGTTGGTGGTGGTGTGGATTGCAATGACCGCAGGCGAGGAATGAGCCCTGTTTCTAGCTTTCCAGATCTACATAAACCCAAAGTTCTTGAATGGGGGGAGGGATCTTAAAAATTCTTGATAGCGGATGAGGCACCTGGGTGGCTTAGTTGGTTAAGGGTGGGACTCTTGACTTCAGCTCAAGTCATGATCTCAGCGTTGTGAGATCAAGTCCCACATCCAGTTCATGCTGGGTATGGAGCCTACTTAAGATTCTCTCCCCTTCTGTCCCTACCCGCTCCTCTTAAAAATAGTAACAACAACAACAAAACCCTGATACTGAATTTCTAGTATAACCTCAGGCTGGATTTAATTTGACTTATAAAAATAGACTAATGTGACAGTTCTAGAACTGAAATAGAGTCTTCTCGTTACAGTGCTAGGCTACTGGTTAGTGCATTACAAGAAAGGATTATTTGTTCTGCATTTGCTTTTATTTTCACAGCCAATTTAGCATAGATTTCTTACTTTGGGAAAATGAAGATAAGAAATATAATACTAAAACGTAATTTTATTGTGGAATGCATGTGACAAATGGTTTCCTAAAAACCTCACAATTTTAGGGTTTTTTCTAATAATTTCAAGATCAGACATTTGTAGTGTGTTAAGGAAATTCAATATTGCATGTGAATGAATGAGCTTTCCTCTCAGTCTATGAAATTTTCATCAGTCACGGTTTCACTGAAAGAGATTTTACCTCTAGAAGAGCCAACATATTCCTTTTATAGATATTTCAGGAAACAACATGAGTTATCAGAATATTATCACCCTTAAAAAGATCATAACATCATTTATATCTATCCAAACACTTAAAGGTTGACTCATATATTTATTTATTAGGTATTCATCCAGTGATTTCTAGGTGTCAGAAAGCGTGCCAAGGACACAGCAATGGGTTGAACAAGGAAAGTCCCTGCTCTCATAGAAGTAGTATTTCAGTGAGAAGGGAAAAAAAAAAAGGAAACAAATTATAGGCAGAAAAATTAAGTGTACAAAGGGGACATGAGTACCAAGGCAATGGAGAATAAAATTTACTGAAGTGGTCACGGAAGGATTTAATGGAAAGTTAACGACTGAGCAAAATTCTAAGACTATAGAAACAGAGATATATGTAGGTGACTAAACAAAGAGATTTGCAGGAGAGGGATAAAACCCCAAAACTAACAGCAACAACAAAACAACATATACCCCAAGGAAGGAGGATGTAGTGTGTCTGGAATGTTAGGAAGAACATAAATGTATGGCTAGACTGACTGAGAGGAGAGCAGTGGAAAATACTAAAGAGACATCAGAGCTCACACTGTACACACCATTGTAAGGACTCCTGAAACAGAAGAACTGATGATAGCAGTTAAATTCTAAGACTTCCAGATATTTACACAGGTATTAATGTCCAATATATTGTGTTTAAATTTGATGGTTATAAAATATTAACTTGTAGCATTAAAGATTTTATTTATTTATTTGACAGAGAGAGATCACAAGTAGGCAGAGAGACAGGCAGAGAGAGAGGAGGAAGGAGGCTCCCTGCTGAACAGAGAGCCCAATGTGGGGCTCGATCCCAGGTCCCTGGGATCATGACCTGAGCCGAAGGCAGAGGCTTTAACCCACTGAGCCACCCAGGTGCCCCTGATTTGTAGCATTAAATTTGCAAATTATTAAATTGTGCTGTATGTTCAGTTGCTATAACTGAGATCTAAATTATCAGTGATTAAAACAAGGTAAATGTTTATCTCTCTTTGTCTCAAAGTCTATTGCTAAGCAAATAGGCTGGCAGGATGGTTCCACAGTATCTGGTACCCAAGTTCCTATTAACTTCTCTGTTTTTAGGATTTTACCTTTCTCAGTAGCATCCACATGACTACTCTTGTGAGTGGGAGAGGGAAAAGGGAAATGTAAGGTTAGGGCTTTTCCTGTTAAGGGGTGACCAAGCAGTTGTACACATTTCTTCCCCATTGGAAAATATTACTCAAGAACTACCTATAACTTGGGGCGTCTGGGTGGCTCAGTTGGGTTAAGCCTCTGCCTTCAGTTCAGGTCATGATCTCAGGGTCCTGGGATCAAGCCCCCTGCTCGGCAGGGAGCCTGCTTCCTCCTCTCTCTCTGCCTACTTGTGATCTGTCTCTCTCTCTGTGTTAAATAAATGAATAAAATCTTAAAAAAAAAAAAAAAAAGAACTACCTATAACTTAAAGGAAGGCTGAGACATGTAGTCTTTATTCCAAGTGGTTATGTGCCAAGTTAAAATTAGGGGTTCTACTATTAGATAAGGGGATAATGGATATTAGAGAACAAGTAGTTGTCTTTAGTTTAAGCAGATTCAGATAATACTTTAATTTTCAGATACATTAAACATCCTGAAAAAGTGTGATATAAAGGAAAGAGTACCTAACAAAAGGCCAAAGGATGTTAGTTCTACTCCAAATCTACCATGAATTAGCTAGCAACCTTGAATCAAAAACTTAACTTCTGTTATATTCAGTATATCATCTGTAGTACTGAGCTGAAAATCCTCTGCTGTACCTAAACAAAGGATTCTCCCCAAAACTTTAGGTAAGTCACTTTTATCAAATGCATGCTAATTATAAAACTCTGAAACTTGTACTGTGATCTAAAAACTCAAGAGAAGAAATATCTGGCCTCCAGCCAAACACCAGATATGTCTCTTCAAAGCCAATACAACTTCTCTTTATTCTTGAAAGTTTTTTAAGAAATACAAAGTCAAGGTGAAAATGCTTCTATCTTTGTCCAGATGGAGCTCTATGATTGTCTCACTGACAAGGGACAATGACCAGGATGAATGGATCACAGGATAAAGCACGGACATCCCTGAGGTCATAGGTGATACACAAGCTAGATAACCTTCTGGTACAGAGATAAGCAATGAGCCCAGGCAATGGATCCACTGCCACTATATTCATTCAAGCAAAGCCATTGGTTGCAAATGTGCCAGAGAACTCAAAGAAGTGCTTTATTTGGGTTTATAAGTCAAAGCAGAGACTACGATTATCTGTCATGTGATAGGTCTTTTCAGGGATGCCTGGTTCTGGAGTCTTGCCACCCACCACCACCTTTCCAATGCCAGAGAAACATTCATTCACAGCGCCAACAGCAGTTATGCCAAAAGTCAGGTCCTTTCCTCTTCTCTCCATGACCACACTACAATTTCCTCTGGAAATGGAGAGAGAAAAGTTGTCATTCTTCACACTGTGTCCAGAGTCAAAATTTGCAGGAAAGCCACATAATCTGGGAAAATGGTATCCAGACAAAACAAAGAAAAAAGATTCTAACATCAACTGATGTAGTAACCTAACATATTTTTAATAGGAAAAAAAAAAAATTAAAGGGAGGGGGCTCACAAAACAAACAGAAAAACAAAAATATATGAGAACATCTTTCTAGATGATAACAACTGTAATCGATTTGAAACAATTACAGTGATTTGATGCTACACTTTCTGATTTCAATAACTCATTTTAACCTGCTTAGTGAAAAACATGATTAAAATAAATGATGAAAACACATACTATAGTACATAATACAAATGTTCTATGAGAAACAGGGATGTCACTTTAATGTGCTAATTTGATGATCTGTCTAAAATGCAAAAACCAGTTATGATGACAGAGCATAAACAGATAAATGTTCATATCTCCACAGCAAATCTGACAGAGTGGGTTTCTGAGGATATGTTTAATAACTGAGTTGCTCAAAGTACAAAGTTCAACTTACCCGTTTCGGTCTACTTGATACAATGGGGACTGAGTCACTAGAATAAAAATTCTGATGCTTTCACTCAGTCTGTCTTTTTTTTTTTTTTTAAAGTCAGTCCTTTTGGTACTATGGGCTGGAAAAAAGACAAGATGCCAGTACACAAGATATCCTTTCAAGGCCTAAAATTATTCATCCTTATTATATTCATCCTTGTTATGGATACTTTTGTAAAATGGGAATAGTTACTATTCCTTTCAAAATAAATCTTCAAAAACAGTTAGTGTATAAGTGAAAAGATCATTTACTTTAGAATAATAAAACCAGGATTTGAATCACCATTCTAACCATTTTTCACATGTGTTACGAGGATTCAACAATTCAATGAATATATGTATTTCATATAGATCATAAATATATATATAAATTAACTGTCCTGTTACAGGCAAACAAATGATCTCCTGATTTGAGCATGAAGTTTATGTAAAGGCTCCACAGTACACCAGGTAGGAGTGTGAACTCAGATGCCAGACGGCTTGGGTTTGAATCGTGGCTCATTGACTTCTCTCTGTGACAGTTTCCTCTTCTAGAAAATTAGGGCAGTAACAGTATATATTGCATAGGATTGTTATGAGAGTAGACAGAATTAATTTATTAGTACTGAGGAGAAAGGACCTGGGAGATCAGCCCAGGAAAAGGGAGGCCAGGAAGCTACATGGAGTCCTAGTTTTTCAGAGTAAAGCAGACATTGCCTTCAGTCCATACAACTAGCCACTGAGGGAAAAGAAGGCTGGGACTCCAAGCTGGTCAGGGACCACATCACGCCTGCCAGAGCTCAGCCCCAGAGGGAAGGAGCCTGAGCACCACATCGCTTCAGATGAGGCAGAATCTCTCAGGAGCTAGCATACCTAAGGGAGTTGCTTGCAGCAGAGACCCTGGAGGCTACCACCCACCCATGCTGGGCTCTTAGGCAACAATTCAAACCTCTTGTGATAACAAACAGAAAGAGGGAGCACTGCTTTTGCAGGCCTTTGTGTAAGAAGCTAAACTTCAGTTTTTTTCTCCCTCCTCCCACTCCAATTCAAGGGCATAAGTCCTAGGAAGGGACCTGATGAATAAACTATTATCTCCCCCTTGAAAAGCTCACAACTAGTTAGACAAACACACAAAGAAGCATTGTACAATTAACTTGAGGGCTTCATAATGAGATATCATCTGTGCTGGGTCCTGAAGGATGAGTATGAATTATCCAAGCCGACAAGGGAGGGAAAGAACCCAGAGGTAATATCTGATGCAAATATCATGAGGAAATTCTCAGAGGTGTGGAAAAGCAAGCTTTGTTCCAAAAAGAGCATTTAATTAGAATTTGGGGTACCAGGGGAGGAATGGATGAGGAAGAATTAGGGAGGAGGCAAGAAAGAGGAGCTCCGGGGTAGCAGACTGGAAAGTTTTACCTTAGATATTGAAGGGCCTTCCTTTTGTGCTAGAATAAAGAGTAGATTTATTCTGCAGGAAATCGGGAACCAGTAAGTTTGAACACAGATGAGTGTGACATGGCCAGATTTACATTTTGATCTCAATCAGCAATGGTAATATGGAAAGTGCACTGGAAGGGAAAGACTGTTCCAAGGAAAGGAGGTTCAGTAACACAGACCACCAGAACTATGTCCACAGCAACTACAGTTACCAAAAAATGAATGGCAGTGAAAGAGAGTGGGCATTTTTGATTTCCACATACATCATAAATTCTCTATCTTATTTTTTTTTAGTAACACATACAAATCAACTGGTGGGAATAATTGTAAGGGTACCTAATATGAGGCATTTTAGGAAAGGAAATAAATACCATTGCAAAGTGGGAAGGGATTATACATTTTACTAGACGAGAAATCTCCCCAGGAATTAGTAAACCAACACAAATCTTTAATTTCATGCTTGTCTTCTCTGTTAAAACCTATGGATGATTTGCTACATAAATACATACATACATACATTATATATACATACATACACACATACACACACACATAAATGGAACTGGCCACATGAATACTCCAGAAACATCTGATGCTGATAAGTAAACAGTGTCATTTGCTAGAAGTTCAACTCCACATTGACCCCGTTTTAGCTCTCTATTTGACCCTTTCTTCTTTTCCAATTGGGAGAAGGGAAAATAAGTAAATGAGCCATAATTTTTGGCAATGCATATTTAAAATGAGGTCTGCCAAGTTCAAAACTGAAAATGCAGCAGCTGTTTGCACAAAACACGGGCCAAGAAATTCCTGCATGACTGACAATATGTTTTTGCTTCTGGCTGCACTATCTCTGACCAGGCTCCTCATTGCGGCAGGTGTCAGCTAAACCTTGAGAGGAGGGTTCTTCTCACTATAGAGAAGATCCCTAAAAGGGAGGGATTAAGTGTTCCTACTCGGGTAATGGAAGTGCTTCAGAGGAGGAAATCTGCACAGTTGACCAGGGGGAATCTATATGGGAATGGGAAAGTAATCATTCTTGCAGTGTAGGTAGATCAGACACATCATATAGCCTGAATATTTGGAGAAGCATCTTGAAGCATCTTACTTCTTTTGCAGAAGAGCGCTCTGGCACCTATGATGGTGCCTGGGACTACAGGGTACTCCTTCTTGAGCAGCATGGCCTGTACCTTTCTGATGCGGGGCACAGCAGATACTTCTCTGTGATGACAACAGTGGAAGGGGCAGTAACAAACACTAACAAAGTGTTGAAGGCAGCAGCATCTCCCACATCAGCCTGCAGCTGTGTTGGGACCAGGGCCAAAGGCCTTTGTGGAAGCAGTCCAACAAACAGGGGCCCAACAACAGGGGCCATGGCTATTGCCTGGCAAGGCAGCAGCTAACAATGGGAGAAGCAATGCCTGAGACTCCAAATGTAAAGAAATTCTACCACCATAACTGCAGTTAACAGCACCGAAGGACACAGCAAAATGGTTTGGAAAACAAAACCTGGGGGAGTTAGAGGCCAAACAAATAACCCTTTCACTTTTCATGTTCCACTTCAAAGCAAATAGAGAGAGGAAAGTTAAACAGATGGAGATAACATTATCATGCTTACTCCTGATAAAGCTGATTGCAGAATGTGGTTCAAGATGTGCAGCTAAATGAGCTCATCTAGACTTCATTCTAAATTAGATACTGGCATAGCTGGACAAGAGCAAGCAAAAGGCAGGCATGATGGAGAGAATCCACAATTTGATGCCCTCTGGGCAAACTGGATCTGAAAAGTAAGAAGGAGGTAGGCTAGGCACATAAGAAATTGAGTATTCCTAATATAAAATTTGCCAGTCTTTCATCTGTGGGTAGGAGCAAACACAGAGGACAGAGGCTCTCCCCTAACCTACCATAAGCTTTCCTCTAGAAGTAAAGTGCTAATTTTCCCTTCTTTATGGAAATATGATGAGGGGGGAAATATTGCTTATCCATAATACTAACATTAACTATTATTTATTAAATGTTTGTTGTCTACCAGCATTGTACTTTGTGTACATTACCTAATTTAACCCTCACCGTAACTGTGTAGAAAAGCTTCCTTGTGTTCATCTGCTTGTGTATGTGTGTGTGTTAAGAACACTTACTATGAGATTTACCCTCTTAAAAAAACGTAAGTGCTCTTACCACATTTTACTTAACCATGTAGACATTTGGGTTGTTTCCCTAACTTGGCTATGGTGAATAATGCAATGAACATGGGAGCACAGCTGTCTCTTCTAAAGCCCAGTTTCAATTCTTTTAGTTAAATACCCAGAAAAGGGATTGCCGGATCATATGGTAGCTCCAATTTCAATTTTTTGAGGACCCTCCATGATATTTTGCATAGTGGCTACATCATCTTATATTCCTACCAACAGAGAATAGGGGTTCCAATTTCTTTACAACCTAACAGTTGCTATCTTTAAAAAAAAATAAATAAAAAATAGCCATCCTAACAGGTGTGAGCTGGCATCTCATTATGTAAATAAACTTTAGTGCAAAAATATAGATTTTTTTTCTCACAGAAAGTAATGCTTATTTAATTATGTCATGTATATGGAACACATGGTTCTGTATTGCAGGCATGTGCAAAGAAAGGCTCGTAGATATTAATGGTTGTAGCCAACCTTAAATAACCCTAGCATCACCATCCTTTTACATGTATCTATAGCCTCTAAATACTGCCAGTGATAGACAAAGCAGCCAGTTTACAAAAGCATATTCTTTTTCAAGTATAGAGCCACATCATTGCCAGATGACAGTACTCACAGCCCAAGATACTTAAACTGCTATCACCTATGGATAAGCAAACCAAAATGTATAAATAATTAAATTATTTACATTAAACTGTTATAATTAAATTTGTTAATAATAAGAGCAAAGTAAGATAAAATACTTGTATATGATTTGAGTAGTTAAATCAGAAGAGAAAACATTTCATTTCTCTGTAAATTTATTCTCATACTAAACGGCCTTCACAAGCTTTTCAAAACCCTAACTTTTTCTACATGTGAACCATAGCATAATATTCCACTAAACACAAACCTGAAATGTTTAGAGCACTATATGCATTAGCTTTTAATTTGTTTTCTTTTATTTTGGCAGATTAAGAGGATACAATATAAAAACAGAATCTCAAGAGAAGATTAAACTTTGACAAAGGTGTCAATAGCTCTCCGTTGGTCTTTGGTTTCCCCTTTTGTTACCCTTACTATATCTGCTCGGCCTTTTTGCTGCTCATACCCCTCTTCAGGCATGCGTCATTTCACCTGACCAGATCTTTTATCACAAACAGACATTATCCGGGTTAGTAAACTGATATATATCCCTAAATATAAACATTTTTGTTTAAGATTGCTCTACAGGATGACTGCAAACCTAAAACAAGGCAAGAGATCACTATACGTGGAATTTCAAACACAAACAGAGGAGTTAGGGGAAAATCTTGCTGGTTCTCTTAAAATCACACCAGCTAGATAACAGCCCATACACCCTGCCTAAAAGTTAAGGCTGATTCCAAGGATATTAGTTATGAAAAAAGATTTGAAGTATGCAAGTTCAGGAATAAACAGAATATTGGTGTCCACTGGTTCTCAGAAAGCCTCCTCTTCTCCCACAGCTTCTATACACAATTGATTGCTCACCAAAAACTATTTTTAAACTCCCAGAACCCTTATGCATCTCCTCCTAATTAGAACTAAAGACATACCTGTGTACTAATACACCCATGTGCTAAAACTATGAACTATTATGGAAATATGAACTATTTTTACTGAGAAAATATATATCAACAGAGATATAAGTAGTAGAAACTACTAGATATACATCGGTAAGCATCTAGATGTAAATTTTTTAAATTGTGGTTTTATTCTTTTTCATTTCAATGAATCCAGTTGCCTATTTATTCAATATTATTAAATGTTTACCAGTTGCTATATGCTTTTCAAGGCACTGGGGATTCACCAGAGAATATGCCAAAGTAACCTGATTTTCCAGCACTTACATTCCTAAAGAAATAAATAAGAAACTACGTGATATAATTCGAAGTATGACTAAATTACAGAATCTTGCAAGCAGCAAAGGGAAAATTATTTCAGAAACCAATACTCCTCTAGAAAAATGTAGAAGAGCCAGATTTAAAAGAAGAAGAAGAGGAGGAGGAGGAGGAGGAGGAGGAGAGGAAGAGGAGAAGGGGGAGGGGGAGGAGGGGGGAGGGGGAAGGAAGAAGAAGAAAGCGAGGGAGGAAGGAAAGGAAGGAAGGAAAGATGGAAGGGAGGGAAAAGAAAAGAAAGAACCTTATGATTAAAAGCATTAGAAACTGGCTGAAGCTACTAGAACTTGAGGAGCCAAGATCACAGACACTGGAACCATAGAGAAGTGAGCAGACACTCTGCCCCTTTTTTTCTCTTAGGGCAGTTTTATGGAGTGAGGCTAAATGCTAAGAATTAAGCCAGGGAATTACACACACTGCTGCATGTGCAGGTGGCAACTGGCCCTCTTTATGTTGACCTCTGGGTGACAGGGTCAGAAGAACTGAAATTAGAAAAATATGCTATCACACACTGCCTACTGATATCGCTGTAAGAAACTCTTTTATCTCTGATCCAGGAGTCTCATGACTTCTGTTAAAGGACAGAGAAGCCAAGAGAGGAAAACCTCATAGGGCAGAAGACATCCAAAAATAATTGGAGCTGCTAATGTATCTAGGACTTAAGAACTTGAGAGAAGGGAGGCCCAGAAAATTCTGTGAGATGCTGCAGGTTTTCACTTTGATATATTTCATTAAGATACATAAGGCGAGGTATTCAAAGATAAATAGAAAATGACTGAAAGATAGAAGACATTTTTCTCTGCAGTCTCCACTGCTAAAGAGACAGAAACTGTTGTTCAAGACCATCCAACAAAAACAGGACACAGAAAACTCCCAGGCCCTCAGTTTTCCATTTGGAACTTCTGTAGAACTACACCAAAGATATAAGGAGAACCAGAGTCTAAAACACTTCAACCATCCTTGAGTCATCTTTATCCTATTAGGAGAAAATTCTCCATGGGCCTCTTGTACTCTGCATGTCTTATAAGCAGAGAAACTGACTGTCTTTGTTCCACACTATTCATCAAAAATGCTTTTATAATAGTTATGAAAAAGAAAAAAGTATTTTCCTCCGGAGCAAAGGCAGGTTGTTTAAAAGATACACATGTATGCTATGTATGGAGAGAAAGCTATAAAGATCTACAGATGCATTCAGGCTATTTATTTTTCTTGAGTGACCTCTGGCAGTTTGTATCATTTAAGGAATGTGTCCGTTTTATGTAAGCTGTTGAACTTATGAACACTGAATTCTTCTTTTTTTCCAAGTTTCTATTTAAATTTGTTGGTTAACATACAGTGTAGCATTGGTTTCAGGAATAGAATTTAGTGACAAATAACTTACATGTGACACCTGGTGCTCATCACCACAAGTGCCCTCCTTAATACCCAGCCTCCCACCCACCAGCCCTCTAGCAACCCCCTTTTTTTCCCTCTATAGTTAAGAGTCTCTTATGGTTTGTTTCCCTCTCTCCTCTTTTTCTTTTTACCCTTCCAATATACTCTTTTGTTTTCTTTCTTAAATTCCACATATGAGTGAGATCATATAGTATTTGCCTTTCTCTGACTAACATATTTCACTTAGCATAATATACTCTAGCTCCATCTAATCATTGCAAATAAGATTTCATTCCTCTTAAAGAATAAGTGAAACAAGATGGGATCTGGAGAGAGACAAACCATAAGAGACTCTTAATCTCACAAGACAAACTGAGCGTAGGGAGAGAGTGGTTAGGTTATGGACGTTGGGGAAAGTATGTGTTATGGTGAGTGCTGTGAAGTTTGTAAACCTGGCAATTCACAGAACTGTACCCCTGGGGCTAATAATACATTATGTGTTAATTTAAAAAAAAAATTCATTCCTTTTGATGGCTGAATAATATTCCAATATAGATATAGATATAGATATAGATATATATGTGTGTGTGTGTGTGTGTGTGTGTGTGTGTGTGTGTGTATGTTTAAACCTGGCAATTCACAGACCTGTACCCCTGGGGCTAATAATACCTTATATGTTAATTTAAAAAAAATTTCATTCCTTTTGATGGCTGAATAATATTCCAATATAGATATAGATATAGATACAGATATATACGTGTGTGTGTATGTGTGTGTATATACACACACATACATCTTCTTTCATTGGTCCATTAATCAATGGACATTTGGGCTCTCTCCATAGTTTGGCTATTGTTGATAATGTTGCTATAAACTTTGGGGGTGAGGGGTTGCATGTGCCCCTTCAAATCAGTATTTTTATATCTTTTGGATAAATACCTAGTAGTGCAATCGCTGGGTAGTTCTATTTTTAACTTTTTTTTAACTTTCTGAGGAACTTTCAACTGTTTTCCAGAATGGCTAGAAAGTTAGCATTCCCACCAACAGTATAAGAGGGTTCCCCTTTCTCGTCATCTTCACGGATATCTGTTATTTCCTGAGTTGTTAATTTTAGCCATTCTGACTGGTGTGAGGTGGTATCTCATTGTGGTTTTGATTTGTATTTCCCTGATGCCGAGTGATGTTGAGCATCTTTCCATGTGTCTGTTAGCCATTTGTTATATCTTCTTCAGAGACGTATCTGTTCATGTCTTCTGCCCATTTCTTAACCGGATTATTTACTTTTTGGGTTTTGCATTTGCTAAGTTCTTTATAGATTTGGGATGCTAGCCCTTTATTTGATATGTCATTTCCAAATATTTACTCCCATTCTGTAGGCTGCCTTTTAGTTTTGTTTGTATCCTTTGCTGTGCAAAAGCTTTTGATCTTTAAGTCTCAAGTCCATTTTTATATTTGTTTCCCTTGCCTCCAGTGATGTGTCTAGCAAGAAGTTGCTATAGCCAAGGTCAAAGTTTCCTCTGTTCTCCTCTAGGATTTTGATGGTTTCCTGTCTCACATTTAGATGTTTCATCCATTTTGAATTTCTTTTTGTGCATGGTGTAAGAAAGTGATCCAATTTCATTCTTCTGCTTGTTGCTGTTCAGTTTTCCCAACACCATTTGTTGAAGAGACTGTCTTTTTTCCATTGGATATTCTTCCCTGCTTTGTCAGGTAAACCCCCAAAAAGTTGTGGGTCCATTTCTGGGTTCTCTAATTCTGTTTCACTGATTTATGTGTCTGTTTTTGTGTCTCTTTTGTTGATTTTGAGGGGAGTTCTCTGTGCCTCTTGGACTTGAATGCTTGTTTCCTTCTCCAGATTAAAGAAGTTCTCAGCTCTCAGTTATAATTTGCTCAAATAAACCATCTGCCCCTTTTTTCCTTCTCTTCTTCTGGGACTACTATGATACAGATATGATTGTGCTTTACAGAGTTGCTTAGTTACCTAAGTCTACATTTGTGATCTAATAGTTTTCTTTCCCTCTTCTTTTCACATTCATTAGTTTCCATAATTTTATCCTCTATATCGCCTGTGCTTCTTCCATCCTTAGTGTGATTACATCCAGTTTTCCATCTCATTGTAGCATTTTTTATTTTGGCCCAATTTTTAGTTTCTTTTATCTCTTCAGCAAGGGTTTCTTTGGTGTCTTCAGTACTTCCTTTAAGCCCTGATTCCAAAGGGAAGTGAAGTGAAGGGAAGGGAAGGGAAGGGAAGGGAAGGGAAGGGAAGAGAAGAGAAGAGAAGAGAAGAGAAGAGAAGAGAAGAGAAGAGAAGAGTAGAGGAGAGGAGAGGAGAGAAGAGAAGAGAAGAGAAAAGAGAGGAAGGAAGGGAGGGAAGGAAGAAGGGAGTGAGTGAGTTCGGTCTAGTTTTCAGCTGGGTCTTTTGTCCTTGAGAAGCAATATACCCCTTTCCAAATTCCTTCCAATAAGGGGAGCATTCTCTCCCAGTGTGACCCAGGGGATCCCTACACCACACTGTCCACCCTTCTCTCCAGGAGGACTCCTACTTCTGCCTGGCTTGACTCCAGAGAATGGTGCAGACTTCTAAAACCTCAGAATCTGAGCTCCACTGCTTGCAAAAACTTGGCCATAGTCAGTTCCTCTTGACTCCAAGTAATGGTTTTGGGGAAATATTTTTCTTGTGTGAACCCAACCTGCTGCTCTCCCCCACCCCTTTCTTTTATCTCTGTGGAAAATGTTCCCTCCCCTCCATAGCACTACAGCTTTTCTCTCCTCCAGTTCATGTCTCTGCACTCCAGACCTGTCATGTTCTTTTCCCCTAATTCCAAAGACTGTTCTCTTAATCTTCAGATCAATTTCTTAGGTATCCAAAAAGATTTGATGTTAATTTAGCTATGTTGAAGGGACAATGCAAGCCCAGGGTCCCTCTGCTACTCCACTACCTTAACACTTCTCCAGCACTGAATTCTTTACAGTAGTCTTTGCTTAGCCTTTTAGTGTCTATAGGGTCTGTGGTGAGGTACCCTATTTCTTCCAATATTTACAATATTTATAGTATCTTCTCTTTTATTAATGTGATTTCATGGACTAAAGTTTCATCAACTTTATTGACATTTTCAAAGAACCAGCTTTTGCTTATGTTGATTTTCTTATATATTTCTGTTTTAATTGCACTGATTTCTGCTCTAATTATATTATTTCCTCCATTTTATTGGCTTTGGGTTTTTTGCTTTTTATTTCCAGTTGCCTAAGGTGTGATCTTAAATCATTAATTTAAAAAAATGCTTTTGTTCAACCAAAAGTGTTAAAAGCTATAAATTCACCTCTAAAGAGTATTTTTAGCTGCAGTCCACAAATTTTTCTACCTTGAATTTTAATCTTCACTCAATTGAAAATATGTTTGAATTCCCCTTGTGATATTCTCTTTGAAGCATGGACTATTTAAAATGTTCATTTCTTAGTTCAACACTAATAAAAGTGTTCATATTTAGAGATTTTCTAATTATCCTACTGTTAGTTTCTGTTAAAATCCCATTTGATCTGATAGCATACCTTAAATAACTTCTATTCCTTTATCCTGATCTGTCTACTATAAAAGCTGTATTGGTGAAGGTCCCATACATGCAATGAGGAGTGTTTTATATGTATCTAATATATCCATTTGGTTGATACTGTTGTTAAGATCTTGTTTCCTTAATGACTTTCTTTCTGTTGCTTTATCTATTACTGAAAGCTGAAGTCTCTAACTGTACTTGTGAATATATTTCTCCTATCCATTCTATTCAGTTTTATTTCATACACATTTAATATTACTGTTTATTTGTTGACTTGTATCCTTTATCATTGTCATTATCTTTGGTAATAGCCCTTGTTCTGAAATCTAGTTTGTCTGATATTAATATAGTCACTCTAGCTTTCTTTTGATTAGTGTTTTCATGTTGCATCTTTTTTGTATTTTTGCTTTAACCTATTTCTTTATATTTAAAGTGGGTCTTGTTGACAAGATATAGTTGGGTGTAACATTTTTTTTATCTAACCTGAAAATCTTACTTTGTATGTTTTCACAGTTTAAATTTAATGTAAATATTTAATTAATTGGGTTAAAATCTCTCTTATCTCCAATTTGGGTTATGTTTTATACAGGTTTTGAATGTCCTAATGATTGCCCTAGAATTTACAACAGATGCTTTTAATCATGGACTATATGGAACTTATAATAGTGTAATTCCAATTCCTTCCTTATTCATTTTTTTGCCATTGTTGCCATGCATTTTACATATACCATAAACAGGCACTACTTTTATATAATGTTTGCTTTGATAGTTATCTTTTGGGTAAATTAAAAACAAGAAAAATAAATTTTATATTTTCCTTCATGAATTCCACTTCTGGCATTCTTTCTTTCTTTTTACAGATCCTACTTATTGTCTGATATCTTAGTTCTTATTTCTGGAGAACTCCCTTTAATATCTGTAATAGGTCAGCTAATAATGAATTATCTCTGTTCTTGAATTTTGCAGAAGTCTTGTTTTTCTCCTTTGATTTCTTTGAGTACAGGTTTTTTTTTTTCTTACAGCACTTTATTTTTTTTATTTTTTTAAGATTTTATTTATTTATTTGACAGAGAGATCACAAGTAGACAGAGAGGCAGGCGGAGAGAGAGGAGGGAGCAGGCTCCCTGCTGAGCAGAGAGCCTGACGTGGGACTCGATCCCAGGGCCCTGAGATCATGACCCCAGCCGAAGGCAGCGGCTTAACCCACTGAGCCACCCAGGCGCCCTCTTACAGCACTTTAAAACATTACTCCCTTGTCTCTAGATTTCACAGTTCATAGTGATAAGTCTGTTCCGATCCTTATTTTTTTTTCTTTGTATGTAATGTGTGCTTTTTATCTAGTAACCTTCAAGATTTTCTCTTTATCTTTAGATTATAGTGGTTTGAAAACAGGTATCCCCTGCTTTTCAAAAGTTTGTATTATACCACTTTGCTATTACAAAAGACCTTCATTTGTACCTGTTTTTGTTAAAAATCCCAAGAGGGTTTTTGCTTTTATTAAAAAAAGAAGAAGAAGAAAAGACTAAAATAGCAACCAATCTTTGTTTTGTAACAAGCCCTTATAGAAGCAAAATGTACCCTGAGCAGGGAGAGCTGGGACCACCAAGCTCCTTCTCCAGTGTTAGGTTAATTATAAACATTAATTAACATTAATTATAAATAATTAAATACACTCAGCATCTCAGCATTAAACTGCCATAGTTTTGAATTGTGTTTGTAAGCATCTGTGCTTTATCTCTATTTTGTGCATCCATTAGCAAGATGTGTCCTAAAGTATCAGAAAAGGCTGAGAGGTCATTTTTGGGTACTGGGAATGCTAAGCATTTTTTCCATATAAATTATTAGTAATTGCTTCTTCCTTTTACACGATTTCAGCTTACAAAAGATTTCATAGGAATGCTCTACTTTTAGAAAGTAGGGAAACCTCTTATTGCCAGGGAAAATAGAATCTTACAAAGTTTAATTGTAAAGACTTTTATCATATGGTGGTGCAATTAATGTCAGAAAGAAGGACAAGTGTTTCATTAACTTGCTCATCACTCCATGAGTTTATAAGAGAACTAGTACTTCCATGCCATCTGTTTGTAGATGATACAATAGAAGCCCTATATGCCAATGGACCAAAGTATTTTGACAAAATAAATCCACAGGTATGTGCTTAACATTCCTAGGAGTATTAGGTTATTTCCAACAAATAATTTTGTCATCATTAGATTATTTCTTATAATAATGTATAAATTTTAAGCTAATGCTATAAAAGGTAGTTAGGAATGAATGACTATTTATTTCCCCAGTATACAAAGGAACTGTATATTCTAGTGACTAAAACAAGAGAGAGGGTGTCTGGGTGACTCAGTCAGTTAAGCATCTGCCTTCAGCTTCGGTCATGATCCCAGGGTCCTGGGATTGGGCCCTACATCAGGCTCCCCGTTCAGCAGGGAGTTTGCTTCTCCCTCTCCCTCTGCCATTCCCCCTGCTTGTGCTCTCTCTCTATCCCTCTCTCTGTCACATAAATAAATAAAAATCTTTTTTAAAAATTAAAAAAAAACAAGAGAGTGATCTTCTGATTTCTACTTAGAATGTAGAAACCTGGAAAGAGCATAATTGCTACCTTTACAATAAAAGAGAGAGAAATCTCCAAATTTACATTTGCATTTGGATTTATCAGAGAGCTGAGGTAGTACAGCAATCAACTAACCCAAAATCTAATAAAAAACATTCTCCTGAAAGGAGAAAGAGAACATGAACATTTGTTTTCCTGGGGTAAACACTGGACCCTGTATAAGCTGTTCAAAAAAATTCAACTAAAATCTCTGACAAATTGTTCATGGGCTACTTTGAACTAACATGAGTATAAAGAATCCTGGGAGCTGTAGTTACAAGGAAAAATTGCTCATATGTACATCATCTCCAAAAACCTCACCGTGTACTTAGAAGTGAGATTAGGAGCATGGGAGAAAGTTTCTATCTTGGTATAGGTATGGGAAAGGGGAGCAATAGCTGTTGTGGAAAAGATAAAGCTTCACACAGAACATTCTCCCCTACCTTCTCTATGGAGCAAAAGCTTAGCTGCTGTTGGAAGAGGAACAAACACTGTCAGTCTCAAGCCAGATGTGAATGTTCATTGCAAGTAAATGAAGGAAACAAGAAAATACCCTCTACCCTTGGGGGAGGAACAGGAAAATATCCCAAGCTCAGATCACTTAGAGATCTCCTACCTTTGTGGGAGGAGTCTGACCATTAAAAAAACAAAAACAAAAACAAAAAACCTCCATTCCCAAGATCATAAGTACAGTGCTGCCTCAGAGGAAGACTGAACCAGAATAACAGAGAATGACTCTCTTTTTCCCTCTTCCACCTTTCTCTATCAGGCTAGCTAGTGACCAATAGCATTTATCAGATGTGTAATGCTGGGAGAAGGACATAAAAAAGACAGAGATCTTTTCTCAGGCACAAGGGAGAGACCTAAAGGGTGAGGAGACACTGAGAAAAATACTCTGAAAAAGTATTCCTCACATTAAGTACAAGTTAAGACATAAGAAACTTGAAGGTTGTGGTGCCCTGAGAATAACCATAGAAACTAAAATAACAAAAAATAAACTCAGCTCAATTCTCAGCTAGACTGACACAAACTCTCACAATAGAAAGAGAAAAGGCACGCCTATTTCCAGGCATAAATACTATTTACACTTGTCTTTACTGTTCTATACAAGATAACCAGCTTTCAACCAAAATGCAGCACACACAAATAAGCAATTACAATACACACACACACACACACACACACACACACACACATAAGTAATGATACACTGTCAAGAGACAAAACAATAAAGAGAACCAGATTCAAATATGATCCACATATTGGAATTATCAGACAATTCAAAATTACTTTGGATATCATGACACAGATTCTGAAGGAAAAGAGACAATATGCATGAATAGATAGGGCATTTCAAGTGATATGTAAACTATGAGAAATAACTAAATGGAAATGAGAGAAATAGCATGATTACAGAAGAGAAGAAACACTTTGTGAATTCCTTAGTACAATCAACACACTAAAGAAAAGAAACAGTAAACTTGGAGATAGGTCAAGAAAAATCTTCCAACTGACAAGTATGAAACAAACAAAATAATAGTTCATCCAAAAGCTGAGGGACAATATTGAATGGCCTAAAATGAATGGAATTGGAATCATAAAGAGAAGAGAGAAGGAAGAAATACTTAAATACATAATGACCAAGAATTTTTAAAAATCGATACATTACAAAAAACCACAGATCTAAACCCAGAGAATACCAGGCAGTAAACACTTCCCAAACATGCCTACAAACATAACATAGGTTTCCCCCATTATCCAAAAGTAGAGTGTCTGAAACCTTTCATAAGCCAAAATGGTATAAAGCGAAGAAGCAATTAATTTATGTGGAAAGGTTTTTTAGTATTCTCAGACCCCAAAAATAACCTCTCTTAGGCTTCTCTGATACCTTAGGGCACATCTTGCTAATGGATGTACAAAATCAATAAAGCACAAATGCTTACAGCCACATATCAAAGATACAGCGGGCTGATGCTGAGATGCTGAGTATAGTTCCTGGGGAAGAAGATTTGTGGTGACACTGTCACCACTTGGGAGTATGTGATGCCTCTGTGATGGTTTGGCTCATTGCAAAACAAATGCCGAATGCCTTTTTTTTTTTTTTTTTTGTAAAAATAAAAATCATTTTGAGATATCTTTCAATTAGTAAGAACAGGTACAAATGTAAGTCTTTTGTAAAAGCAAAGTGGCATAATGCAAATTTTCAGAAAGTGGAGGATTATTTCTAAGAAAGTTGTATTCCAGTAATTTTCACTGAATTAACTAAAAAGTACTAAAATTCAATTAGCATGTACTCTTAAATTAATAGCAGTTTATGTTCTAAATAGTAAATAAATGACTCATATTTGGCGTAAGTAGTAGCTCATGGGATTTATAATATAAAGATTAGTTGTGTTTAGTTTGTATCTATCAGCTTGGAAAAAAAAATTCTTGAAAATCTTGAAAAATAGAGCACTAGAGGTAAAGCTTGTTAAACACAGGTCAGGTCCTACCAGATAAAAAGACTTGTTTATAATTAATCTGATGGTGATAAAAAGACATTTAATTAGGTTTCCATCACAAAATGGGAAAGGATAGGTCTGGGGTCTGAAACACAGTAGAGTTCAGCCATCTGCTTCCAGCTACCTCTTGCCAACATGTGATTTGCAAGTTAAATTCTGCCAGCTGATGACATATGGCACTTCCTTCTTCTTTAAATATCTTACTCAAAATGAGTTCGCTCTCAAATGCTGAGGTTGGATTTCCAGCAATCACAGCAGTTGCCATAATTTTCCTTCATAAACAAATTTAAACAATATAGATTTAAATTGCTGGCTCCTGTGTTACTGTCCTGTGATATGACTGTGAGTTAGGGAAGTCTGACCTCTGAGATGTTCACATTTGGAATTCACAAACTTAAAACTTTTTTCACAGTTTCAGGGTAATGAGGTAGAGAGACAAGAGTCACCTCTCCAGGTTTTGACATAAAATCTGAAGAAAGAGACATGATGGTCTGAAGGAAAGATGTGAAGGACCTATTTGAATCCACTGATTCCTCTCCAGCATGATGTGTCTATTGGCTGGCAACAGAGTGGAGACTTATGCCACAGAAGCTGTCAAAAATCTAAACCATCAAAACACTGCAAAACAATGTATTCTTATTACCAGTGGCCTAATGCTGAAACATTCTCTGGTTCTCTCAAGGGTTCAGACTTATTAACAGCCACAGTTTTGTCTTCAGAATTATTGATCCAATCTGTTTTGAATTAAGGCCATAACTTTTTCCAAAACTTTTAATCACTCAGCCACCACAAAAATCTCCATAAACAGTTTAACCATGACCTAACTAAGCAAAACTATGTACCCCAATAACTAAAATTATGTGTGTGCATAGGCACGTGTGTGTGTGTGTGTGTGTGTGTGTGCATGCGTGTGTGGGTATTTGACAAGATGCTGCTATATACCATTAGGATAACATCGTGGATATTTTGTAGGAAAGCAGTTATCACTTCCTGAAGGAAGGCCAAAACCATGGACATAAGAGTTCTTCACAAAGAATATGAGCATCTTCAGCCAATCACACCATGAATTTCTTTACCTGTGACCCCCATGTTTAACAGTAAGGTAAGGACTTCAGGCCATGAAATTGGAAATGATAAAGCTTTTTGATCATAGTTTTTGTCCCAGCTAACGTATCTCCTATCTATCCATAAAGTTTTAAATTCTTTTTTTTTTAATTTTAAGATTTTATTTATTTATTTGACACACAGAGAGAGAGAGATCACAAGTAGGCAGAGAGGCAGGCAGAGAGAGAGAGTGGGAAGCAGGTTCCCCTATGAGCAGAGAGCCCAATGTGGGGCTGGATCCCAGGACCCTGGGATCATGACCTGAGCTGAAGGCAGAGGCTTTAACCCACTGAGCCACCCAGGTGCCCCCCATAAAGTTTTAATCATGACTCTCTACCTTACAGATAGTAACAGCAGCTTTCTTTAGGTAAGATGGTCTTCCATCAGACTTGCATGATTTTCTCAAATTTTCACTGTGGGCAGCATCAGTACATCAAATTTTAACTCCTTCGTTTTACTATATTCATCTGTTATAAACCAAAAACTTTGTGGTTTCCCTAAATAAGGAAATATGTCTTAAACATTCCATTATTTTCTTTGTGATCACAAGAGGATGTAAAAGTTATGTAATCAGCAAATCAGTAACAATTTAGGTGGATGAGTAGACACAGGGAAAATACAAGGCTGGTAAAGCATGAACTGATCATCTTGAATTTCCTTGGGAAGGTGCTTAGCAATTCAGATTTTAGAGAAAATGATTGGCAAGAGCGCTGACTAATCTGAACATCAGCTGATTTAGAATAGTATTTTGATGCTAGAAGCCCAGTGCCTGTGCTGAAAATTAACCCTTCAATTGCTGGATTGTGGCAAGAGGAGGAGTGGCTGAAGCAATAAGGAGCAGAAGAAAACTTGAGGGGGACTCAAGGAAGTTGCTATATAAAACCTGTCCAAAATCATTTTTATATTTTAACACTAAGATGGCTAAACTGTTGTAAAATGGCTGAGTGTTAGCCCTGGTCCATGGATTTACTTCCGACATTCTCAACAATGAATTTTTCTAACACTTAGGGTTTCAGAAAATGAGCCCTCATAGTTATAGAAGAGATGCTAAATCCAGAAGTTAATTCTAACATGTCCCTTTATTCCTCCAATATCAATAAAGCACAGAAAGCTTGATCAAGGACTGAATGTGGGATGTGTGTGTGTGTGTGTGTGTGCGCGCGCGCGCTCGCAAACACTCTGGTAATTGCAGGTCTTAAAATTCAAGCACCGAATAATTCTAAGTGTTTTAACATGTAATACAAATGTCACAGCTTTACTGGCTTTTGAACTCAGCTATTGTCCCGCTAATAGTAGAGTTTTATTTCCTCTATTATCTCCCACATTTACTCACAGATATTCCAGCTCCCTACCAAAACCTCCTCAGTACTCTGAAAGTTCTTGCAGTGTTTATCATGTGAAGCAGAGTACCAGTCAGAGGAACCATATGGCATCCACCATGCTTTTATGTTCCTTCACTCTCCTGCTCTTTTTATTGCTCTCTGTACAGGAGGTTTCTTGAATGTGCCTTGGATATTGTTGCTACTGCTATTATTTTGAGGACACTGCTCTATAAACTGTATAGTTTCTACTGCTGCCTGACCAGGGCTTTAGATGCCAAATCCTCTCTATGGTCATGTTCTAGAACTTAACTCTGTGAGGCACTTTGTCACCAAGCCCACAAGGTGTTCCTACTTTTTCCTGTCTTACAAAGTGCTTTAACCATCATTTGATAACCATCCCACCTGAACTCAAAGCAATTCTGGAAGGCCAGCGAATGTAATGACCCACAGCAGGGCTGTGACTCAGGCTGGGCCATGAGAGCATCCGTCCTCTTGCACAATATGACTTACCTAAGCAACTTCCTTCTCAGAAGTTGATGAGGCTGTTGAAGACAGGATGGTTTCTATCTTTCTGTGACATCATCATATTTAATGACCAGTTAAGTATGGAACTTCCAGGGGCCAACTTGAAGACCATATAAAGACAGTCTGAGAATAAAGCTAACAAAAGGCATGATTTAGAGTTGTGCCATCTAATTAGCCACTGGCTACATGTAGCTTTTTATACTTGAATTCATTAAAATTAAATTAAAACATTCATTTCCTTAGTTGTCATTAGCCACACTTCAAGTCCTCAATAGTCACATGGGCTATTGTATTAGACAAAGCATTTTATTAGACAGCATGATCTAGAGAGAAATAGAGTCCTAATTTCATCCTTTAAATCTCTGTATCTAGCCTTGCCTAAGATTGGGTCCACCTTAAATTCCATTTTGGTTTAAGCTAAAATGAAAGATAATGAAAAATAATGAACACTGAAGTTATATTTCTGACCTTCGAAAAATTTATGTGCAGAATCTAGCCCTCAGGCTTATTTCCCAGAATCAGATCAGGAAACAGAAAACAACCTTCTCATATTTTCCTAATTTCTTCCCATGACCTTTCCTGACAAGGAAACCCTCTCCTTGAGAACACACACACACACACACACACACACACACACACACATACACACACCTGAAAAGAGATCAGAGGGCAGAGGTTTGGTAGATGTCACCACAAAGCCAGCTTCAACTATCAGAGATAAACAAAGCCAGACATTAGTTAAAGCAGTGAAAAGAGATTTTATTCAGTAAAAATTGACAGTAGAGGAAAGAGCTGCACTCCAGTCTGATTTGTAGAGGTGACTGAGCATTTTTCTTAATTGAAGTAGAGTTGACATATGATGTATTAGTTTCCTGTGTACAAGAGTGATTTGACAATTCTATACATTATAGAATGCACACCATAATAATTGTAGTCACCATACAAAGTTATTACAATATTATTGACTGTATTCCCCATGCTGTACTACTTTTCATCCTTGTGACTTATTTTATAACTGGAAGTTTTTACCTCTTAATCACTTCCACCTATTTCGCTCATCTACCCACCCACTCCTCTCTGATGCAGTTTGTTTCCTGTGTTAATTAGTTTGTTTCTGTTGTGTGAGTGTGTGTGTGTGTGTGTGTGTGTTTGTATTCATTTTTTTTTTAGATTCCACTTATAAGTGAAATTACATGGTATTTGTCTTTTTCTGCCTGACTGACTTCACTTAGCATAATATTCTCTAGATTTTATGGTATTTCCATTTTTATTTTTTTCTAGAAGCTCCATAATGTTTTCTATATTGACTGCACCAATGTGCCTTCCTACCAGCAATGCATGAGGGTTTCCTTTTCTTCACATTCTCACTAATACTTATTATTTCTTGTCTTTTGGTTACTAGCCATTCTGACTAATGTGAGGCAATATCTCCTTATAGTTTTGATTTACATTTCCCTGATAAAGAGTGATGCTGAGCATCTTTTCATGTGTCAGTTCCTCTGCCCACTTTTTAACTGGATGTTTGTATTTTTGATGCTGAGTTATATGAGTTTTGGATATTAACATATTATTGGATATATCATTTGCAAATAGCCTCTCCCATTCAGTAGGACCAGGCATTTTAAGAAAAAAAAAAAAACAAAAAAAAAAACCTCTTTTTAAAAGATCTTTTTAAATTTATTTAGAGAGAAAGAGAGAGCTTGAGCAGGAGGAGGGACAAAGGGAGAAGGAGAGAGAATCTCAAGCAGACTCAATGTTCAGTGCAGAGCCCAATGCAGGGCTCAATCTCATGACCCTGAGATCGCAACCTTAGCCAAAATCAAGAGCTGGATGCTTAACAGACTGGGCATTTTAAAGGGAGAACAAGGGTGTAGGGAAGGAGACCAAGTGGGGATTCAAAATGAAAAGAACTGGCCATTGTAAATGTGATTAGGCCAGACAGTTGTCTCTGCTACCTGACAATTACTGAAGTTGGAATTCTATTCCTCCATAGAGACTGGGGAAACAAGCCCCTCTTCTTCCTGATGATTACATTTCAAAGGAATGGCTTGCAAGTCCTTAAGAAAGATATTCCTGAGTTGTAGGAGATACATATACATCTCAAAATAGGTCAAAGAAAGGATTCACAATTATAAGCCATTTTTTTTTTAAATAAATGCTGTAAGAAAGCAAGATAGGTGTCACCTAGAATAAAAAATAAATTCTAAGCCCTGAGTTTTTCCAGGCAGAAATTCCTAAAGGGGCATGGTTGACCCAGTGACACAGGGCCTTAGGCCGCTAGAAGCCATGTTGAAGTTTGGCCAAGTGTCTTCACGCAGGAATTTCAATGATATTCATGACAAGAGTTTTTTTTCAGTTCTCACTACCTGGATTTTTCCAGAATGCACAGCAAAACTATGTATGTAATTTAATGTACAAGGCAATCCTTTGGTAAACATATCATTATCCCCATCTTACAGGTAAGGAGACCAAAGTTCAGAGGGCTTGAATCACTTGTTCAGGTCACGTACTAATAAATTAAAAAGCATACTGGAACCTAAATTTCTCTGACTAAAGATTGTGTTTTTCCTCACATCACCTATAACTTTGTCTCCCTAGTGATCTCCCTAATTTTTCATGCATGTCTCTATAACTAGTTTTTACAGAAGGGCCCTTGCCTTCAAATGATAAAGCCCATAATATGAGAATAGGCAAAGAAAAAAAAAATAAACCCTCACAAAATGTCAGAAATTTGTGATTAACAGGCAGCAGGTGTACAAACTGAAAGCGTTCGACTCATATCCATTGTCATCTCAGCAAATGGCTTGGCCCCAAAGTTGCTGAAGGGGGAAATTTGATTATCTTTGCTTCCCCAGAAGACTGATAAATCGAATTCAGACTGCTATTGTTCCAGATACAGCCTGAATCTTCCATAGGATTTTAATCAGCAGCAGCATTATGTAGCATATGGGAGCTATTTGGCTGAAAGGAAACTCCAACTGTCACTTGTATATCCGACCAACATGAAAGGAAAATAATAATATGGAATAATGGGACTTTCTTATCTACAGTGCAGCCTCCCTCTGAGAAACTCTGTGGTTTACTCCACTACATCTTCACAACATCTTATTAGGTAGGTCAGAGAACTACTTGACTATAATCCTGAATGCTTACTGGCTGATTCCACCAATGCTTTAATCTCTTTCATAGCCTTTTCTCTATCTACACCTATAAATCCTATCTCCTCTCACTTTTTGATTCCTTCTGTTCTCTTTAGTTTAATGAATAAACTTTCACCCATCCCTCCCCATTTATACTGTTCTATCCTTAACTCCTTTTTCTTGCTACTATTTTTTTTTCCTTTCCTACCCTCATTTTATAAAAAGCCTAGATTGGAAATCAATACTCAGAGAGTGACTAAGTCTATAGCTCAATTATTTCATCCTGTTAGACTACAGTAATGATCAAATGTAAATGTCACTCCACTTACTCACTTCCTTAGTCACCAAAACTTTCCTGAATATATTTGTTTTGAATATATTTGATTTGAAGTTAGCACGTCGTCCTTTTGTTCAAGCATGGGAAATAAACAACTAATGACAATGCGATGAGATAAGTGTCCTCATTTTATTGAGCCCACTAAAGTATGGGAAAAACAAAAGGGGTCATCAATGTACGGTCTATGGTGGCTGGTCCCTACAGCTTTCAGGTGTGGTTCCAGAGCCAAGCTCAGAAACCAAACTTTAGGCTTCTTTTTATATCCCCTGCCCCCTCTCTTGACCTTTCTTGACATACCTCCATTCCTGTACATTCAGAAAGACTATGAAAGATACTATGAGGGATTGCCTAATAATCTCACACACACCCAAGAAAGGCATTGACAAAACTGACCTATTAAATGATGAGTCGGCATTTTATTTTAAGGAACCTAGGAGTCAAACCTAAAGTTCTTGGCATATATATTTTCTAATAGCAGGAAAAGCGAAGACTGAATCACTGGTGCTATCAGAAGCAAAACAGGATTTTGAAATCGTGTGAAGACCCTCTTGACATCTTCATATTTTATCCAAAGTATGGAATTCAAAGTGATAAGCTAGGAAATCTCAGTTTGAAACCCTCAGGTAAGAGAGATAGACTTTAATCAGCTGACAGAGAGAAGGATGGTTGAAAGTTGAAATGGCCAAGAATGACAACTCCTTCAGTGCTGGACCATGTCATTAAGATCTTCTTCCCCTGTCCCTAGACCTACTTACCTAACTTCAAAAATTCAACTAGCAAAAGTGATAGGAGGTGCTTTCTTTATCATGGTATTGCCCTCAGAGCACTCAAGTCATGAAACAAAATGCCTGAAGTAATGGATGCTTTCAAAAGAAAATCCATGTTGATTTTGTACATTGGTGAGAATTCAGTAAAAGAGAATTTTCCTTCAGAATCAAAATTAAAAATAAAAAAATCTCTTCCATTAGCATTGAACCCTGGATGATTCAGGCAGCAAAACAATTCTGGTATCTCTGATAAGGCCTGAAAATGAGACTCTAATCACTTGGGATTTTGAGAGGAGTGATAATGTTGTTGAGGTTTTATAATGAGCATAACAATTAAGTAATCAATGGGTTCAAAGTAAGACTGTATTATAATCCATTATGGTTTTTTTAATTGAAAATATAATCTTTTTCTTCCTTTCCTCATTGTATAAATGCAGTACCTGTGACAAAACAGATGCCAAATAAATGCTTGTTGCATGCATGAAATGAATAGGCATTTTCAAATGCTCCAAACCAAGATTAAATATAATTTACTTAAAAAATTATAAAAATAAAAGACTGTTATATTTAAAAGCCACACACAAGGAACTAATAAATAAATATACTATACAAAAAGTACCCACAGGGGCACCTGGGTGGCTCAGTGGGTTAAAGCCTCTGCCTTCGGCTCAGGTCATGATCCCAGGGTCCTGGGATGAGCCCTGCATCGGCTCCCTGCTTCCCTTCCTCTCTCTCTGCCTGCCTCTCTGCCTACCTGTGATCTCTGTCTGTCAAATAAATAAATAAAATCTTAAAAAAAAAAAAGTACCCACAAAAAGTACCCAAACCCACATATTAATCTACCAACAAGTTTGTCAATCTTGATTTGTACTAACAACACTGTTATCACATAATTGATATGTGATATGTGCCCCTATCTTCACAAAATAAAGTTTTCTTTCTTGCTTATGTAAGAGTCCAACAGCAGGAGTGGAATTTGGAGGGGAGGGGCTCTGCACTGGAAAGTTATTCAAGCACGCTAACTTTTTTGTCTATTTGTTCTTCTCCCCCCCATCACCTCAGAGTTGTGCCCGAATTCCCTACATTCAGCCAAGAGATGATGGAAGAGAGAAAGCATATGACCAGAGGTATGGCAGGTTTTGTGGTTCACGTAGGCAGATGGGCACATCACCTTTGCCCACATTCCACTAGCCAGAACTCAGCACTTCACTTTATGTTCAAAGAGCTAAAAAGTTTCACTTTGATAAATAAATAATAGGTACTACTAGTTTTTAAGCAAAGAACTGACCAAGATGTAAATGGGGAGTTACACTGGCTGTATTAAACAGAAGAAACTAGCAATATGGTTAAATTAGAGTCCAGGAGACCTGGTTAGAAGCTACTGCAGTCATATGGGCAGAGAATAATGAGGGCCAGAGTTAGACAACAGAAAAAGAAAGACAAGAAAATGATAAATATAAGGATACACTGACTGATTTGTTGAGTGAGCAGAAAATAACCAAGTGACAGTCTTGGGTTTTATGTATTTATACAAGCATACATATTAAAATTTCGGTGGTCTTTTAGTTAACTGATACATGTTTTGTTGGTTTGTTCATTTTTACCCACAGGGCTTAGGAAAATAAAGATTTAGATGTGGATAAAAGTGAACAGAGTACAGTGCCTGTGAGAAGTCAAGGGAAATCTAATGGAGAAATAAGGAAAACAAACAGATTAAAGGAATGTTTTGTAATTCTGTAGATCACAGTGAGCATTTTGAAGTGAATGTGTTACAGCAA
The DNA here is from genome assembly GCF_010015895.1 of Lontra canadensis. Lineage (NCBI taxonomy): Eukaryota > Metazoa > Chordata > Mammalia > Carnivora > Mustelidae > Lontra > Lontra canadensis. The sequence continues at coordinate 7,670,425 of NW_022631000.1, forward strand.
AATTAAGTGTCAAAAGAGGGAAAATTACATCCAAAACATTTCCCTGTATTTAATATGTTGCTATTTGCCACAACTGTCAAACATTCAGATGCCAATAAAATGCTTGAATAAATAATTCCATTTTGGCTGTGGAAACTGGCTTACGGTATGCATTCTGGAAGTTCCTGGAAAGATGTTATTTTTAGTTCTTACAGGAAAAAAACTGTACCTGGGGAGGCTAACTGGTAACCAATTAATCAGACAATTGATCTAATGGAAATGAGATTTAAACACATTGTTAGATGCATTATAGCATTAACTAATGCTCAAGTTTAAATATGCAATGTAAAATTCATTACTTAGACAAAGAAGGGTGTCATTAATCCCTGGAAAAACAAATATATACTTTTTAAAGCCTTTCTGCAGCCTTTGTGAGAGACATGGAAACAGCAGCAGGGCTGAGTGTTCAGAGATCCTGTTAGAAGTGATAACCCTTAGAGCAAGGAACTGAATGTGAAGGAATGCATTTCTGTCTCCTCACACAGGTCAGCCCTCCTCTTGAGTCACACCTGGGATGAACTTCCAAGGAATTCTAGAATGTTCTCCTTGTAGTGAAAACAAAGCGAAACTAGAGACTTCTTTGGGTCTTTTACACATTTATCTTTAATTTTAATTTTTTTTTTTTACAGGAAGAAACAAATCCATATATATCTCTCAGTTGTTCCATATATAATTTGTAGAGATACTTTCAGGCATTTATGTTGTCCGTAAGCAAGAAGAACATTTTTAATAAAATTGTTATTAATTTTTCAACAGCTATGCAATAATCTACATGTGCAAGTACTCTATCAAAATGAATTTCTTTTACCATACATATTCATAAAGCAGAATTTGAAATGTTTAAGCACCCACATTAAATATAGTACGAAATATAGTAACAGATTTGGACTGCAAAATGGAGCAGAAGAGGCCCTGAGTAGGAATATGTCATTGCTACCAAATGATGCACCAAAGAATATTTGAGCTACCATCAACCAAGCATTCACCACTTACTTCTTTCACAACCAAGTAAGTTTATCTATTCTAAGTTTACAGATCAGGAAACTGAGACACAAGGTGATAGAGAAACTTACTGTGGTCACACAGTTTGGAAGTGGCAGAATAATGTAGTGCTAGCCTGGATGCAGTCAAACCACCTGACTTTGTCTTAGAGCAAGAGCACAAACAGTATTCCACCATCAGAAGCCATACATGTGGTTTTTGGGGTAGGTGGCAGGGTGTGGATAGGAAAAAGAGTACAAGATGGGATGCGTGGATGGCTCAATTGGTTATGTATCTGCTTTCTGCTTAGGTCATGATCCCAGGGTCCTGAGACCGCGTACCACATCAGGTTCCCTGTTCATGGGGAGCTTGCTTCTCCCTCTCCCTCTGTCCCCGCATGTGCTCGCTCTCTGTCAAATAAGTAAATAAAATCTTTAAAAGAAAAAAAAAAGCACAAAAGAAGAAGCAGAAGTGGTAAGTAGAGGTCAGGTCATGGAGAAACTGGCGTTAACAGAAACTGCAAAAGTATTGCTAATGATTCCAATAGAGATGGTGATAGTCATCAGGCTCTGGCTATGTATGATACATCAAAAAAGTAATGGATAAATCACAGTTAGGGCCTCAGCCAAATGCACCAATTTTTTGTCCTTTGAAAAACTAATACTTCTCAATAGCCCTCCGAATTGTTGTTTATGTGCCAAAGGACTCTATCTATGCTTTGTTTTCAGATGTTTAAGCCAAGTATCCTTACATTATTGATTACAGTTTTCTCAGTAAAATTTTGTTACATTCTCAAGACCTACCAGGATACAGACTGTTCTGTATCCACCTGTGTTTGTATATGACTAATTAGATCATATTTTCCCTTGATAAACAAAACATACCTCATAACCTTATACAGTCATATTTCTTGGGCACTACTGCTCACAGTAAAGCCACACATGCATATTATAACTTAACAAAGTAATTTTTATCTCAGGGAGTAGGTAATCGAGAGCTGTAATATAAAAGCATTTGGTATTCTAAAAATTTTATAAATGCACATGATGTACACACTTTCTTACAGTGGATAGGCAGATGATGGATGATGATGATGATGATGATATAGGTAGGAAGATAGATAACCCAAAGGGCCCTAGCTTGGATTCCCCAGGATGCAGATCCTGATACGGATATAAGTATGAAGGATGATTATCAGGGAGTACATCTGGATCAAGACCTGGGGAAAGAAGAGGAAGGGCGCAGTATCAACCAGGTGAAGAAGACCTGGGATGCAGATCCATTGAAAGCTCCAGGCAGCCATACCCCCAGGACTGGAATAACTATTAAGAGCTATCCCAAGCTGCCCCAAGAAACTTTCATAGACCCAGGTTTGATTAGTCACTGGATACATACTCTGGAAGGAGGTGGGACCATGGGCAAGTCAGGTTTCTAAAACTGAGGCACTCCTGCAGATGGGCTAAGGACCTTTTTTTAGTAGCACTCTCAGCTCCTAGATAAATAAATACATATTTTATCCTAAAGGGAAATCTGTGTGCCATATCACAGTATTCACCACACAAAGGTATAGCAACTCTATAATATACAAAAATAAGAAACACAGCTATATATATTAAATATGTATTATATTAAATATGTACATATTATATACTGAATGTGTACACATATATATGTGTGTCTATTCTAAAACCATGCATGGTGACAAATGTTTCAATATTTTATCTTCTTAGAAATAATCCAAAATTCAGGACACCTCGGTGGCACAATCCCTGAGCTTCCAACTCTTGGTTTTGGCTTGTGTCGTGATATCCGGGTTGTGGGATTGAGCCCCACGTTGGGCTCTGCACTCAGTGCAGAATCTGCTTTAGATTCCCTTTCCTCTCCCTTTCCCTCTTCCCCTTCCACTCATGATCTCTCTTTCTTTTTCTCTTTCTCTCAAATAAATAAATCTTTAAAAAAATAAATTATCCCAAATTCAAAAGTTATCAATTTAATGTAAATTCAACATTTTAAAATTGACTACAAACCAGACTGCTGCAAGATGGTAGCACAGGAAACTCTTATCTCCTCCCACAGACACACCACATCCACAGCTACAAAGCCAGTGCCCAATCATTTCTCTCTGGAAAAGATTCGAGAACTAGCTGAAATGTTCTCTACAACAAAGGATAAAAAAGACCACATCAAGTTGTGGGAGAGGCAGACACACAGTTTCACCAAAAATCCCACCCTTAGTGCTGTGACCCACAACAGAGAAGGATCTCACCAGCCTGACACTTCTCTCACAGGAAGGGCTGGTACCTTGTACCAGGTACCCCAACCTTTGGGATCTGGCCAGAGAGACAAGCCCTCAAAACTCTGGCTTACAAAACCAGTGGGGCTGACATCCAAGAGACCCAAAGTGGTATAAGAAACTGAGATTCCCTTTTTAAAGGGCACATGTGTGGTCTCACTTACTCTAAGACCCAGTGGAAAAAATAGTTTGAAAAGTGCCTAGAAGAAGGAGATTCATTCGCTAATCTAAAAGCATCTGCTGGAGGGATAGTAAACAGGTAAAACTCTCCCTAAAGATGGAGGTTCAGGTAGGTCCCACTGTTGCACTCTCCACCTACCCTAATTACCTTGCTAAGACCAGTGGGGGTGAGCAGTCATGGCACTATCCAGCTGTTAGTTGAAGCCAGAGAGCATGGATCCCTGCAGCACTACCTTACTCCCTAAATTGGGCTGGCGAGTGTGAGTGGTCACGGTATTCTCATTCTCCCTCTCCCAGCTTAAAGCCAGTGCCCATTCATAGACAAGGTACTCTCTCACTGAGTTCTGCACAATGAAGATACTTTCCCGCTGCCTTTCTGAAACTGGTGAATGTGCCCTACTTCCTACACCTTCCAGTTGCCCAACTAAAGCCAGGGGGTGTGCACAGTCCACACAGGGTGTGCCCTTTGATCATCTGACACTGGATGCCAAGGAGCCTGGTGTTCCTGATCTCCATGGGAATGTAATAATTGGTAGGACAGTTCTTGGCAGGCCAGCCCCCCAAGGCACTGCACAGAGGGCAGACTGAAACACAACTTTTGTCTTCCTGTGAACAAAAGCTTAGTCACTGAGCCTGGGGTCAGTCTTAAGATTTCCCACACATCCAGCAGATAACAACATGCTTCCAGGGAATGTAAGCAGGGAGACATCATCCTTATGTACCATCTTGGCCTCACTATAGCTCAGCAAGACTTCCAGAAAGGAGTTTATACACTTATCTGGAGGTCTTATTTTTTGCAACTATCATCCAGGGGACACCTCCAAAACTGTTGATCTGGAGGATTATGACTACAGATATATAGATTTACATACTTTAAGAGCTACTGCCTGAGGGTCTGGCTTCCAATAAGCCTGAAACTAAGTACTAAATGAAATTTATGTCCTTGAAACACTGACCAATCTTAGCACACCCTCAACAATGGGGACATATCAAGAATAAGTAAGACTGTTTAGACAATCAGAAAGATTCAAGAGACAATAAGGAGCTAGGACAGGTTGAAAGTTCATCACCTACACAAAGCCATTCCTTCAAGACTCAGGGAAGTGACTTTCACCTAATGATGCATAGACACAAACAGACAGTTAAGCCAAGTGAGGAAACAGAGAAGCATGTTCCAAATGAAAGAATAAAGACAAAACCTCTGAAAAAGATCTTAATAATATGGAGATAAGTAATCTACATGAAAAAGAACTCAAAGTAATGGTCATAAAGATGCCCACTGAACTTAAAAAAAAAAAAAAAGAATGAACACAGTGAGAACTTCAACAAAGAGAAAGTATAAGAAAATACCAAACAGAAGTCACAGAGCTGAAGAGTACAAAAACGGAACTAAAAATTATACTGCCTGACTGACTGCTATGGTCCTGAGGACTCAATAAAAAGTTCACTTTAATTGGCTGGAGCAGTTTAAAAAAGTATAACCTTATACCTGACAGAACTAGAAAAAGAAAAACAAGTTCCAATGTTATTAGAAGGAAGAAAAGAATAAAGGCCAGAGTAGAAATAAATTAAATAGAGACTAAAAAGACAATAGAGAAGATCAATGAAGTGAAGAGATGGTTCTTTGGAAGGATAAACAAAATTGACAAATCTTTAGCTAGACTCAACAACAACAAAAGAGCATAGGTTTAAATAAATAAAATGAAAAATGAAAGAAAGTTAACAACTCATACCATAGAAATACAAAGAATCATAAGAGATAACTGTGAACAATTATATGCCAAAAACCTAGAGGAAATGGATAATTCCTAGAAACTTAAAATCTTCCAAGACTAAATTATGAAGAAATAGAAAATCTGAATAGACTAATTACTTGTAAGGAGATTTAATCAGTAATCAAAACCTCCTAATAACTAAAGTTCAGAACCATAACCTCACTGGTGAATTCTACCAAACATTCAAAGATTTAATATCTATCCTTCTCAAACTCTTCCAAAATACTGAAGAGGAAGGAATGCTTCCAAACTCACTATTTGAGGCCAAAATATCTTGGTATCAAAACAACAGAAGGACACCACACACACACACACACACACACACACAATAATGGGCTAATATTCCTAATGGACTAGGTGCAAAAATATTCAACAAAATTTTAGCGTACCAAATTCAACAGTACATTAAAAAAATTATATACCATAATCAACTGGGATTTATTCCAGGGATACAAAGATGAGTCACCATTTTTGAAAGTCCTAGTTGCAGCAATTAGGCAAGAAAAAAAAAAAAGAAAATAGAAGGTATCTAGATTGAAAAGGAAGAAGTATCACTGTTACTATTTGCATGATTTCATATACAGAAACCCTACAAACATCACCAAAAAAACCCTATTAGAACTAATAATCAAATCTATATACTAACAATGAACTCTTAGAAAGAGAAATTAACAATCACATAACCAACTGCATCAAAATGAATAAAATATCTAGAAATAAATTTAACCAAAGAGGTGAAATATCTGTACACTAAAAACTGTAAGACATTGACTGATAAACCAAAGAAGACAAATAAATGGAAAGATATCCAGAAAGATATTCTGGAGGAATTAATATTGCTAAAATGTCCATAGTATTAAAGCAATCTACAGATTCAGTACAATCCCTATCAACATTCCAATGGTATTTTTCATAGAAATAGAACAAATGATTCTGAATTAAATAATTTATTTATTAGTTAATAAAATTTAATAATTTAATTATTATAAACATAATTCTAAAATTTATAGAGAACCACAAAAGACCTCAAATAGCCAAAATAATCTTGAGAAAAAAAGAGCAATGTCAGAGGTATTACACTCCCTGATTTTAAGCTATACTACAAAGCTATAATAATCTAAACAGTATGATACTGGCATAAACACACACACACATAGATCAATGGAATAGAATAAAGAGCCCAGAAATAAGCCCACACATATATAGTCAGTGAAGTTATAAGAAAGGAGGCAAGAATATACAATGGGGAAAGGGCAGTCTCTTTAATAAATACTATTGGGAAAACTGGAGAGCTACATGCAAAAGAATAGAAGCAGGCCAATGTTTTGGACCATATACAAAAATTATCTCAAAATGGATTAAAAGCATGAAAGACCTGAATCCATAAACTCCTAGAAGAAAATGCAGGTGGTAAGCTTTTTGATATCAGTCTTGGTGAATTTTTTTTTTTTTTTTTTGGATCTGACTCCAAAGGCAAGGGAAACAAAAGAAAAAAAAAAGTGCTACATCAAAAAAAAGCTTCTGTACAGAAAAAGAAAAAAAAAAAAAAAGCCCATCAACAAAACAAAAAAAGGTGAGAAATAACAAGTGTTGGCAAGGATATGAAGGAACAGGAACCCTCAAGAACTGTTGGTGTTCCCACCACTGTTGGTGGTAATGTAAACTGGCACACCCACTATGGAAAACAGCATAGAGGTTCTTCAAAAAATTTTAAAATAGAAGTCTCATGACCCAGCAATTATACCCAGAGTATCTACCTAAAAAATTAAAAAATTAATTTGAAAAGAAATATGCACCCCTATATTCATTGCAGCATTATGTACAATAGCCAAGATATGGAAGCAAACTAGTATCTATCAACAGATGAATGGATAATGAAGATGTGATATATATATATATATATATATATATATAGAGAGAGAGAGAGAGAGAGAGAGGGAATGGAATACAACTGAGCCATTAAAAAAGATGGAAATCTTGCAATTGTGACAACATGGGTGGACTCTGAAGACTTATGCTATGTGAAATAAATCAGAGAAAGACAAATAGCACATGATTTCACTTACATGTGGTTTCTAAAAAAACAAACAATACAAAATGGAACCTAGACTCAGATGCAGAGAACAGACTAGTGGTTGCCAGAGGGACAGAAATTGGGGGAGGTGGCAAAAGGGTGAAAAAAATGGAACAAGTACAAACTGCCAGTAATAAAATCAAGAACTCATGGGAATGTGATATATAGCATTAGGAATATAGTCAATACTGTATTAACTTTGTATGGTGACAGATGGTAACCAACATATTATGGTGATCATTTCACAGTGTATATGAATCTCAAATCACTATGCTGTAACCTGAAACTAATATAATATTGTATGTCAATTATTCATCAATTAAAATAAATAAATTTAACTAAATATCCTAAAAATTCTACTTCCGCTCTCTCATGCAGATAATTACTACTGACATAAAAATTATCAAAATTATTTTTTAATTTAATAGAATACATTTTTTTAAATCCTTAAATTTTCTGGGAATGATGTTATTTATCTGCTTAGTATACCAGAAGTTTAGAAAGCATATAAGAAGAATATTCAAACTTAGGAATTTTTTAAAAATTCAAACAGATAAAACCAGAGAAAAGACATAGCTGTTTTAAAACCTAAATTCAAACGGGGTGCCTGGGTGGCTTGATCAGTTAAGTGTCTGCTTTCAGTTCATTTCATGATCTCAGAGTCTGGGCATCAAGCCCTCCATGGGGGTCCCTGCTCAATGGGGAGTCAGCTTCTCTCTCTCTCTCTGCCCCTCCCCATAGTTCATGCTGTCTTTCTCTCTCAAATAAATAAAGTCTTTTAAAAAAAATTGTCACACTAGTCTGAACTGTCCAAGAATTCTCTTTAATTATGGAAACTGGTATTCTTATGTTTGTTGTTGTTGTTGTTTTAAGCACATTTAAGCTGGCATTCTCTATGAAAAGTTGGTTGCTGTAGTTTTTTGGGGTTTTTGTTTTTATGCTGCCATATCTAAAGTATTAATATTATTTAGTTTCTTTTTATGTTCTAGGGATTTTTACATTCTCTTATGCTAGACTTAGGCAAAACTTACTAGCTTCCAAAACCCAAACAAAACACAGCTTATTTTAAGAGACTTTATATCTAACTTATTTATTTCTCCAGAGATAAGAAAATATTTCTTTTTTTTTTAAGATTTTATTTATTTATTTGACAGAGAGAGAGATCACAAGAAGGCCTAGAGGTAGGCAGAGAGAGAGGGGGAAGAGGGCTCCCTGCTGAGCAGAGAGCTCAATGTGGGGCTCAATCCCGGACCCTGAGATCATGACCTGAGCTGAAAGCAGAGGCTTAACCCACTGAGCCACCCAGGCGCCCTGTGGTAAGAAAATGTTTCAAACATAAAATGAGGGTCAGAGGTTTTACGAACACATAAACACACAGCTTATAGCTTTAGTCATGGACTAAAACACAGAACAAAAACTAACAAATCTAAATCTCAAAAAGAAATCTTAACCTCTGCAGTCGAAAGTTGATGTATTCTTGAATAAACAAGCAAGCCAACAAACAAAATCTTCTGTCATCTCTCACCCAGCAGAATAGGTCTCCACCTGAAAAAGATTATCAAGTAGGCCACAACACCAAATTCACAAATCTTACTAGGAAAATAAGAATAACTTCTGAGATGTATGAGAACCAAAACAAGGGGAAAAAAACAGGGTTTGGAAAGAGAAACAAAGAGTAAGTGAAGGCAAAGTTCTATTGCCTCTTGGGATTTGATTCAGGAGCAAAGAAAAGATGTTTATTTTCAGGTTACTCAGTTTGGGTCTGAAAAGTACATTTACTTGAACATTTTGGTGAAACCTCCAAAGCAGTCAAAATAAAATTTTCAAAATTTAAAAAAATTGAATTTGAAAGAACTTGTGAAAAGATCTGTTTAGCTCATTGATGAAGGAACCCAGAGGACTGTAAAGTCAATTCATTACAGACATACGCTGATGTACTGTGGATTCAGTTCCTGACCACCACAATAAAGCAAATATCATAATAAAGTGAGTCATATCAATTTTTAGGTTTCCCAGTGTATATAAAAGTTATGTTTACACTATATTGTGTATAGTGTATATGTTATACTATATTGTATGGTCTATTAAGTATGCTATAGCGTTATGTCTTAAAACAAACAAACAAAAAAACTAACGTCAGGGCATGTGGGTGGCTCAGTCTGTTTAGCATCAGACTCTTGATTTCAGTTTAGGTCATAGTCTCATGGTAGTGGAACTGAGCCTCACATCGGGTTCCACGCTCATCAGGGAGTCTGCTTGAGAGTATCTCTCTCCTCTCCCGCTCTTCCTGTCCCTTCCCCCACTCATGTGCTCTCTCTTCAAATAAATATATCTTTAAAAATATTTTAAAAGCCCAATGTGTATACCTTAATTAAAAAACAGTTTGTTGCTAAAACTTAATAGCCGTCATCTGAGTTTTTTCAGTAAATCATAATCAGATTAATCAGACAATCGTAACAAACATAATAGCAAGAAAATAGTTTGAAATATTATGAGAATTACCGAAATGTGACACAGAGACACAAAGTGAATAAATGTTAGAAAAAAATGGTACAGGGGCACCTGGGTGGCTCAGCCAGTTAAGTGTCTGCCTTTAGCTCAGGTCATGACCTCAGGGTCCTGGGATCAAGCCTTGCACTGGGCTCTCTATTCAGCAGAGAATCTGCTTTTCCCTTTTCCCTTTTCCTCTGTGCGTGTGTACACTCTCTCACTCTCTCCCTTTCTCTTTCAAATAAATAAATAAAATCTTTAAAAAAACAAAAAGGAAAGAAAGAGTGATACAGATAGACTCATGGTTGCCACAAACCTGGAATTTGTAAAAAACACAGTATCTACAAAGTACAATAAAGCCCATAAAACAAGGTCTGCCTGTAATGTTATTTGTAAGGTTTTTTTTTTTTTTAAGATTTTATTTATTCATTAGAGAGAGAGAGAGAGAGATCACAAGTAAGCAGACAGGCAGGCAGAGAGAGAGGGGGAAGCAGGCTCCCTGCTCAGCAGAGAGCCCAATGCGCGGCCGGATCCCAGGACCCTGAGATCATGACCCGAGCCGAAGGCAGAGGTTTAACCCACTGAGCCACCCAGGCGCCCCTATTTGTAAGATATTTTAAATGATACCAAAACCCATATATCCTCCCAAGGGAAAGCATTTTGGCTTTGCCATGTTCAGCTTCAGGGCAGGATGGTCTACCTCTGTGGCCATCTCATCAAAAGTTGGACTGGCTCAGAGACTGACCGCCTTCTGCTATCTGGATGCCACAGGCCATTCTACTCTGTCTACTCTCTTCCAAACTGAGCTGCCTTTCTGGCTTACTCAAGTAATTCCTAAGAGGCCTATCACTGTTTTTGTTAGTATTTTAGTTACAAATTTTTATTTTAATCAACTCTACTTTTCTCAAAATGCACATTCTTCTCTTTTGCAGAATATGTAAATTTCCAGGAATGCATGTAATGTGCTATGGCAGAAACACTTAATTAGAAGCAAAATGGCTGAACTGAACCTCTGATGGGCTAAGACAAAAATTTATTCAAATTTTATTCAAAAGTTACTCTTGAAAGAACCAAGAATCCATGAGTCTCTTTTATCTGGCGTCTACTTTGATGAAAAATCACCCATGACTGCTGACTTGTCTTTCCTCCATCAGTCTTATTCTGACAAATCAGAGCAACACTTGGGCAGCTACAAAGAAGAACAAATACTGAAGCAAGGAGTATTTTCAGGCTTTTCCCTTATTTGTTGTTTAGGAAATTATGCCCCAGTAAATAATAAAGTACTCCACAAGTTATTCTAAAAAATTTTCTGATTTAAAGTTTCTGACATGGCATGATATGGCTGATTGTACCAATGAACTTTTTCCCCCTTAAGTCAAGGAAAACTGCACAACAATAATTACCTAATTAATATTTGCATAATTATGATTACTAAATTCCAAGAAAACTATTGTAGTAACAGTATAACAACTTTTCTAAGGCCAATTAAGTTGTGTTTCCTTTCTGCTTTAATTTATTTTAATCTAAAAGAGCAATAAACAGGATATGTCTAGTTGATGATTTAATTAACTGCAGTATATTAAGTTAGAAATTGTTATGATGCTGAATACTTCAGTGCCCTTCAAGCCTGGAAGCTTTATCTCATATTCCTTTAAAGGGTTAGGATTTTCACCATTTACAAAATAAGTATATATACCCCAAATTAAGATCAACACACAACAAAACTTCATGATTCACAGGTGTTTGTTGTATAACTGAGAAAGGGAAAGAAAAGGGCAAGATCACTTTTAGTAGAATAGAATGGATTATTTTAATGTCTTTGAAAGTCATACTGGAAAAGCATCAGTGAAAAACTAAAACTCCATTTACTTTCTGAAATGGGCAGAAGTGTTCAAAGACATAGGAAACGGGATCAGAAAACGTATCAGATAGATTTTATTTAAGGTCTTCAATTCAAGGGGTTAGAAAACATCACTAAGACTATTCTTGAAGAGAAGGACAAGAGAAAAAGGATGTTAAAATTTCACAGAGCGAAATCAAAGGTATCCAACACAATTGGAAAAGGGGGCAAACCCCAGAGAAATATCAAGCTAGAGTGGTCCAATTATAATGATAAAAATCTGAAAACATTTTCTTGTTCTTTTTCTATGATCTTAGATTAAGGAATGTGTTTCACAGATGCCAAATATGTGATCATATAACCACTCATGTTTGACAACAGCAAGAGTCTGAGAAACTCAGCATCCACAACTACCCTCTTCTCAGTTGAATCCTCAGTCCTCAATTTTCTGATCACAGTTAAAGAGGCAACTCTTCATTCATCCATCTTTTACATTTTTCTTAATTTACCAGTTCATTCTCTTTTAAGAGATAAAGGGGCATAAGTCTTGATTTCCTTTCACTTTAAGAATTTTTGACCAAATGTGGTGAGGCATTCAGTTAAAAAACCACCACGAAAATTTCCTATTCAAAAGAATTGCATTTACTTTCTTTGGAACCATCAATGTTTAACATTTCGTGAGGGTGATGGGTTCACACAGTTTTACAAAGCTGTCATCTATGACATTTTAAAGAGATTTGTCCTGAGCATTTCAATCTACGAAAAAACTTTGATATTTAACTAAAAATATCATCAAATGGGGTCCGCTTTCATGTTTTTATCATTTTTAACACCTACGACATCTCTAAGCATTTATTTTCTATTTACTATCCTTCCAGATAAGTAATTCTTTTTATTCCCCCATCCAACACCTGTTTACATGTACAATAATCACACACCCAGGTATTCCAGATTTTGAAGCAGAGCTGTAGGGGTTATACGCATTTGCTAATACAGGCTAACACTAATTTTACTGTTTTCTCACAGCTGTTAAAAACAAACATGTGAGAACTAATGCCCAGGGATTATCATCACTGGAATCTAGCAAATGTTTTCTGCCTCTCAGAGAAACCCCACCCCCATTTCTTCTCCGCTTGCTATTCTGACTCAGAATATGTCAGAAAAATGCAATACCTACTAAAATGGGCACTTGTCATATTCACTGATTCCCTATGCAGAAACCTCTTTTGCAGATGAGTACACTGATTTTTAGAAATATAAACGACTTGCTCAAGATTGGTAATACAGATTTTGATTAAATCTAAAATGTATTTTCCTCTGTACCACTAAGTTGGTCTTTATTATTTCTTTTATTTTAAAGACCCTTGGTATCCTGAATTTCTTTCTACAGCTCCTTCTTACTTTCATCTACAGTTACTTCATGTTATCCTTGACCTTCTCCAACTTGAACAACTCTAGCTTGAGTATTTATAAATCAATTGTGAAAACTAAATACTTTTCATCTACCATGAAGTAGTATTACTAAGAACATACTTAATATATATGAAGTATTTTTTAAATGACCATATAATAAAAGATTCGATGTTAAATTATGTGATAAAAAGCCAGTAACTCACACCTTTCTTTGCGTTCTTCATGTTTACTTTCAAAGGTTGTCTTGTTCAAAGAAGAAGTTCTAAGTGTTTACTGTAGCTCCTCTTCCCTAATGCTACCTCTTGTTTGTCAGGACCTCTGCGTTTTCTTTCTTGCCTCAAGGAAACAATCTTACTCTGTGACAAAATAGAAAAAAAAAAAAATCCGTGATTAGCGAAAGCAATTGAATTAATTGTCTGCAAAATAGTTACAGAGTTTTAGGAATGATTACTGTTTTTGAACAGTTTTTATATTGGGAGCATATTTCTTGTAGTTTCTTGTTTTGAGTTAGAAGAATTTAATATCTTCTCATCCAAATCAAAAACTTCAAATCAAAGGAAATGGGGCACCAAAAAACACAGATGTTCAGAGCTTAGCAGTTTTAACATACAGACTATTTCCAGACAATTTAAAATTCTTGTATTTAGTTCAGAAAACTCAAAAGTCCAATTTAAGATGTGTTTAAGACTTAAAGAAGAAGGATACTACTGAAGTGAAGAATCAAAATTTGAACCTAATCCTTTCATAATTATTGTCATTAAAAAATCTGGCATTTTGTTTAAATAGTCCTAATTTTATGGTACTTGGTCAAGATTAAGTTCTGTAAGTTTTTCATTCCCAGTTTACAGATAATCACAATGACAGAGTCAGCAATTGAAAATGTTTGTCAATTCTGAAAACAATGTGGGATTTTGTTTACTTAACCAATTTTATTAGAGTAAACATTCTTTTTTTTTAATTTTTTATTTTTTTATAAAAATATAATGTCTTTTTATCCCCAGGGGTACAGGTCTGTGAATCGCCAGGTTTAAACACTTCACAGCATAAACATTCTTAATCCAATTTTATTAAAGATTCTTGACAAAGGCAATAAGCATTTCAAACTATTAATGTTAAAAAATATCAAAAATATCCATCAATGATATGCTTGAATTAACACTTTGCCTCTTAGACATCTCTTAGATAACATATTAATTCAAACATATTATTGATGGATATTAAGGATTATCTTGATTCTTTTTCTCTCCCCCTCTCTGGTTCAGAAAACATGAAGTTGTAAGGGCCTATTTAGCCAGAGCGATTCCATCTTGGGTTAAACAGTGATTTTGTTGTTTATGCAGTAAAACTTAAACTGACCCTGTCCCCCCCCCCCCCCCACACACACACACAGGCAGGGAACTTACTTAAAAGCAAGTCCGGGAAGCCAGTCCCAGGTAACAAAGCCCAAATACAAGGGCGGGTCAGGCCAGATGGAGACATCCAATCAGTGGAGCACGCATACTGTCTCCCTAGCTACCAAGGAGTATGGGCCCCGCTTTTTGGGTGCCTTTTGGGCACCAATTCTGACCAAGGTGATAGGCTAGTTCAAATATCTACTATAGGGTAAACTGTAATTCAATTGGTCACTACTGTGTGACCTAGCATGACTGTGCAGCTTTCTCTGTATGTTACAATCTTATTGGCCACCTGTGCGTGGCCAGGCCCAACCACATGGCCTTTGCCCTTAAAAGTAAGGCAGAGAGGGGTCGCCTCTTTGTAAGAGACAGCTCTGACCGGTCAGTTTGATTCTCAATGATTGGCGCAAAATAAAGCTTTGCTTGACCTTCGATTTGTATCAGTCTCGCTCCTTTGATCACGGACCCATTATTGGGGGACCTTCCAAAATCTTCCACCTGTAGGATGTTTCCATTTTTCAAATAAAATAAAAAATTGAAAACCCTCCACACACAGTTGGTATTCATAAAATAGTATGATTTCTTATTTCTCCTTTCATCAGATAATTAATAAACACCTACTATATGAAGTCTGTGCCTATCCTCACAAGGTTTACAGTCCAGGGCTGGTGGGCAATTATAAAAAGGCACGAGGGTAATTCGAAACAAAGTGCATAGAGTGGTATAGGAATCTTTAAGAAGATACATCTATCCTTTGACCTGAACTTCTGGCCAGAAATGGTTTCCTGGAGGAGTTGGAAATCTGAAAAACGAATAGCAGTTAGCCAGGTGACAAGTGAAACAAAAATCTTCTAGATAGACGAAACAGCATAAATAGCATATATGAGGGTCAGGAGGATAGATGATAGAGATGAAGACAGAAATGGAGAAGGAGACAGATAGAGAGAGGGCATCATTAGAGCATCTCAGGATGTTAAAAAAAAAAAAAAAAAAAAGAGATGAGACTAGAGAGGAAGCCAGTGGCCTCAATGTACGGGAGATTTCACACAAAGTTGTGCCAGTGGTTTCACCTTTATTCTAACACGAACGAAGGCACTGGAGGCTTTTAAATAGGAATATGACAGGATTAGATTTGTGGTTTACAAATGAGGACTACAGCTGCTTGGGTGACTATTAGTCTGGCTGCAATGTAGAGAATGAATTAAAAGGAAACAAACCTGGAGATAAGACCATTAGGGGGTCCGTTGCCAAAACCTAAGAAAAAATCAAAGTGACCTAGATTGGGGAATGGCTGCCCATATGGAGAGACATTTATAGAGATTTAATGTGATTTATGGATTCAATAATTTGGGGAAGTGAGGAAGGATGGAAGAATCAAGGATTAGTCCTTTTAGGCAAAGGGTGCTTGGTGGTCTCATTAACTGAATGGTACAAAATGGTGCATCTTTGATGGTGCAAAAGTGATTTCAGTTTGGGATATGCTGTATTTGAGATGTATTTAGTTCATTTGTGTGAAAATTCAATATCAGAGTCAGAATTATGATTGAGATCTTTAGGATTCACATAGAGAATGAGCTCAGTTGCCCAGGAGGAAAAAAGGATGAGAAAAGAACCTGAGAAGCTCGAATAATTAAAGGAAGAGTAGAAAATAAAAACCTGAAAATAAAATTGAGAAGAAATGGCCAGCTATTTAAGAAATATAAAACAGAGTGGTATAGTGTCATAGAATCTAAGGAAAGTTGGTGTAGTATTTACTAGGCAAAATAATGGTCCTGGAAAATGTCCAGGTATGAAACCTTAGCAACTATGAAGATGTCTTACATGGCAAGGGACTTTGCAAATGTGATTAAAGATCTTGAGATGGGGTGGCGGTGGGGGGGGACTTTCATTCATTGTTATTTGGGTAAAGCCAAGGCGATTACATGTGTCCTTACAAGAGCTGGAGTCAGAAAGGTCAGAGTCAGAGAAGATGTGAGGATGGGCACAAAGGTGATGGAAAGAGATAAACCAGGAAAAGGATTCTCCTCTAGAGAAAACAATGTAGTCCCACCAATCCATTTCAGATGCTAACCTCAAGGACGAAGCATAATAAGTTTATGTTGCTTTAAGCCACAAATTTTGTGGTAATTTGTTGCATTTACAGCAGCAAAGGGAAAATAATAAATGAACCATGCAAGAGTTGATTTAGCAATACAGAAGTCACTGATAAATTTCAAAAGAAGAGTATTCTTTAGAGAAAAAGTTGTAAGAGTGAAGTGTTTTACATGATTAAAAAGAGGAAATTTTTTTTTAGATTTTCTTTCATTTTGTCTCTGCTTTGGGTGTTTCTTGGTTGTTAGCTTCATCCAGTCCCAGTCTGGGATATATGAAATAAAAAGAAAATACAAGGAAGTCACCACTGTGTTATTCCTTGCATCTCAAGATTCCTTTCTGGTCTTTCTTCTTCTTCCCACCTTTGGAGTCTTCTTATGTTTATTTTATATGTAACATCCAGGACTTTTAATTGTACTTAACAGAAGGAATGGGGGAAATATCCCAGATTTTTTTTTATTTATATTTTTTCCTTTATCTGTCTTCCCAAATTTCTGCATTGGATATGAATTAGTTGTGTTTCAATTGAATGTGTTTTTATAAATATAAGGCTTAGATAGGCACTTTACATGTCACAAAGCAATCAACATACTAAGTAAAATTTATTTTGCATATAATAAAAAAATCTGAAACAAAAATAGACAAATATAATAAATGTCCCCAATCTCATATAACATTTGCCTCACCAATGACACAACTTTTCATGACATTTTCTAAAATGTATTCTATACAAAATGATTTTGAAAATACTTAAGAACTGGTATGGAAGGGGCAGAAACTCTTAATAGTGACTGCCCAGCAGTCAGAAGGAAAGTAGGCTAGCACAACATAGCAGGGCATATCAGCCTTAGTTCTATCAAGAAGGTGATAACCCTACAAAAAGGTGTTCCATGGACAACTATCTTTGGGAAAGAATGCGTGTTTACTATTTCCTCCTCTTGGAAATTCTTGTCAGAAAAAAAAAAAAATTCTTCACTAAATCCAAACTTTTATTTCATCATGAAATTATTTTCTTATGAAAACCTTTTTTTTTTCTTCTTTTGGCAACGTACATTCACAGCCTGTAGAATACATTTTGCAAATGCTCTCACAAGTGCTTTTATGCTAAAACTATTATTCTGCCAAGCCATTTCTTATCCATATCCTTTCCTACCAGTTGATAGTTATTGCCACTCAAATAGAATTTATTCTGTAAAATGACTTGTTCTACATCCTAGTGTGTTTAAGAAAAGTGACACATCTAAAATTAAATCATAGGAGATATTAACACTTCCCTGGACCTAAGGATACATTCATTTGCTAGATGCATATCGACAATAAATAAAAGCAGCATATTAGAAAAAGGTGAAAGGGAGAGCTAAGATCACATATTGATTTCTGCAGTCATCTTTTATCAGTTGATAGGAGCTCTTTTTGTTGAGAATTCTGCAGCTGGATCTGGGCTCAGATGGAAACTCCAGAGTGTACCTGGTGATACTGCCACAGATCACAAGCGAATAAATGAAGATCTGCCTGTCAAGTTCTTTGTGTCTTTTTATGGAATAAGATTGGGTAAGAATTAGATAGCACATTCATCTAATTCATTCTTTGTATTTGAAGCAATGTTTTGATTTTAGAAAGAAAACACAGTTTAGGGGTTATCTCAATCCCTTGGCTTTTGGAGCTGAGATGGGAACTTACTCTGGTCAGACAATAAAATCTACACTGTTTTCACTATAGCACATTGCAAAAGTTAAAGAGCTCATGAAACAGTTATCCAAATATGTATAATAAGATGGCTCTAGGGGTAATTACATTGAAAACGTTAAACATATGCAAGTTAAGAAAAAAGTAATATGCAACTTAAACTTATTACCGAACACAACAAATACAGTCAATTGATTCTCATCATTTTCCAATTAGTTTTATTATATATCATAAAAATAAGATTAAAAGACTGTTAAAAAATGTACTTTATATATGGCCCAGACTATATATATATTTTTTTTAAGTGAATCCAAGTGCTTTTATAGAAGTCAAGAAGATATTTCTGTGAACAAAATATGAAAGAGAAACTTCAAAGGAAGAGAAGTCCTAAAGCTGCAGGCCCTCTTGCTCTGAGTCCAGAAGCAGACAGAAGCGGCCTGGGAATGAAAGTCACTGACTAAGATGGGAAACCTGAATTGCCTTTATTGCTTAGAAATGAGCCAGGATTGGCCTTTCTGGTGCCTGAAAGGTGGCTGAAAACTGCTACAGACAACTGAATGCAGGCATAGCTTCGTAAATCCACCAACTTGAGAAGGCAGGTTACAGCTTCAAAATCTCAGCCTAAGCCAAGCAACTCATTGGACTTCCTACGTGATCTGTGAAACTCTCCAAAAGCCCTTAGAGTGAGAAACTCTAAATTATTAATCTAAGACCCCTATCTGGAAGAGGACCCAGGAGCCACATAGTGGCATCCATAATAATACTAATCAATAAATAAAAGAACAAAAAAAGAAAAACAATATCTCATTGAAGACAGGGTGCAAAGTAAAGGTCTAAAGTATATGAAGATAAATAATGCTACAAACAACCAAACAAACCAAAGCAAATATATGTATATTATGAAACATGAGCAGGTAAAAATGAAAATAAACAAATCAACATTTTTGAAATTAAGAATGCAGACACTGAAATTAAAAATTAATAAGTCAGATATAATATTTTCAGTTAATAAGTTATTAAATTTGAAGAGAGTGATAGAATATTCACTATGAACATGGGCAGAGGGTTAAAGATATTAGTAAGGAAAGAATGAAGGGAGGGAGGGAGGGAAGGAGGGAGACAGAAAAGAGACTTCAAGCAAAAGGATATCCAATTACCAAGCTGGAATTTTGAAAGTTTACATTAGAAATAGCATAATAAAATAAAATTTTACCAGAAATAGATAATTACTTACCAAACAATAATAATTGCATTTGCAGAATTCTCATCAGCAAAAAATAAGTGCTAGACAATATTGACAACATCTTCAAAGAGCTGCAGGAATTCTATACTAGTTCAACTATCACATAAGAGTGTGAGGATTCTATACCTGCCAGTGTGGTAGACTGAATTCTCTGAGATGCTCTTATAAAAAATCAACTACATAATGGATAGCATAGTTCTCAAAGCATTCATTGTTTCCAAGCAGTGGGATAAATCTGTTATTCCTCACTCAGAAGGAACAAACTACAAGTTGAATGTGCAAGAAGTGAAAGGTAAGCAAGTGGGAAAAACGCTATTGCTCCAAGGGCACATCACTTAATACTACTGAATTATACCTTAACCTTTGGGCCAGCAACAAAGTAAAGAAACTAAAGATGAGACGTCTAATTTAAGCTAGGGCATCCTAGAAGTCTAATATTGTCCTAGACCTACGGTACCCCTGGACTCTCAACAGAAACAAAAACTGAAGAAAACATTCCCAAATTAAGCCCACAGTATTTCCAGATAAGGTCATCAAGTTAAGTTTCTAAATACCATCAAGCAAACAAGAAGGGAAGACAGCATGAATCAGACAGCAGAAACAGGGGTGGGGCGGCAGGGGGTGGACTGAACTCACCAAACTCTTGAGAGTGGAATGCCAGGTGCAAAATGTAGAATATAAAATGTGTGAAGAAATAAAAGATGAATTCATAGGTAGAATAAGCCACAAGAAGTTTTCAGAAATCATTAGGCAATTCTAGAAAAGCAAACAAATGGAAATTCTACATATGAAAAAAGTAATTGCAGAAATGAAAAAACTGGGGCACCTGGATGGCTCAGTGGGTTAAGCCTCTGCCTTCAGCTCAGGTCATGATCTCAGGGTCCTGGAATCGAGTCCCGCATTGGGCTCTCTGCTAGGCAGGGAGCCTGCTTCCTCCTCACTCTCTGCCCACTGCTCTGCCTACTTGTGATCTCTCTCTTTCTCTCAAATAAATAAGTAAACTCTTAAAAAAAAAAAAGAAATGAAAAAACTGATTAAACAGATTAAATAGCAAAATAAGAATAGCCAAAGAAATAGAGACACCTGGGGGCTTAGTCGTCAAGTGTCTGCCTTTGGCTCAAGTCATGATACTGGAGTCCTGGAATCAAGCCCCAGCTCCGAGTCAGGCTACCTGCTCAGTGGGAAGCCTGCTTCCCCCTCTCCCACTCTCCCAGCATGTACTCCCTCCTCTCTTGCTGTCTCTCTCTCTCCCTGTCAAATAAATAAATAAAATCTTTTTGAAAAAAGATATATTAGTAATGATATATCTGAAAAATTGTCCACAATAAGGAGCAGAAAGTCAGGGGGAAGAAACTATGAAATGGAAATATATACATGGCAGATAGAATGAAAAGATTCTATGTATTCAACTGGAGTCCTAGAAAAGGAGAGAAAAGAGAGGCTTGTCAATAAATTTATAAACTGAGCTAAATCAACAAAGTCACAAAAAAAAATAGAACAATAAACTCTTAATCAAGAAGAAGTAGAAAGACTGGACAGACCTAAAATTAGAATAAGAGTTGGTCAATATCAAAAAAAAAGAGAAAGAGAGAGAGAGAGAGAAATCCCAGGCCTGAGTTATTTACAAGGAAAGGTCTAATATACTTAAGGTGATAAAATCTTTCCAATTTTATATAAAGCATTCTAGATAACAGGAAAAAAAAAAAAAAAGGAGGGGAGCATATTGCCCAAATCATTCAATAAAACCAGTATACTGGTTTCAAACCTTCTTATAGAGCTTTGAAAAAGACAATTCAAAAAAAGAAAAATAATAGGCCAATTTCATTCATAAACACAGAGACAAGAATTCTGAACAAAATAATACCAATCCAAATCAAACAATGAATAAATTATGTATATACTAAAAACAATTTAGAATTATCCCAAAAATCCAAGAATGATTTAACATTATCAATAAAATTATTAAAAAATCTAAGGAAAAGCATATGATCATTTCAATCAATGAAGAAAAAGCATTTGAAAAAAAGACACTTAGGATAAAAACTTTTAACAAGGTAGTAAGAGAAGTTAACTTACTTAACCTGATAAGCCTGATAAAAGCCTGGTGAAATCTAAGAAACATCTCTTTTGAAGTCATAAATTTGACACAAAGATTCAATTAATTCAATTAAACATTTAGCTGGGATATCTAACTAGTGGCATCAGAATAGAAAACAATGAGAGACTAGGGATTTGAAAGGAAAAGACAAAACTCATTATTCACAGATGATATAACAGAGAAAATTCAAAATAATCAACCTTAAATTTATCAGAATTGATGAGAACACATACAGGTGGTTGGTTACAAGATTAATATACAAAAAACATTTCTGTTTGTAAATCCCACTAATAAACAATTAGGGGGAAAGACCTGTAAAAATAATATTTATGTTAGCAGCACATATTATAAGGTTCTTAACATATCTAGCAAACATCGTTTCAAGAACTATATAGAGAAAATTGTACAAGCATTAAAAGACACTCTGGATGATAAACAAGTGGAAACATATGCCATATCTATGAATGAAGAAGCATTTTTTAAAAATGTCAATTCTCTTCCAATTGATCAAAAAATTCAATGCAATCCAAATCAAAATTACCATAGGATTTGTTGTAAAATTTGGTAAGCTGATTCTAAAGTCAGCAGAACAACAAAGAGCCAAGTATATCCAAAGTACTCATAAAGAAGAAGAAGAATGAGGGCAGACTTGCCCTCAATGAAAACAGTGCATATTATAATACTAGATGAATTAAGACAATGTGATTTAAGTTAAGAGAAATAAAAACTGCTCCATAGGATGGACTAGAGAGC
The DNA here is from genome assembly GCF_010015895.1 of Lontra canadensis. NCBI lineage: Eukaryota > Metazoa > Chordata > Mammalia > Carnivora > Mustelidae > Lontra > Lontra canadensis. Next base: position 7,692,775 of record NW_022631000.1, read on the forward strand.
CCAGACACAAGTCCATCTGTAAATGGGAAAAACAAATGAGAGAGGTGGCATTTCAAATCACTGAGAAAATGAGGTTATCTTCAATTTACAGTGATGATATACAATTTATGGTAATGACACACAAATCAGTGCACATGAATTCATTACTTAAATATGAAAAGCAATACTTTAGGGTTTTCATAAAAAGATATAAGGGAGCATTTTTATATCTTAAAATTCAAAGATGATTTTTAAAGCATTATGATGTTAACTTTAAAGAAATTTAAATTCCACATGGCTTCCTAATGAGTCATACAAATGTATATACACTAAAACTTTATTTAACCAATATGGTTGCTTTTTACATTAAAAGCAAATGGTTCACAGATCATAATGAGCTCATTTCAAAACATTTTCCATAATAAATAATCTTGCAGAGTAAATAAACCCAACAAATAAAGGTAATCTATGAATATTCAATAATTACTCTCTAGAGAAAAAAGAAAGTAACTTGAATGACATGTGCATAATAATTATAGAAAAGGACTAATGTGAACTAGAACTGATATTTTTCTTTTGTGTCCTGGCATCTATTTTCTTTCCAGACCAATTTTTTCATCCTAAAAAATTCCAATTCTAAATGAAATACACCTCAGCCCCCAAATCACTCTTCTAATCAATTTAACCAAAGATATTATAGGAAAATATGATGACCTCCTCCTTCTTTATTGTATACAAAGCATTTTTTTTATTGTATACAAAGCATTTTTCTACATTATCAAATAGTATTTTTACAGGGCTTGGGTCTTCTCCTTTGATACAAGTCCTGGAAGTTTTGCCTTTAGTCATCACATTGGTTAAAAGCAACTAAATTCCTCTAGTTTCTTAAAACTTTCCTGGATTGTTCAAATCTCTCTGACCACAATCATTAATGGTGGAGAACTTGACATCTAGTCCTTAGAAATAAACCCAGATAATATATGTATATATAAGTTGCTGTTGTCCTCAGTGCTACACTGACTATTCCCTACAAGTAACCACACAGAATATATTGGAAATAGATTATCTCATTGAGAACGTATGAATCATTAACATTACCTATCTAATTAGTTTTGTAAGCATAGTCATTTGTAAAATATATACATATGTAATTATATTCTATTTTACTTGTTCTGATTTTTAAAGGGTATACCAGTAGCAGTGGATGGACAGCTAAATGCTCAAATAAATGACCTTATGGATATTAGATTTCAACCTATTAATTTTAAAGAAAAAAGGAACACATACCAACAATGTACTTAATTCGAAATTAGTTTTTACAAATAATATTCTCAACTCCAACGCCTTTCGGTAACATACCCTACTTATGTTTCTTTGAAATTTTGCCATCTTATTACCCAAATATCAATCTAAAAAGTGAGAGAAGGAGAGGAACAGCACTGATCTTTTTCTCCAGCAGTGTTGACAAATACTTTAAAAGTAATGAAGAGCAGATTAAGAATAATAAAACTAGTATTTCAAAATACTGATTATAATATAAATCTCACGTGCAATTTGTCCAGTGATTTTCCAAAAACTGAAAACCAAATGGGGTTAGTGAACTGATGGTCATTACAATACTTTTCTGCGCTCCTATAAACCGTTTGCTCGGGTGTGCTGTTTTATACACCAAACATTAAAGTCAACTCTGCATGACTCCTCTTCTCAAGTAGACGGCACACTCCTCAAAGGCAGAACTGTTTTCTTTTATTCTGCTTCCCTTACAGTGCTTTAAGCCTACTTGGCTCTGTGGTACTAACTGGGGCAAGAAAACTAAAATTGAAATTAAGGTTATACTGTGGCTTAAAACAGCAGATCGAACTGACGTTTGTGTGGAACTCTCTTTACTCCCACCCCTGTTCAGTTACTCTATATGCAAATACGCTACTTAAGTTCATGCATTTAAAGAAGCCCCTTAAATGCAAATAGCTATTCTTCCGGGCTCCATATGGCCACTAAATAAAATATATTTCTAAGGCTTTGTTGAAAACATTTCAAAATAATACACTGGAAACAATTTTTAGTTCCTCTTCCTAAGATAAGTGCACAAAAACATTTTGATCAAATCATCTGATTTATTGGCCCTTTATAAAGCGGTCACAGAGGCCTGGTTTCGCATTGAGCAAGTACTTTTGACTAAGGCTTCTAGGGCTTTGAATCCTTTTTGAATCAAGCTGCTTAGTATTTTAGGTTTTGTTCTTTGTGGTACTACGAACACCCTCCCCCCCTCAAAAATATAAGTTTTATTTCGTATCTTAGCAGTGCATTCCAGAGTAAAAACTGTTAGAACATCTTTGTACTGAGTCACTTGGGCTTTCCACCAGTGGATCTGTGCTTAAGCCAACACCTCGAAATATAATCTCGCACTAGTATTAGCCTACCTAAAAGACAGTCCTTCTTTAGAATTTCTAACATCTTCAAAAGAAACAGATACAAAAACTAGAGTCTGTGGTGCTCAAAAAGACAGACTTTGCCTGCCAGTCTTAATCAAACATTATGAATTCTATAGACTTTTCTGTATCAATAGCTAAAAAAAAAACCAAAACCAAAAAACTTCCATAAATAAGAAGGCAGGGGAAAGTATGCTGCTTCTATGATTGCTTGGCATAAAATTCATTAGATTCTGGACTGCATTCTTTCAGCATCACTTAGAGCTGCAAGAAAAACCAACAGCACCTCCAACAGCAAAGAAAGAACAGTGAACTCTGCAATTCATCTCATGTTCATTTTGGTAAGAGACCTATATTCATTTCAATGAAATTTTGACAAGAAGCAGAAGCAGCAATGAGTTCATTTCTTTGAATTTTTTTTTTTACCAAAACAGCCCAAGAACTTACCCTTTCACAGAAAGACATTTCTGTGACCACTTTATTAAATGTTAGCTAAAAAGAAACGTTTCCTAGTTTTCATACATGTGGAAGAACAGCTTACACAAAAACGGCCACCCTGAGGATTAATTTTTATAAGTCCTCTTACTGTTTTTTCTAAGAGCAAATGCCAGTGTTCAGATATTGAAGTCATTTAAAGCACTGTCTATTAATTCACATTTATGGTATTGATGCAAAATTTGCTAAATCATCCCTTATTAGATATTCAAATATTGCTTTTACTCAAATGACGATGTAAGAAATACAAACATTTCCCATTTTAAGTTTCACTAGAAGCTAATATTTTGGCAGAGCTACCTGTTTCAATTTTCTAAGAATTGTTTAGAAAATTTCCCTTTAATGAAATCATATTTAGTATTAAATCTGGAAGATAATTTAAAAGAGAAAAAAAGAAAACAAGAGCTAGAGACACAAGAGAAGATATTTTGATTATAAGTACAAAAAATCTCAACCTGAACTTTGAGTCATCCAATTTGATATAAGTTGCCCTCAAGAAGAAAACAGTGAACAAAAAACTATTTCACTTATTTCACAATAAGTGAAAATTCTATGATATAAAGTTAGAAATTTCTACACTACTGACCAGAGTTTCAGTGTCCTCAATACATCAATCATCACAAGAAAATGTTTCAAGTTAGTTTTTATAAGAAAAGAGTACATACAGTGCATTTTGCTATTATAATATATTCCACCATCTAAGAAGTTCTGAAGCTACAATTTGAGATAATCATTTTATTATAAGAGTTTTTTCAAGTTTATAAAAAGATTCACGGTAGGATTATTTTAAAAATAGCAAACCCCACAGTGTATTGTGTATCTGCTTAAAGATTACTTTCTACTTTGTCACAGAACAGATAAAAATCTGATAAGAATAACTGATAATATTTCATCAAAGTAGAGATCTAGCAACTTGGAAAACATGGAGTTATAGTTCAGTTTTCAACTTCGTTTATACTTTTTTCCTCCAGAGATTTATCTTTGTGAAATACATCAAAGTGCAGAATACAATTAACTCTTTAATTGTACTCTTCCACTTACTATTATAGACAAATTTAAGTAAATTTATCATTTTCATCTAACAAAATTATTCATGGAGTACCTACTATGTAGGAGATACTGAATGGGAAAATTAGAGATACAAAAGAATAAGGTAAATAAGAGATGGTGGTATTAGTGTGGTGGTGTTCACAGTTTAGTAAAAGAAACAAATGAAATAATGTGTAAAAATGTTCTTTATATTGTGTTATGGGAGTACAGGATGGAAGAGGAGTCAGGGAAACCTTCACAAGAGAATATTTTTTGAGATGGATCTTAAAAAATATAACTGTACCAAGTAGAAAAGAAAAGTAACACTCTCCATCAAAGAGGTAGCAAGTGTAAAGGCAAAGTCATGTTCAAAAGCATGATAAAAAAAAAAAAGAAGGAAAGAAAAGCATAACAGACATAGACAACAGGGAATACTTATGGTATGAGGTCACTGACAATCACTGACAATATGGAAGTCCTAAGAAAACAAATTGGGAAGAGGTATGGGGCCATCTATGAATGGCCTTTTAAACTAGGTTGAAGAGCCTGTCCTTTATCCTTTACAAACAAGCATCCAGGAAAGGTTGAAAAGAGAGGAGGACAGTACAACATACAGCTCATATAACAATGTGCAAACTTTTGAGGGTTAAATAAAAGAGAGTTTGGAGGCAGAGGACCATGATGTGTTGATAACAGCCTGGGTGAGAGATACTAAGGGTGTTTGACAATAGAAAAGAAGATAGAAGTGATTTTAGAGACACTTAACAAGTAAATCCAAATGCCATCTGGTACTTGGTACCATTTGCATATAGTAGATTAGGACCATTTGGAGGTGGTAGACGACTGAAAGGGAAGAGTTAAGGATGACTTAACTCCATTGGACGTGGTACCATTTTGAAGGCACTGCGTATTATCTGGGTGTGGTAGATTGTGGAGAGAGCAAAGTTCACATACAAAATGGACTTTATTTAATATTTATTTATTATTTATGTATTTATTTACTTATTTATTTATTTGAAAGAGAGAGAGTGTGTATGCCAGAGAGAGAGCATAAGTTGGGGAGTGGGAAGGACAGAAGGAGAGGGAGAAACAGACTCTTCACCGAGCAGGGATCCTAATGCAGGGCTTGATCCTAGGACCCCGGGATCATGATCGGAGCCAAAACAAATGCTTAACCAAAAAAGCCACCCAGGTGCCCCAAAACAGAGTCAGTTTAAAGTGGTTAAGACTTTGTGTAAACTACAGAGCAAAATACGTGCTGCTCTGTGTCCCCTTTTTCTTATCTATGACACTGACACGCTCTAGTTCCAAAATCAGCTCTTTTTTTTTTTTTTTTCTAGAGATTTTATTCATTTCACACTAATAGAGAGTGGGAGAGAGAGTATAAGCAAAGGGAGCAAGCTGCACACAGAGGAAGAGGGACGGGGAGAAGCAGACTCCCTGCTGAGCTTAACCATCAGAACCACCTAGGCGTTCAGAAAATCAGCCCACCTTTTAAACACAAACCTTGTAGCTACTCAGTGGAATAGCCGTCTTCACCCTTGTGTGAATGTGGGTTAGAGATGCCTCCATCCACATCAACCCAGCCTCCTTATCGCACACCTTCAGTCAGACTCCCTGGATGTAAATTCTCCTCATCACATATTCTATCCTATTCTCTAAGTTCAGCAGGGCCAGGCTGCAGCAGTAACACCAGGAGTGATGGCAAAAACTGGAAAATTCCAGGAAAATAGAAACCTGTCTTCGTCCTTTCTGGTTGCCGTAACAAAAAATACCATAGACAAACATTTCTTTTGCATGGTTCTGGAAGCTGGCTAGTCTAAGATGAAGGCTCTAGAAGATCTGCTGTCTGATGAGGGCCTGCTTCCGAGTTCACAGACACCGGTCTCGTCTCTGTCATTTGACACAGAAGAAGGGACAAGGAATTTCTATGGTGTCTCTTCTCTAAGAGCATTAGTCTCATTCATTCATGAGGAGCCTGCTTCTATGACGTCATCACCTCCCCAATTCCCCATGACACTGGAGGTTAAGATTTCAACATGAATTGAGGAGGTACGAAAACAGTCAGTCTATGGCAAAACCCTAGGCCTGAAGTGTTTAACATAGAACATCTCTAATGGGGGATGCATTAGTTTCCTATGGCTGCCATAACAAATTACCTCATACTTGGTGGCATAAGCAGAAATGAATTCTCTCACAGTTCCCAAGTCCAGAAGTCTAAAATCAGGGTGTTTGCAGGGCCATTCTCTCTTTGAAGGCTCCATGGGAGAATCCATTCCTTGCTTCTTTCAGTTTTTGGTTGCTCTTAACTTATGACCACATCACCATTTCATACTGCTCCATTTTCTTTCTCAAAACTCCTTCTGCTTCTCAGTTATAAGAATACATGTGACTGCATTTTGGGCCCACCCAGAGCACCCACGATAAACCCTTCCTCTCAAGATCTTAAGGTAATATTGACAAGTGCTGGGGATTAGAAGGTGAACTTACCTTTTTGGGAACCATCACTCACAGAATTCTACTGTAGAGAATGATCATTTGGATGCCCAAAGTAGAATCATTAATGAACACCAACAAAATTCAAGGAAGAATCTCCACATACAAAAACCTAAAGAGAGCCACAGGAACAGCCTCTTGGGACTCCCAAAAGCTATCTAATCTTCCACTTGACCCAAGACCCACCCAATGGTAACTCCGGCATACAGGTGCTAGAAGCAGTAAGACATCTTACCACATTCAACAGACCTATTTTTTACTGAATAATTTCATTTTTCAAATACCTTTCCTGTCTGGCTTGGCATTTCATAAATAAACATGAATCATGAGCCTTTTTGGCTCAAAAAAATTCATTTCTATGATAATTATCACTATTATTAAGAAATTCATTTATTGGCCATATTCATCTGTTGTTATAGACACTTAACTTTTTTTTATTAAAGATTTTATTTATTTGACAGACAGAGATCGCAAGTAGGCAGAGAGACAGGCAGAGAGAGAGGGGGAAGCAGGCTTCCCGCTGAGCATAGAGCCAGATGCAGGGCTTGATCCCAGGACCCTGGGATCATGACCTGAGCCGAAGGTAGAGGCTTTAACCCGCTGAGCCACCCAGGCGCCCCTAGACACTTAACTTTTTTAAATTAATTTGGGTGGGGTGGCTGGGTGGCTCAGTCATTAAGAGTCTGCCTTTGGCTCAGGTCATGATCCCAGGGTCTGGGGATCAAGCCCCGCATCAGGCTCTCTGCTCTGCGGGAAGCCTGCTTCCCCCTCTCCCACTTCCCCTACTTGTGTTCCCTCTCTCACTGTGTCTCTCTCTGTCAAATAAATAAATAAAATCTTTTAAAAATTAAATTAATTTTGTGTTAGAAAAAGCATTTAACCTCTGTGTTTCAGTTTCCTCAGCTACTAAGACAATGGAATTATATATTTTGCTGTGTTACAGAAAATATATGATAAAAGTAGGAGAAAAAAACATAATGGCTGAACATTATGCACGATTAATGGATGTCTTATATATAAGAATGTACATAAAGCACAATATTTTGACATAACCAGATACTAAAACAAAGAAGTCCTCTCAAAACTACCCAAAGAATAAAGACAGGTCATCTTCAAGCAAACAGAAACACTGTTAGTATACTGCTCATTAGCAGGAATGGAGGAAAAACACAATGAGTCTTCCTGCTGCTGAGCTGACTGAAAATATGCAAACTAAAATTCTATGCCTGGCTAAACCACAATTCAGAAGTAAAGCACTAAGAAAAGATTTTTAGGTTTACAAAAATTACCACTCACACATACTTATTTAAGAAATGATTGCAAGACATAATTCAGGAAGGTTAGAAATTTATGGTAATAAAGGAAGAAGTAGGATGCAAGAAGCAATGGTAAGCAAAGAAATTAGCAAACATGAATAAATCTAATCAAGCATTAATTGTTCAAAAAAACTAACAATCATTACTAACATAGGGATAAAAATTAGGAGCAAATAAAATACAAAAACATGATAGCTAAAGTACTTCTATGTGCCAGAAATTCTTTAAAGTATTTATATTTATTAACTAGTTTAATTCTCCTAACAAATCTATGGGACAGTTACTAATAGTATCATCATTTACAGATGGAGACACCATGCCAAAACAGAATCAGCAACTTGTTTAAGGGTTACAGCTGACAAACAGTAAACTCGAGATTTGAATCTAGGGAGTCTATACTTTTCATTAGTATCTGGTACTGTCACCATGAATTAGTGAGAAAATTACAAAAAAAATATAGACAAAAATAATATGTAACTTGGAGAAGAGTGACTGATGTTCAAATTATTCATTTTTCTTCTATCACTTTACGGACCTTAGAGACTCTGATTAAAGTTAGACTATACTAAGATAAATAAGCAAAACAAACCAGGTCTCTTATACATTGCTGGCAGAAAGCAGTGTGTTACTAGTTAGCAAATTTGAAGGTATGGATACCCTATGACCCCAATCTGTTTGTTTCTTAGTATGTCTGAGAAACTCTTGCTCCACTTGCTCCATAAGCTCCAGGAGATATATACACACATGGAAATAGAACAAAACTAAAAACATTAAAAATGTCTACTGAAGGTAGCCTGGGTGGCTCACTGGGTTAAGCATCTGCTTTCGGCTCAGGTCATGAGGGTCCTGGGATGGAGCCCCGCGTCAGACTCTCTGCTCAGCAGGGAGTCTGCTTCTCCCTCTCCCTATGCCTGCTGCTCCCCTTGCTTGTGCTCTCTCCCTTTCTCTCTTTCAAATAAATAAATAAAATCTTTTTTAAAAAGTTTTCTGAATGAAGAATTAAAATATTACTATATTCAAATAATGTAATATAATACTACAATGAAAACAAATGAACTATGGCCACCCACAATAAAAGAGATAAAGTTCACTATTAATATTAAGTGAATAAGAAATACTGTGATCCTATTACCATTTCATTGAATTTTAAGGCAATTAAAATTAAGTAATTTCTTATATAGGTTAAATACATTTAGGATAAAACTATTAGAGGGGCACCTGGGTGGCTCAGTCGTTGAGTGTCTGCCTTCCACTCGGGTCATGATCCCAGGGTCCTGGGATCGAGCCCCGCATCAGGCTCCCTGCTCAGCAGGAAGCCTGCTTCTCCCTCTCCCACTCCTGCTTGTGTCCCCTCTCTCGATGGCTCTCTCTCTGTCAAATAAATAAATAAAATCTTTAAAAAAAAAACTATTAGAAAAAAAATGAGGAGAAAGACAAAATTAAGATAAGGAAACAATAAAAGGAGGAGCAAAAAGTAAATAAAAGCTACTGTCACTATTCTGGCTCTTCAGTTGTTTGGAAAATTCCTCCGTCTGAATGAATAAATCAAATGGGTTTATGCAAGTGCTAGTAATGAGAATATGTCAATGACCAAGAATTATGTTTTCCTGAGGCCATGAAATTATATTTCTTTATTAGAAATGTAGAAGGAGGAGAAGCCATGAGTAGTTGGTCATTTCTGTGAAGAAGGACCCATAGAATAAAAGAAAAAGCAGTAAAAAATGAGAGCGTGTTAGAGCCAGGTATTAAATACTACATTTTCTTTTTATTCTTGCAAATTATTCTGGTAAGCACTAGTGGAAAAAAAATTAGTTTCTTGGAATCAATTTCCAATTCTGTTACCAAATCACACCGTGATTATGGAAATAAAAAAAATAATTGTATTTCACAGCTGTGCATGTCTTTCAGGAATGTATATTAATTCATAATACTCATAATATGAAATTATAGTATATTAATAGATCATACCACTATTATTAAGCACCTAATAAGTACTCAGTAAAGCTCAGACATTATTATTATCATTAATATTGAAGTCATTTGGTATATTTAAGTATGAGAAAGTTACTACCTATAATGCATTGGTTCTTAAATATTATTCAGCACAAGAATTTCCTGAAGGTCTTAGCAAAACGCAGAATTACAGGATTCATCTGTGGTTATTCTGATTCCTCTGCTCTGGCATAAGGTAGAGAAATCTGCAACTGTAAAAACCTACCCAGGCAATTCTCATACAGATTATCTTCCACCAATATTTTGAAAAACATTTAGGAGGGCCCCAGAATATGCTAACCCGATGACCAAGAAATTCTATGTAACCTGGTATACTTACTAATCTAAAGCATGCAAGCCAGGCCCTAGCTATCTTTAACCCATCACATTATGATCTGAGCTGCTCTAAGAAAATATGGATGAATTCAGCAATCCTTAGCTCTAAATTATCAGATTTAATCCCGAATCTCAGAAGGAAGTTCTGTTCAATTGGAGAAAGTTCTGAGTAATTCACTGGACAGTGATAGCTCAGACACTTTTCCAAAAATTTCAAAGACTAATCCAGAAGATAAACATATAAACCAGCACTGGGTCATTAATCATAAAAAGTGTTATCACAGAGGTAAAGTCAAAGATTAATTAGAACATCTCTAATTCTGGCTTTTGAGAATAAAGAAGACTTCATAGACGTGGTAAATCTTGAACAAGATTCATAAGGTAAATGGGAACTTTAATCTCCTAAAGTAGAAGAAAAGAAAAGCAAAAGCAGGTCATATGAGATATATGACACCCAATACAAGACCTCTGTGAGACAAGGACCCAAAAGTAAGATACTGGGTGCTGGACCCACTTTAGAAACCTCAATTCTAACTATTTACAAAACAAAAAGTCAACCTACTGAATGGGAGAAGATATTTGCAAATGATACATATGATAAAGGGTTAATATCCAAAATATATAAAGAACTTACACAACTCAACACCAAAATACCCCCCAAAAATGCAATTTAAAAATGGGCAGAGGACCTGAATAGACATTTTTCCAAAGAAGGCATACATATGTCAGCAGACACATGAAAAAGTGCTCAACATAACTAATCAAGGAAATGAGAATCAAAACCATAATCAGATATCATCTGATACCAGTCAGAATGGCTATCATCAAAAAGACAAGAAATTACAAGTGTTGGCAAGGATGCAGGAAAAAGGAATCCTCACGCACTATTGATAGGAATGTAAATTGATATAGCCACTGTGGTAAACATTACGCAGATTCCTCAAAAAAATTAAAAATAGAATACCAGAGGATTCAGTAATCTCGCTATTGGTATTTATAAAAAGAAAACAAAAACACTAATTTGAAAAAAAAAAGCACCCCTAAGTTGAGAGCAGTATTATTTATAATAGCCAAGACAGGCAGGAAACCTAAGTGTCCATCAGTAGATGAATAGATAAAGAAGATGTATGTGTGAGAGTGTGTGTGTGTGTGTGTGTGTGTGTGTGTGTGTAATGGAATATTATTCATCCATAAAAAAGTGCAATCTTGCCATTTGCAACAACATGGATGGACTTAGAGAATACTATGTAAGTGAAATAAGACAGACAAGGACAAATACCATATGATTTCACTTGTATTGGAGTCTAAAAAAAAAAAAAAAAAAACAAACAACAACAAAACAGAACCAGACTCCCAAATACAGAGACTAAACTGTTGACTGCCAGAGGGAAAGAGAGTGGAAGATAGGTGAAGAGCCTGCAGAGATACAAACTTTCACTTATAAAGTAAAGGAGTCACAAGGATAAAAAAAAAAAAAAATGCAGCATAGGGAATATAGTCAATAATACCAGAATAACTTTGTATGCAGACAGATGGGAACTGTACTTACTGTGGTGACCTTTTTGTAATGTATCTAATAGTTGAATCACTATGCTGTACCACCTGAAACTAATATACTATGTCAACTATTTTTCATTAAAATAAAAATTCAAAAAAGAAAGAAGGAAACCTCATTGCTTAACTAAGCCGTGTATCGAAGGTCACCATCCTGTTAGGATGAAATCTGGGGATGTCTCTGGACAGGTGCCACTCCCCTAGTACTCAGCAGGATTGAAGATAATTTTCTAATTCACTCAAAATATGTACAAAATAAATCAAAATAATTTCTGCTTTGAGCTTGCAAAAGAGTTTGTGTTTTTCTCCCTTCTGAAATTAAATACATGAGTATTTTTAAGTGGTTTTGGGGACCATTCATATCTTATTACCTCTAAGTGAATTTGATATAACTTTAGATACTACAAAAATCCAGGCAAGGATAAAATGCATCTCCAGATGCACTATCAAATTAAATCTGCCAATTTTTTTCCTAATGCATAACAACCAAATCCCCCAATGATTCGTGCATCCTTAAAGTGGTGAAATAGTTTAACAGAGCTCCGAGAAAGTTCTCCATGGAGCTAATGCCCACATGCTGTCCTCTCCTTATGTCTCCTACTCCTCCACTGGTGACCCATTTGAGGAAGCCATGGACACACTATCATGGGCATGGCAGATGTTGGCGGACATCACACATGCAAACTATTATTTTGCCCTTTCTTTCTTTTTTCCTTGAAAGTTGTTTTTGATGGCAAAAGAATATGCAAGAATAAACTGCTTTAGGATTTGGCTGTAAATTATTGTTCTAAGTTCACTGGTTTTCTTCTTTTCTTCTTCTTCATCATGATAACTGTACTCTTTAATCCCCACCACCTATTTCACCCATCACTCCACCCCTCTCCCCTCTAGTAACCATCAGTTCGTTCTCTGTTGTTAAGGTTTTATTTCTTATAAAGAGAATATGGAACACATGGTCAGTTATTGAAGCCACATAGAAAACTAGGCCATAGGCAGCAGTAGACAAGAAGCTGCCGAAAGGTGAGGAAGTTGAAAGAATCCTAAAACCATCTCAGATGGCCACTTCCTTCTCAGTAAGTCAAAGACCTGGAGAAAGGCAAACAGGATACACTTGGTACTTAGAAATAGTCTAAGAACGCCAACGCCATGCAAACCAGGGCTCCTTATTTCAGCCTGAGTAAAGATGGTGGCCTTAAATTCTGTTTGCCATTAGATGGTCCATGTTCATTTCTACTGCTCATGCATAATGATTCACAGTGTTCCTTTTCAACTCCCAAAGGTGTCCCAACACCCAGACAAGTACTGTGTGTCTCACTTACATGTGGATTCTAAAAAGCTCAAACTCACAGAAACAGAGATCGGATGGATGGTTGCTAGGTTGTCAGAGGCAGGGGCTAGGAGGTGGGGAAATTAGGTGAAGGTGGTCAAAAGGCACAAATTCCCAGTTATAAGTTGAATAAGTTCAGGGGATGTGATATACAACATGATGACTATAGTTAACAGTAATGTATAATATATTTGAAAGTTGGCAAGAGACTAGATCTTCTAAGTTCTCTTCACAAGATGAGAATTATAACTATGTGAGGTAATAAATGTTAACTAAACTTGAGGTCATCATTTTGCAATTATATACATAAATCAAATCATTATGTTGTACACCTTAAACTTGCACGATGTTATATATCAATTAATCCGGGGAAAAAAAGAGTTTTGACTCAGTTCTCACTTTTTTTTTTTTAAAGGATTTTATTTATTATTTATTTGAGAGAGAGAGAGAAAGCGAGAGGGAGCACTAGCAGCGTGAAGGGCAGAGGGAGAAGCAGACTCCCTGCTGAGCAGAGAGCCTGATGGAGGACTCAATCCCAAGACTCCGGGATCATGACCTGAGCCTAAGGCAGACACTTAACCAACTAAGCCACCCAGGTGCCCAAATCCTCACTTTTAATATGCCACAATTCATGAAGTTGGGACTACTGTTATTATCATTTCACACATGACAAAACTAAGGCACTGAGAGGTGGAGTGACTTGCCCAGGGTCAGAGATCTAACAAAAGGAGGAGCCTAGATTTAATCCCAGTAGTTCAGCTCCAAAGCCCAGACTTCTCCATACAATCAAATTACCCTTCGACTATGATATGTGTACAAAGCAATACTCTTCAATCAGGAGAAACATATTATTTTCCTCATTTTACAAATGAGAACTCTGAGAAAAAGAGAAAAATTCAATAGCTTTTCCAAGGTCATAAACTCAGGCAGTCTGGATTCAAAATCTGTATTCTTGACTTCCATTCCATTCCTAAATAGGAATAAACATTTTTGAAACTTCCTAAAACATTTTGAAACTTAGATATTGAAGAGAAGATTGGAATTTTCAGGAAGTTGCACACACAGACATTGGCGACACTTACGGAGTATTAAAACATCACAAAAGAAATCTTACCCTTCTATAAAAAGGCACACACAGTCCTACATTTTTCAGTTATGTTTCAGATGGTACTGAGAAAATTTTGATGCTCAGTGTTATAAGATGTTACATTTGGACCTTAGGCAAGTATTTCTTTCTTCCCTCCCTCCCTGCTTTCCTCCCTCCCTCCCTCCCTTCCCCCTTTCCTTCTTTCTTTCCTTCCCTCCCTCCCTACCTTCCTCTCTGCCTCCCTCCTTCCTTCCTTTCTTCCTTTTTTTTTTCTTGGCACCTTTGTCTTTCATTTGTGAAAAGAGGAACAAAGTTAGGGCAATACCATTCACAGTATGAGAGCCTTAAAGTCTGAATATTCTGCGGGTTTTGCCTCTAAGAACCTCTAAGAACCTCAACCCAGGAACCTGGGGGCAATAGCAAGAAGGGTTAATACCTTCTCTCTGTTATAGCTGGCCTTTAATAAGCACACTCTTCTATAGTCACACCTGGAAGCTGCAGCAGTAGCTATCAATTGTGGTATGTGGTCCATCGAATTTACAAACCAGAAATGCAAAATATTCACACATTCCTCCAGACATTTCTTTGCCCACCAACATCTCATCTTCTGCATGTTGTGAGACTAGTCATATTCTGCCAATTAGGCTAAGGAAATTTAACCCAAACAGTTGTTAAACGTCTTATCTGTAATGCTCGCTCATTATTCCCTGCAGGGAAGAAGAACAACAAACCAAATGCAGTGTGTATAAAGAAATGAGGCAGACTGCAGGAATGTGTAGAAACACATACCTACACACACACCAGACACTGTAACACTGCAAGTCATCTGAAATATATTAATGTGTCATGTCTATTACATTTGAAGAAAATTAAATAATTTAACTTGTGTTACAAAGAGGTACTTATGTGAAAGTCCATATCAAAATATTTATGCTATTTAATGCTGACATTGGAACCAAAAGAAAAAACAAAGTTTGGCATGGGATCCCTTCTCAAATGTGCAAGTGAGTACAGGTTTCAGACTAGGAATGCCCTGCTCCCCCACCTCCACATCCTCTCCCCCAAACAACCTTGTGAGGCAGATTCTCTCTCTCTCTCTTTTTTTTTATTAGCAGTTTGCTTTTGACTTTAAAAAAACACCTTCTTGTCGCTTGTAGACCTCTCCGGAAATTAGAGTATCAACTTAATTTTATAAGAAACAACTTACTTATGCCTAGGAAAACAAACCAATCAAAAAAAGGAGTGGAGACCACCAAACAGAAAATAAAGATTTCTCTCCACTTTAGATCTATTCCCTATAATAGTTTAATCACTCCTTTATTTTTTTTAATTTGTTAAAAATAAAAATGACCAGATTAAAGGTAGAATATCTGCTTTATTGTAAAAAAAGGAAGGAAAAAAGGAAAAGAAAAGTCCTGATTTATATAAGGTCCTAAGTGTTCAAACATTTGAATGAATCCAACTTCCTAATACATACATTAATCCTATATTTTTGCTTCCTCCTCTTTGCAATCTTATTTCTTCCTCATATAATCTACAACAGTAATTAACCTACACACTGTCACACAAACATATAGCCCAGAAATACTATACCAGTGACTTCAGTGGTATAATCTACATCTGTAGTTCCTATAATGCACTCCTCACATGCCAAGCTCCTTAGAATGCAACATCTTTGTGGGGAAGGAATTGCAATGAGGAAATCCAATGTCAGGTTTGTTCAGAGTATGCACATTTCACAAAAGGAAAGCTAAAGATGTTTAAAGAAGAGGTAGAGGAGGAGGAAGAGGAGTTTGGGGAGGGTAACTGTGTGGTGCACCTCTCTTTGCAATATGAACTATCTTTGCTATTCAATCAGAGCAAGCACATTAAAAATCAAACACCCCAAATTATACCTCGACAGTGATTTAGTACAAAAGACTTGGAAAATACAACTAGATCCAACTTTGCCACTTGCTGGTTATATGAACATGGAAAAATATTTAACCTCTCTGAGTCTTAGTGTATAAATGGTAAAAAGGGAATAATAATACAATCTATGTCACTGAGATGTTATTTAGCCAATGAAACTTGAATGAGCCAATGTATATGAAAGGCTCTGTAGACTCTGATATTCTAAAGATATTTGTTTGTGGCCATTGCTATGTATGTTCTTAAAACATACACAATAGATCTCCAACATTATTAATACATTGTCTTCACTGAAACAACCAAATCCTCCTCACACAAGGCATTAGCACTTTAGGAGTTTTCTGTTGATTCCTCCAGATGACCTGTCTTCAGTCTCTCAATTTCACTCTGCTTTTCTCTCACTCACAGTGGAAGGAACTATTTATGTCCGTCAGGAACCTAGGCATTTGGATGGAAAGGGCTGGCTTCCTGTGAGTGTCCCCAGAAAGACAGAAAGATTTCACCAGAAAGATCTCCTTGAAATCAGATTTCCATCTCTGATGCACTCAGGGTAATGCAAATAGAAGACAGTAAAACTGTGTCCTTCTAAACCTAGCGGGAGGACCCCAGCAGTAGTTCACAAACACACTCTGTGGGCTGCCCAGAGCAATAGTTTTGCTTACCTACTCCACTAAGAAATAGAACACTCCATGCTTTTCTTTTTTGTGATACTTACCTATCTTCAACAGGTAGTTCCTTATCTCAAAAATATTAACTTTCTTTTAATAAGGCAAATACATAAAGGTGTAAGGAATACATTTTTTTAAATAATTACTTTTTAAAATATATTATCTTCAAACTGCTCAGTACCTAAGCAGAAAAATAAATAATAAAAATCATTACAATAAAATGGAATGATAGATATATGCACAAGGTAGAATGACAGACCTGAATTGTTGTTGCTGTTGTTTGTTTTGATCTGCTTTTGACACAGGGAGGGTAGTCAGAAATACCAGTGAAAGTAATTTTTAAACTTCAACTCAAAATGTGAATAGGAATTCTCTGTGTTGAGAAAAGAATTTCAAGAAAATGTCTATCATGCTTCCAACCAATTCTCCAAATTGAAGAACATGAGAGTCTGGGTTGAAAGAATCCACTTAGAAATCCCACACCATAGATGAAGAGAGTTCACATCAAGACAGACCATCACAATGTTGCAGCAAATCACAACAATGAAGAAGACACTCATGTATCAAGAGAGAAAGAAAGAGCTACATACAAAGGAATAGAAATAAAAATGACATCCAACTTTTAAAATGTTTTAGGAATCAAGAACACTGAGGGAAAATTATTTCCAACTTGGTATTCTATACCTAGCTACAATAGCAATCAAATGTGATGGATGAATTAAGGTATTTCAGATATATTACATGTGAAAAAGGTTAGCTGTCTTGCACCATTTCCTGGAAAACGACTGCAAAAACATTTCATTGATGAAAGAAAAATAAGCCAAGAGAGATTAATGTGTAGGTTCAGGAAGTAGGGGGATTCCACACAGAAGAGAGGGAATCCCAATGATGATGATAAAGGTATGCAACAAGGAGATGTAGATGCATGGTAAGCCTGGAGAACAAATTTGTACATGTTGGAACAGGGAGTCAGAAAGTTCCAAAGGTAAAGGTGAAGTCTCTCAGGAAAAAGGAATGAGATGGGGAGCTATATTGAGATGGCTGCACATCCTGCAAAGAGACTGAGATTTCTTTTTTTTTTTTTTTTAAGATTTTATTTACTTCTCTGACAGAGGGAGAGAGATCACAAGTAGGCAGAGAGGTAGGCACAGAGAGAGGAAGGGAAGCAGGCTCCCCGCTGAGCAGAGAGCCTGATTCGGAGCTCCATCCCAGGACCCTGAGATCATGACCTGAGCCAACGGCAGAGGCTTAACCCACTGAGCCACCCAGGCGCCTGAGACTGAGATTTCTTAATAAATGTTTGTTGATGAAATTATGATGAGTATTCAAAATATTAAACACATGTCAGGGAACAACAGACATTGGCAAGGGTGCAGAGAAAGGTACAAAAGTACAACTTTTTGGTTTCAGATAAGTAAATTCTCAGGATGTAATGTACAGCATAATGACTACAGTCAACAATACCATATTATATATTTGAAAATTGCTAAGAGAGTAGACCTTAAAAGTTCTCATTATAAGAAAAAGAAATGGTAACTATGGGAGATGATAAATGTTAACTAAACTTATCATGCCAGACATTTCATAATATATACACATATTGAATCACCATGCTATACACCTTAAACTAATACAATGTTATATGTTAATTATGTCTCAATATAACTGGGAGAAAAAAGAACAAACCAAAGGGAATTTTGGCAAAAGACATAAACAGAAAATTCACAAAATAAGAAAGCAAGTGTTTGAGAAAATACAAAAATATTTTTAAAATATATTCGACTCATCATTAATCAATACCATTTGATTAATACCAAAAACAATACCATTTTACATCATACAATTAGTATAAACGACAACAAAAAAAATGAACAACCTGGAACTTACGAAGTTAAGGTCAATAGGCATTCTCATATGCAAAAAGCATAACTGCTACAATCTTTATGAAAGATGAACAAAAATATTTAAGCCAAGAGATTATTTGCAGAGCAGATTCCTCTGTTTACTGTCCATTTCTGCCCTTCCATATGCATTTTGCACAAGGTTTTGGCACAGCAATGCAGCAAACCTACCTCAATTTCCTAAGATCTTTCACCTCAGCTTCTTCCTTTTGGCTAACTGGTCCACCTTCTATTGTTCAGATTCCAGATTTTCAGGATAGGAGCTGATCAGCGTTATTCGGGAGATACACATTCTTGGGTTGAACCCCTTGTGTGCAGATGCAGGAGGATACCTGAGACAAACCTGATATACACTCCTTCTGCCTAACCTGTGGGTTGGAAGAATTTACTAACAAAGACAGCTGAGAACATATGGTTGCCTCAAATATCACTGGGAGATTGTGTATTGCACAATGTGTCAAGGTGATAAGAACAGACTCAGAAGCCCACGGTTTCTATGACTCACTAGCTGGGTGACTTCCCTGCCCTGTTTGTTAAACTGTAAAGTAGGGATAATAATAGTCAATTACATGACAACATTCTTGAGAGAACAACTGGCATAAAATAGGTGCTTCCAGTCATTTTTACTATAAATAAACTAAGAGAAAAAGTATAGTGGTCTGAAATATGGTGTAGGAAATGGAGATGGGAGAGCTTGCAGAAAAGAAAGCTTCGATGGGGACTTGGCCCTCCTTATTTGCCTTTAAGTATAGTTTTAAAGCATTTAGACAAAAAAAAAATGAGTCTTTTAGGTTGTTTCCCAATATTTATATGTACATTTAAACAATTCACAAGGGAGCATGCATTTCAAGTGAGAACTGAAACACATGGCAATTCCTTCAGAAACTGAAATTTTGCATGTCTATATTCTCAGTAACCAAATGTGATCTCTTTTGAAATATTTTAGAGTCTCCAAAATCTCCAGTAGAACTTTTATCATGTTGCTTTTTGATGTTCAAACTACATGTTCCTGTTGTTTTGTAAATTCATCATAAGCCCTAAATCTTTCTCAGCCTTGAGAAAATGGTTAGCCACAATGACACTTTTAGCAGTTTCCCCTACGTCAGGGACCAGAGGCAGAGTTTGATCCCAAAAGAGTAGCAATATAATACAAACTTTATGGACTCCATCTCCACGGATTCTCCCACCACCAGTTCCTTCCAATAATCTATTCATTTTCAGAGTTAGAACTGCCTCCAACTTGCCTTCAGTTCCTGGCACTCTTGACTGGTTTCTTCTGACTCCACTGTCCCCTAACTTTCCCAGTCAAAACAGTAAGACTTTGTCAAGCTGTGCTCAAAGATGATTCCCAAAAGCCTGTCAAAGGCCTCTCCTCAAGGCCTCAGGGATCAAGGCGTTTCTTTCTTGCAGGCATACCAACTTAAAGGATAAAAGGCATCATAGAAATTTATCTTAGAGTGTAGTTTTTAAATTATGTGGACAGTTTAAAATTGTGCTAAGATGGTGGAGCCCTTTATCCATTTGACTTCAGAACTAGAAGTACAAATCTCATTGAAAGTAATCTGGAGGGGCGCCTGGGCAGCTCAGTGGGTTAAAGCCTCTCCCTTCGGCTCAGGTTATGATGTCAGGGTCCTGGGATCGAGCCCTGCATCAGGCTCTCTGCTCAGCAGGGAGCCTGCTTCCCTTCCTCTCTCTCTCTGCCTGCCTTCTCTGCCTACTTGTGATCTCTGTCTGTCAAATAAATAAAATCTTTTTTAAGAAAAATAAATAAATAAAAAATAAAAAAATAAAAACAACTGATCACTCAATATTCTTTATAGTTCACTGGAAGGATGGTATATTAGTTCAGACTATTTACTGATTGATTGCCTCAAGTCAGAGAAACTTACTCCAGCCAATATGAGAAAGCCAGGCTATTAGGATGTTATATACAAGGGAGAGAACCTGGCAGGCTCTGGAATGAACAGGATTCCTTTAACCGCTCCTCCTTTCTGCCAGTATACTTTATTCTCTTTCTCACACTTGCTAACTCTCATTTTCCCAGCAACCCCACCTTCTTAACTAGTGGTTCATAGTTACTAGAAAATATAGCCACCAATACTAAATACCCAGAGAAAGGGTCATGCATCCCCTTACCCCCCAGCTTGTGTCAAAGAGAAAAGAGCTCCTAGATAGGCAACCATGATCAAAGACAGGTTTATGTAGTCTAAGCATTGTCACTCAGGGCAACCCCTTTAGCTAAGTGAATGGGACAGCAGTGAAAGGGGCAGAACTCAGGAAAGAGTAGCTGAAAAGTTAACCAATAGGAAGACCATACTACTTTCTTTAGAAGAACTAATAACCAGGGTGCCTAGGTGGCTTAGTCAGTTAAGCGTCCAACTCCTCATTTTGGCTCAAATCATTATTTCAGGGATATGAGATCAAGCCCCCCATCAGGTTTCTTGCTCAGTGGACAGTCTGCTTAAGATTCTCTCTCTCCCTCTGCCCCTTCCCCCATTCTCTCTAATAAATAAATCTTTTTTTTTTTTTAAAGAGCTCATAACCACTGGGAAAAATGTTTCTCATCTGCAATGCACAGCTATTGGGTTGGCTGCCCTCTTCTAATGATCAATAAGGGAAAAAAATCAGTCCACCTCATAAAAGAAAATCTTCCTGTGTTTAGAAAGAATAAAAAATCCCAAAATATAAAATACTTGCTATATCAACTTTTAGATTGTTACTGGAAACAATAAACCTGTATTAAATAAATAAATAAAAAGAAAAAAAAAGATTTCTAAATGCCAGGTTAAAATGGAAGACTGAGGGGTGCCTGGGTGGCTCAGTCATTACGTGTTTGCCATTGGTCGGTCATGATCCCAGAGTCCTGGGATCAAGCCCCCACATCAGGTTCCATTCTCGGCGGGAGCCCTGCTTCTCCCTCCCCCTCTCCCCCTGCTTGTGTTCCCTCTCTCACTGTGTCTCTCTCTGTCAAATAAATAAATAAATCTTTAAAATGGCAGACTGAAAACATGTATTGAAAAATACATTCTCAAAATTTCATTTAACTTATGATCAAGACATAATAATAGTGGATGAATCCAAAACCACTATAAGACTTGGAGTGGAGAGGCTATGCACAGGTCGAATATTTTGATGGCATTTTGCACAATAAAAGACAGAAGGTTACACAGGCAGATAAACTATGTGAGACAGATGAAGCCATATATTAGAAAGCGAAGAGGAACAGGTGTCAGCAATTGTAGGAACTGTTCTTCCTAGAGAAACAGAAAAACTTGTAACTAAGAACTGGCAGGCCTAGTGAGTAAGAAAGTACTATAGAGAAGAAATCAAAGAAAATAATTTAAAAAACTGTCTCCATCACTGCAACTTGGCTCATCCAAAGAAGCCTCCATTCTTATGTGAATGTAAATGACAGGTCTTGAATGTTCAGGAAGCATAAACCAGAGAATTGTTTTCTAGATAAATTGAATCAATAGGTTGGGAACAGCAAATGTTGCATGTGCCCAGATTAAACTTGTCCTCCTCCTAGGGATCCTGCCATCTCTATATCTCAAAATAAAATCTGCTCATTGCCAATGACACCACACACACACACACACATCTAGCCCTCCTAGATAAGGAAAATATTTAATGGTTTGATAAACAACTCTATACAGTGGCAGAAAAAAATTATTCTAGCAGCTCAGATCAATCAACATTGTGTTTTATTCATAAAGATGAATGCAAAGCCAATTAGTATGAGACAAATTGGGGAAAAATAATCAATACAAAGAAGAAAATCAAAAAGAATAAGTCATATAACTAATCCTGGAGAAAACACAGATAATTTTAAAAAAAGATGTTGGAAAAGCATCTGAGACAAAGTTTTAAAAGGATGCACACCTATGGTGAGTGCTGTGAAGTGTGTAAACCTGGAGATTCACAGACCTGTACCCCTGGGGAAAAAATAAATATATGTTTATAAAAAATAAAATAAAAAAAATAAATTTAAAAAAAAAAAAAAAAGGATGCACACCGAATGTGGAAGGCTATCTGTATTAGATAAGTTTGAGCCCACATGGAACAGTCTACTACACCCGAGAGTGAAATCACATGTGGACGGATGGATGGGATGTAACTCAGAGCACCACAGGTGTCTGATCCACTCCTTGCACTACACAGATTTCCTTTATTGATATGATAACACATCAGAGTAACAAGAACAGAATGCCATGGAAAAGAAATAGAGAATATCTATGAATGAGTTCTTAAAATTAAAAATATTATTAGTGAACTTGAAAAGTTCAGTAGAAAGGCTAGCTGATGAAGTTAAAGAAACATCTTAGAATACATAGCAAAAAGACAAAGATATGGAAAAAATAAGATATCCAATTCCCAACAAATAGAAGTTTCAGGAAAAAAAAAAAAACCAGAGAAAATGGAGGAAATTAAATTATGTAAGAATTCAAGTAAAAAGAAATGAGAGACTTCCTATTTAAAGGGGTCACCAAGTGCCAAGCAAGATGAATTTTATAAGACCTCTATCTAGATACGTAATAATGAAATTCTAACACCTGAGACGAAGATAATATCCTAAAAGTTTTCAGAAAGAAAAATAAGATATCCCACTAAATAATGAGTTTTAGTGTAGCAGATGTTTTTGGTACCCACTCTCCATCCGCCGGCCTCCCATCACATCCCCATGGCCTGGTCTGATTTCAGCTGCATCTGCAGAAGATGTTCCATGTGAACTGGGACTCACCTCACAGAGACACCAGCCCACCTCATGCACACACTGGGTAACTTGTCTCTTTCTGTCTCTAAGTTTTCTCAACCCTACAGGACCGCATTGTGCTCATGCACAAGCATATTCCACAGTGCAAGGTAGTTAACCCACCCAGCAGAACCTTACCAGCAGAGAGGCTAGTAAATAGATGATCCAGATCCCTGTCTATTTGGTGGATAAATTCTGGGTGGCATTATATGCGCTTCTCAAAAGGTCCCAGCAGAACAAATTCCTCTAAACCACATTGGCAAACTCATTAATGCACATTAATGTTATCTTTTCATCCTTCCTCATCTCACTGCTCTCTTCTCTCAACCCTGTTTTTTATCTATCTCCTTTGCTCAGACTTTAATTTGGGGAAGCACAAACTAAAATTTGTGCCCATATGCCTGATGGCAATGATGAATGAATAGTTGCAGCAACCACAGCCCAACAAGAGCACGATGACCTTTACACCCAAGAACTAAAATTTAAACACTTATGGCATTGGTTTTAGGGGTAGGCAATAGGCAGAAGCTAGAGGGGTCTGCAGGAGACGTTAGCATATCCTGAAAGGACTTCAAGCAGGTTATTGATGAGGGCTTGAAGACAGTGAAGAAAATGTTATTGGAAGCCAAAGAAAAGAGGCATTTGTTATTTAGTGGCAGAAAACTTGGCAACACTGTCACCTATGGTAAAGAGGAAACTAGAAAGAGTGCCTAGTGGAATTGTGGATGCCTGGAGATATGTGAAGGTAAAATTTCAAGCCTCACTGGCTGCTTTTAGCTGCCTAAAATAAAACATAAGAAAAAAGAAATAAAATAAAGAAGAAACTCTTTAGTATTTCTTTGTCTTTTCTTTTTTTTTTTTTTTTTTTAGCAGAATTTAAACAAAACATAAAGGGTCAAGCCTTCTGGGATCAAAAAGGGACTATTTTTTCATCTTCAGTGTCTCCAGAGAAAGATTCCCAGAGTATGAATTTCTTCAAAACAAAGATCAAATCATAAGGGATTTAAGTTCCTTGATAAATCTATGAGACAACTAAGGCAGTAACTCAAAGACAATCTCACGTAGATAAAAGGCCTTGTAGACATACAGGCTTGTCTGTTAGACATAAAGCCTTCTAATAATTTTAAGAACATCAACCCACAGGGGGCCACAGATAGAGAAAGACCTGTCCCTAAAAGATTTATGGGTGTGGCTATTGACTAAAACAAGGTTTCTCCTGTGGACTCTGAGAAACAAACGGAGGGTTTTGGAGGGGAGAGGGGTGGGTGGTTGGGGGAGCCTGGTGGTGGGTATTAAGGAGGGCACGTATTGCATGGAGCACGGCGTGGGGTGCATAAACAATGAATCTCGGAACACTGAAATAAAAAAATTAAATAAATAATAAAATAAAATAAAATAAATTTAATTTGTAAAAAATGAATAAAATAAAACAAGGTTTCTCAACACTGGCACTATGGATATCTGGGCCAAATGGCTCCTCATTGTTAGGTGGATGTGGGAAGGTTGCTGTGTTGTCCTGTGCACTGCAGGATGTTTAGCAGCATCCTAAGGCTTTACACATTAGATGCCAACAATGTCGCCCCTTGAATTCTTGACAATCAAAATGGTTTCCTTCCTTCCTCCAGACCTTCCAAATGTCACCAGGGGAGAGGGGATCATCTATATTACAGGACCACTGGTCTAAACTAAGAGATTATAATTTGATACTCAGAAAGTTCATGAAGATTTTTAAAGTATGATACCAGCATGGATTGAAAGAGAGAGAAACAGGACAAAATAAAAAAATGAAAATCTGTCTTTGGACATCTAAACAGGAAGCAGTCTAAGAAAGCTACTTAGTTGAAAACACAGGTTATTTCTATAAAAAGGACAATTTTCCTATCAAGAGTGGGGTCTATTCTCATCCCCCACCTCAAATCTGGGCAGATTCTGTGGTTGCTTTGGCTAATAAAAGATAGTGCAAGTTATACTATGCCAGGTCCCAGGTCATAGTCTTAAGAATTGGCAGCTTCAACCTCCAGTCTCTTGGAATAAATTTTTTTTTCCCCCAATGGTATTTAGTGACTTTATACAGTTATACAGTTGTATCACAGCCAAGTTTTAAAATTTTCTTTTTTAAAATTAACATATAACTTGTTTGTTTCAGGGGTACAGGTCTGTGATTCATTTGTCTTACACAATTCACAGCACTCACCATAGTGCATACCCTCCCAAATGTCCTTCACCCAGCCACCACCCTTCCCCTCCAAAGCCCTCAGTTTCTCAGAGTCTACAGTCTCTCATGGATCATCTCCTCCTCCAATTTCCCCCAGCTCACTTCTCTTCTCCTTCTCCCAATGTCCTCTGTGTTATTCCTTACGTTCCACAAGTAAGTGAAACCATACGATAATTGACTCTCTCTGCTTGACTTATTTCACTCAGCATAATCTCTTCCAGTCCCGTCCATGTTGATACAAAAATTGGGTATTCATCCTTTCTGATGGAGGCATAATACTCCATTGTATATATGGACCATACCTTCTTTATCCAATCATCTGTTGAAGGGCATCTTTGTTCTTTCCACAGTTTGGCGACTGTGGCCATTGCTGCTATGAACATTGGGGTACAGATGGCCCTTCTTTTCACTACCTCTGTATCTTTGGGGCAAATACCCAGTAGTGCAATTGCAGGGTCAGAGGGTAGCTCTATTTTTAATTTCTTAAGGAATCTCCACACTGTCTTCTGCCTACTTCTTGATTGGGTTATTTGTTCTCTGGATGTTAAGTTTTATAAGTTCTTTATAGAATTTGGATACTAGCCTTTTATCTGATATGTCATTTGCAAATACCTTCTCCCATTCTATAGGTTGTCTTTTGGTTTTGTTGACTGTTTCCTTTACTGTGCAAAAACTTTTTACTGAAATACTTATTTTTGGAACTCAGTTGCCATATATGAAATGCCTAAGACATTTGGAAAGGCAACATGTAGGTGCTTCAGTCAAAAGCCTCAGCTAAGCCTCTAGCTGCCATCTTGCGTCCCCGCGTGTGTGCACCTAATCTCAGCTGGTCCGCCCGAGACCCCCTGAGCGCCAACCCTAGTCCCCCGCGCGGTCCCATTTCCGCTCCAACAAGATGAAAGAAACTATCATGAACCAGGAGAAACTCGCCAAACTGCAAGCACAAGTGCGCATTGGTGGGAAAGGAACTGCTCGCCGAAAGAAGAAGGTGGTTCATAAAACAGCTACAGCAGATGACAAAAAACTTCAGTTCTCCTTAAAGAAGTTAGGGGTAAATAATATCTCTGGTATTGAAGAAGTGAATATGTTCACAAACCAAGGAACAGTGATCCACTTTAACAACCCCAAAGTTCAGGCATCGCTGGCAGCGAACACTTTCACCATTACAGGCCATGCTGAGACAAAGCAGCTGACAGAAATGCTACCCAGTATCTTAAACCAACTTGGTGCAGACAGGCTGACTAGTTTAAGAAGACTGGCTGAAGCTCTGCCCAAACAATCTGTGGATGGAAAAGCACCACTTGCTACCGGAGAGGATGATGATGATGAAGTTCCAGATCTTGTGGAGAATTTTGATGAAGCTTCCAAGAATGAAGCAAACTGAATTGGGTCAACTTCTGGAGAAGATAAAACTTGAAGAAGTTACTGGGAGCTGCTATTTTATATTATGACTGCTTTTTAAAATTTTGTTCATGGATCTGATAAAATCTAGATCTCTAATATTTTTAAGCCCAAGCCCCTTGGACACTGCAGCTCTTTTCAGTTTTTGCTTATACACAATTCATTCTTTGCAGCTAATTAAGCTGAAGAAGCCTGGGAATAAAGTTTGAAACAAGATTAATAAAGTTCTTTGCCTAGGAAAAAAAAAAAAAAAAAGCCTCAGCTAAACACTTAAGACAACAGTCAGCAACTGCTAGCCATATGTGTGGACCACCTTGGACATCCAGGTCATTAGAGCCTTCTGATGACTCCAGAGGCAGCCTCTACTTGACTGAAACCATGGGTGAAATCCAAAGCAAGAAACATGCAGTTGAGCTTGGTCAACAGAGAGAACTACAAGAGATACTAACACGCTATTATTTTAAGTCACTAAATTTTGCAGTTGGCCTGTTATCCAGCAGTAGATAATTTGTAATCTGTGAAGAATTTCTGGGTAATCCCACTGACTTTTCAGAAATTAAGCTTTTAGTTATATCACTATGACAAACAACTTAAGGACAGCTGAAATGCTGGCCAAAGATGAGAAAAATCTAGAATAAGCGCTAGAGGAGACAGATAATAAATATACATCATGGTCTTGGAAGCACTGTGGTAGTGCTGGAAATTAAAGTTTGTTTCACTAAGAGTCATATAAATCTTTTTACAGCTAGGCATCACCTTGAATTATCAGAAATAGAGTGGACTTAAGTGTGGGACATAAGGAGATCTATGTAGCACAAGGAACAGACCAGACACCTATGGTGCACTGAGCCACATCCCACCAATCCGCATGTGATTTCACTCTCAGGTGCAGTAGACCATTCCATGTGGGCTCAGGTTTATCTAATGTTGACAGCTTCCCACATTTGGTGTGCACCCTTTTGTATTTTGCTTCAGAACCTTCTCCAGCACTGTAGGAACTTGGAAGTGCTAACCCAACAAATGTCAGTGGTAAGGAGAGATTTAATGCACTTAGAGAGAAACCAACAACCAATGACAAGTGATAGCCTGCATTTAATGCTCCAGCCTTCTGTCCTTCCAGTTGGAAAAATCTAGGCAGTATTATGGACACTTTTCAGAAGATGCCAGAGTAATTGAGCCCTGCTGCTCACAGCAGCTACTTTGAGAAAGTACCCTTACACTGAATTTTATTCTTTACCATTCTCTCACTTCTGATTCTTTGGATTTACTAAGATAGACTACCTCTACCCAGGTCTCTGTCTTAGGTTCTGCTTTCATGAGGAACTTGAATTAAGACCATCAGACTGATAACAAACTTATTATCAACATCAGAAATATGTTTCTGAAACCTGAAACCTATATTTCTATACCCAGCCCAATTATTATCAAGCATGAAAGCAAAATATATTTTCAGACATGTAAAGATATATAATTTGATACACATTTTCTGGAAAAAAATTAAAGGTGGAGGTAGGAATCTGAAAGAAGATTCTCAGAAGACCTAACTACAGCAAACTATAATTTGTGTAAGTAAAGACTGTGTAAGTAAAGAAATTCTGGGTGGTAAAATTGGCTCTTTCCCATGTTCTATCAGTATTGACACATGTTAATACCACCACAATCAGGATAAAAAGAGCTCCTCAACTCATAAATCTCCATCATTCTGGCCCTCTGTAGTTGCACTATTTCCCTACCCCTGATCTCTGTCAACCACTATTCTTTATATCATCGCTATAGCTTTGTCTTTTCCAGAATGGCATATTAATGTGATCATATGGTGTATAACTTTTTCAAACAGGCTTCTCTCATATCCATGTTGATATGAAAATCAATACTTCATTTCTTTCCATTGCTAAGGAGTATTCTTCTGTATGAATGCACCTCAACTTGTTCTGTCTAGTCACCCTCTGGAGGACTTTGAGTTATTTCTAGGTTTTGGCAATTGTGAAAAGAACTGCTATAAACATTTGTAGACAGACTTCTGTGTGATAGTTTGTTTTCATTCCTCTAGGATGAATACCAAAGAAGGGAATTGCTGGGTCATATAAGTGTAAATGTAACCTATAGGAAACTATAAGCCTATTTTCCAAATAGCTGTGTCACTTCGAGTTTTGAGTGATCTTTATCTATTCCAGATTTAAGTCCTTTGTCAGATCTGTGATATGCAATTATATTCTCTCAGTTTAGAGATTGTCTTTCATTATTGCTTGATTTTAAACAAGCATTAGAATGTAAGAATATGAATCCACTTGGCCTGTCTCATGCAACATTCCCGTTAAAATGACATAGGATTACATGCCTTCTCTGAGGATATATTCACAATATTTAGTCCTATAGTATATTGTATGTATATAATCATAAAATTATAGCAACCCTTTATTCATTTGCCATTTTTAAAATCTAGCCCATTAGGAAAGCATGTTAGACTTATTTATAATTGAACTCTATTAATTACTTGATAGAATGTAAATGTTACAAACTGAACAATTTATAAGGAATGATATGGTATACAGAATGAATATGAAGATTATGAGAAGTAGATAGACAGTGGTAAGGGAACTCTGATTTTATCCTACTTCATAGTGATCTATTTTGATTTAGTAGACAGAAGAGTTAAAATCAATAATATAAGTAACATAGGCAGTAATCTCTTCCATATCAGCCAAAGCAACTTCTTTCAAGATATGTCTCCAAAGGCAAAGGAAACAAAAGCCAAAATAAACTTTTGGGACTTCATCAAAATCAAAAGCTTCTGCACAGCAAAGGAAACAGTCAACAAAACAAAGAGGCAACCCACGGAATGGGAGAGGATATTTGCAAATGACAGTACAGACAAAAGATTGATATCCAGGATCTATAAAGAACTCCTCAAACTCAACACACACAAAACAGAGAATCATATCAAAAAATGGGCAGAAGATATGAACAGACACTTCTCCAATGAAGATATACAAATGGCTATCAGACACATGAAAAAATGTTCATCATCACTAGCCATCAGGGAGATTCAAATTAAAACTACATTGAGATATCACCTTACACCAGTTAGAATGGCCAATAGCAAGACAGGAAACAACATGTGCTGGAGGGGATGAGGAGAAAGAGGAACCCTCTTACACTGTTGGTGGGAATGCAAGTTGGTGCAGCCTCTTTGGAGAACAGTGTGGAGATTCCTCAAGAAATTAAAAATAGAGCTTCTCTATGACCCTGCAATTGCACTCCTGGGTATTTACCCCAAAGATACAGATGTAGTGAAAAGAGCCATCTGTACCCCAATGTTTATAGCAGCAATGGCCACGGTTGCCAAACAGTGGAAAGAACCAAGATGCCCTTCAACGGACGAATGGATAAGGAAGATGTGGTCCATATACACTATGGAGTATTATGCCTCCATCAGAAAGGATGAATACCCAACTTTTGTAGCAACATGGACGGGACTGGAAGAGATTATGCTGAGTGAAATAAGTCAAGCAGAGAGAGTCAATTATCATATGGTTTCACTTATTTGTGGAGCATAACAAATAGCATGGAGGACATGGGGAGTTAGGAGAAGGGAGTTGGGGGGAATTGGAAGGGGAGGTGAACAATGAGAGATATGGACTCTGAAAAACAATCTGAAGGGTTTGAAGAGGTGGGGGGGGGTGGGAGGTTGGGGGAACCAGGTGGTGGGTATTAGAGAGGGCACGGACTGCATGGAGCACTGGATGTGGTACAAAAACAAAGAATACTGTTATGCTGAAAATTAAAAAAAAATAATAATAATGCAAAAAATAATAATATAAGTAACAAAACTTAGGAGGAAGAGACATAAATGTTGGTAGACATGAGTTAGTAGGTAGTTAATGAGTTAGTTACCATGTTAGTTAGTTAGTTAGCATGAGTTAGTTGGTAAACATAAATGTTGGTAGACATGAGTTAATTCCTCACTCAAAAGAAAATGTGAACATACGTAGTCACAAGATTGTCTCAATTAAAAAAAGATAACAATGACTTTTTTACATGTCATTCAATGCTATTTTAAACTGTTCAAACTTCTATGTGCATAGGTTAAATAAATAACTATATGCACATATACTCATAGTAAAATATAATTCCATATTACGGATGGAAGAATAGAGATAGACAAAGAAATCTGGACTGTTAAAAAAGAAAATCATAAAAAGGACACTGGGGTGATGGAAACTGACCTTCATGGACTGATATTATCAAGTTTGGCCATTGGGGATACTGCAACTAGAGAATATTTTAAACATGTTGAAACACTGCAAAACTCTCATAAAATGTTTTTTGTCTGAACGGTGAGTCAGCTTTCTTCAAAGTGAGATATCACTAACTACGAGCGAATATTTCCAGTTAAATGGGAAAAAAAAAAATGGAATACATCTGGATATCCAAACTTTAAGTATTAAATACTGGCTAGTTTACACATTTAGCCAGAGCTTTTAAGTTATTCACAGAAGAAGAGCATAATCAAATAATTGGAAAATTCCTGTGAATACTCAAGATACTTGAACAGATTTGTTCTGCTTAATAATTGTTCAGATGGGAACTATTCTTTATTTTCTTCCATCCCTTCCTTCCTTCCTACCTTTCTTCCTTCCTTCCTTTCTGGTCACTGCTGTCAGTGAATTTCATGGATACGTTTCTAAGCTCACAAATGTCAGTGAATTTCATGGGTACATTCCTAAGAATAATCCAGAATATTCTTAAATTGACTTAAAAACTAACATTAAAATAAAAAGACAAATTTATACGGTTTGTGGATCATCTAACATTTCCTGCCAAAACAAACATGAAATTTGGTTTGAGAAAAACTAGATACACTAGATACACTAGAAACACTAAAATACTTTCCAAGCCTCCCACAAGCACCTGCCTCCCAAGCCTCAATAGTCCTCATCAGTAAGCTACAGGGAAAAGAGAGAGAATGATAACTTTATTTTACCATTTAAACTAAATATTTACCAAATAAACTAAATATTAGAACCTATAGTTAGAGTCACAGCAGTGGTTGGGGGAAGTGGGAAAGAGAGGGGGTCAGTCAGGAAGAAAAAGGAAGTGCTGTTTAAGAGCAGGTGACACTGACACTAATGCTATAAAGTCCAATTAGATGGATTTGTGTCTAAAATAAAGCATATTGGGACTACTCTGAAACTTCTGCCAATAGTCATTGTGTTGTCTTTAGTGAAAAAATGTCATCAAATGAATAGCCTCACTAGAGGGCCACTTTACTCACTTTTATGTCCAGCAGCTGTGAACGTGTAGTTGAACAATCATGAGAAGAAACTCAAGCTTCCCATACCCACTAAGGGAAAAAACTGCCTACACGTTGGGCCATCTACTCACCATTGCCTCTTGCTCTCTCATAGCGTAAAGTGAACCACTGGCCTAAACATCAGTAGTATATTGCATGATATCTAAGAAACACAGAATCAATGAAAGAACTAACTTTTGATAACTAACTCATAATGAAATAAAAGTTTTAGAGCTCAAAGGCTGTTTGTATTTTTCATACTACTGTTTCAGTGATCATTACTCCAAGCTTTTGTCAACTATCTTTTATAATAAATAGCTCTAAACTCTAAAACTAGGAAAACCCTTATAGCATTTCAAAAATAGGCTATAGTAAGTTTTTAGAATGTGTTTGTTTTGGGGTTCCTGGGTGCCTCCGTTGGTTGAGCATCTGTCTCTTGATTTCAGCTCAGATCATGTTCTCTGGGTGGTGAGATGGAGCCCCTAGTGGGGCTCCATGCTTAGTAGGGAGTCTGGCTGGGATGCTCTCTCTCCCTTTTCCCCAGCCTCACCTCCCCCTGCTCTTTCTTTCTCTAAAATGAATAAATAAATCTTAAAAAGAAAGAATGTGTTTGTTTTTGTTTAAAACTGTTGTATGAATTATTACAGTTAAAGCCAATGATTCCCAGCTAGAGAACAAGAGAGACCCACATAGAGATGTATCATGGACTAGCAGTGTTGATTTGAATTATTTTTAAGTTGCTTAAATAATACAAATACATAACAGTATAAATCTTTCATGTGCCTAATTCTCTCCCAACCATAAAACCAAGCATTTATAGCAAATACTAAAAAATTTAAGAAAATAAAAATTCAGAGTAATAGCATTCAGTAACACATTAAATTAATGTGATGGATGATATTTTGCTGAAACTAAATTAAGACTCACAATATAAATATGATACTGACTGCTGTAGTATAAGTTAGTTCAGTTTCAGCAATCTAGTGGTGCTCTAATGGCATAATCCCCTCATCAGTTTTCCCTAAATTACCATGTTGCCTCTGTTTCTTTGTGGTATCATTTTACCTTCATTCCATATAAACATCACATTTACATTTTTAAGTTTGCCTCTACCTTCCTCTTCTCAGTCAATGACAAGAGGTATATGACTCTATTTCAATGCTCTTTCATAATACCAGATCCAAGTTTTTCATGTAGCTTAATAAATTGAAGTCTTAATCTATATAAGTGTTTTAATAGTAATTTACCAGTATAAATTTATCTGTTAACTGTTAAAAATTCAAACATGAAAATAGTGTTACATAAGGAATGATTTTATTATTTTGATATTAGAATCCAATAGTAGATACACTTAAAACATAAATTCAATCATGAATATAGTGGCAGATAGTAATCATTATAACATTAAGAAAATGCTAAGATAATTGCAGATATGCCTAATACATTAAATGCTGAAATGCTATCAATTGTGATAATCACCTATTTTGAATAAAATCACAAAACTAATACTAAATTAACATCTAAATTCATCTGGAAATATTTGGTTTTAATTTGATCATTAGATAATCCAGAATATTCTTAAATTGACTTTAAAAACTAACATTAAAATAAAAAGACAAATTTATATGGTTTGTGGATCATCTAACATTTCCTGCCAAAACATACATGAAATTTGCTTTGAGAAACACTAGATTAAACAAAGCAAACTTTAGGAACCACCTGTGGGGAAAAAAATCTTGAAGTCTTAAGTCAATGTATTACTTGGAGACACGAGGCAACAGTTGGGGAAAAATGCCTCCACAGACATGAGGATCTCACTTTTTCTGATTTATTTTTTCATCCATTTATTTCCAACTGTATTAAAACAGAGATAAACAGTAATTCACTAATAAGCAAATTCTGCAAAATTAATTAAAATCATCTAGTCATAGCAACTCTAAACATCCATATGGATATAACTCTTGGTACTTAGGATATTATCTTTAGAAATGAGAAAGACCAGAGTTTCCCTAATAGTGATAGATAATTTTACATAGTATAAAAACATACAATTTATGTTCTGTATTTAACACAGTATATCAGCTCTGATTGAATACTGAGTATAATTTAGAGCTCTTGTTCTAACTCCATAACTCCATCTAAATATGGAATGAATTTTCCCACATATGCAAAGTGAACATGATGGAGTTGAGTGTAGCTATACTTAAATATACTCAGGAAAGGAGCTGAACACCATCTTTGACTTTTGGTTAGGAAATCGTCTCAGAGAGAAAACGCTGAAACCAATATAAGTATAATACAGTGGAATAAGCATGTATAAAATACACAGGACTTGGATTTTAGAAAAGTTATTTATTTCTAAATTTTATTCCCACCACTCAGTTGCTATGCAAGCCAACACAGAAGGTAATAAGAATTAAGTATGTAAAGTAATATGTAATATGAGGCATTCTTTTTATATTCCGTTGGAAAACTTAGTTTTGAGTATTGTTCTTCATGAGATAAAAATGGTGATATCACAATATTATTCATAACTTTTCAGTTTAGTAACCAAGAATAAGTATTTTTCAGTAAAGATATTATTCCATCATTATCTGGACACAAGAAGACCTCACCTACCCTTTCTGATTTCTGTATGATTCCTTATCATATAGAATAATAGCCCTTATGAAAAGAAAGATTAGTTTTCATTCATAATATTTACTTACCTCCAGATATCAACTTTATAAACACATGTTGAATATCTTCTATAATTTAACCATTGTGAAAAGAAACAATGGTGATATAAAGATGTTGAAAGAATCTCATTATCATGGGCCTTTTACTTTAATATGGAAAAAGATATACATAGGTGTCTATCTAACCAGGTGCCATCTGATGAACATAACAGAATAGGTACATTATGAGATAGAAGAAAAGATTATCTCTCTAGATGATTTCCAAGTGGGAAAATCTTGGTAGAGTCCTTGCAAAATGTTTCATTTAGACAGTACCATGGCAAAAGCCACTTTGAACCTGTGGGGATGCATGCATATTATATGCAGGTGAGAGAAATTGAAAAAAAGATTTCATGTTTACAAAACAGTAAACAGCTTTGTACAGAATGATTCTGAAGTTCTTCAAAATTGTTTTGTAGGAGATATAGTTGAAAATAGGCCTCTGTCAAATCACTGAAATATCTGAAAGTTAATTTAAGGGATGCATATCATGTATATATGTAATATATTGTATATATGTAGATGTATATCATATATATATTACATTTTTTTTTTGAAGAGAGGAAGGCCATGACTAGACATAGCAGGGAGGAATAGAAAGACCAACAAGAAACACTGTAGGATCTGAATAATCACTGAACAAAGAAGTATAAAGGAGAGAACAAACAAAAACATAATACATACCCAGAATCTACAGAATTCCCTGACTGGATGTAGATATAGAGGAGAAATGCATTATATAATTTTGAAGTTGGGATCTTGAGCAAACTTGGGAAATGGTGGTACTGTCACAAAGAGAACATAAGAAAAGAGGACAGAAATGGAAAATACAAGTTAGGAAGAAATGATAGGGAGATAAACACTAAGAGGCCATTAAATTTGGTATTTGCGTGATTATTGAGAATATTTACAAGAACTGATGTGAAAGCAAGAATTCAGAATGCAAAGAGTTTAGAATGAAAAGAGAATTTCAGTTCCAGTTAGTTTATATTAAACAACCTCAGAAATCTTCCCCTTAACAAAAGGAAATACAATGATAAAATTTTAACAATCCTTTTTAATGCCTACTTGACCCTGCCTGAAAATAATGGAATTTCCAAAAGCCAAAAAAGAGAAATATGTTAAAAACCAGTGTTAGAAGTGGGTACTTAGGGACGCCTGGGTGGCTCAGTTGGTTAAGCCGCTGCCTTCGGCTCAGGTCATGATCCTGGAGTCCTGGGATCGAGTCCTGCATCGGGCTCCTTGCTCGGCGGGGAGCCTGCTTCCTCCTCTCTCTCTGCCTGCCTCTCTACCTGCTGGTGTGTACTCTCTCTCTCTGACAAATAAATAAAATCTTTAAAAAAAAAAAAAAAAAAAAAAAAGAAGTGGGTACTTAACCTGAAGCTGCCATAGGTCATTTGCCATTCTGTGTCCTGTCCTGTATTCTCATATCCACTGAGAGGACAAGACATTGTGTCTTGAATCAACAAAGTGAATATTCCTAATTTAGGATAAAACAAAAAGAACTATATTCTCTGTAGATAAGTGGGCTTTAAAAAAAAGGAGGGGGATGATAACAAGGAAATATATTTGGGTTAGTCTTTAAATGTAGACTAAAAAAAATTATTTTCTTGAATCAAAACGAAGTGCCTGATTTTATGTGAGTTTGGGTTTGAATTTATACTTCCCATATGATCCAAGAAAACCAAGCTGAGAAATTCAGTTAAAATGGCCTGGTTTTTAGGACCTCAAGAGTGCACAGAAAAAAAAAAAAAAATACAGTTCACGTCTAAAGAATTTAAATGGCATAGGATTATTATAGATAATGGCA
Organism: Lontra canadensis; assembly: GCF_010015895.1. Lineage (NCBI taxonomy): Eukaryota > Metazoa > Chordata > Mammalia > Carnivora > Mustelidae > Lontra > Lontra canadensis. Next base: position 7,729,484 of record NW_022631000.1, read on the forward strand.
AGCACTTCTAACATTGGCTCACAATCCACAATCTCAAAACACAGAAAGACATTAACCATCAAAAGTAAGCAAAAACAACCACAAGAGCTTTAAAAATCAAGGACTTCAAATATTTAAATTATCAAAAAACTCTTAAAATTATAATAAAAATAAGGGTCATTGAAAACATGAATTATCATAACATATCATACAAAAGAAGAGCATATTTGGAATAAGAAATTATAACGTATTTCGTTGCAATTAAAACACAACGTATGGGATAAAAAGCAGATTAGACAGAAAAAAAGAATTAGCTAACCGAACTAAAGGAGTATCCAATGAAATTTCCTAAAATATGGTACAGAAAGACAAAATTATGGAAAATACTAGAGGCAGTTCAAAAGAACTGAATGATCAAGTCTAAAAACCACCAAATTAGAGCATTAGAAGTAGAAAAATTACATGAAGGAGAAAGAATGTTTCAAGCTAAGTTTTTTCCAGGGACACCTAAATTATCAAATTAAAGCACAATTTGTTCAAACTGAACTGAATTAAAGAAACTCAAATTTTAGTTGAAACTACAATCTATACTAAGAAAAAACATCTTAAAAGCACTTAGAGAAAAAAAGATGAAATACTTCAAAAAACAGCAATTAGCACAACCACAAAGTGTCCACTATCATAACAAAAGCCAGAAGATAGTGGGTTGACATTTTTAAAGCAAGGAGAAGTAACACATGAAAAAACAGATTGCTATATATTCTCTATATTATTGACAATATATATATAATCAAGACAAAGGAGAACATCAAGCCATTTTAGACAAACATGTTAGAGCATTGCCACCAACAAATATCATTTAGGAACTTCTAAAAATGTACTTTAGGTGGATAGAAAATGAATTCAGAAGGAAAGTCATAAAGATACAGCAGAAATATGGGTAAATGTAAATATAAAGTGACTAAAGAATAGTAATATCTAATTTCAAGATTAAAAAGGATAAAACAGAAACACTAGATAACTATGATGTGGAAAATGAGAACATAATGACTGAGACTAAAGGTTTCTTAAATCCTTGGATGCTATGGAAGTTGTATATGTATATTATTATTTTAAGAGTAAACTTTATTATATAAATCCAAAAGCAGAGGACAAAGAATAAAAGGGATATAGAACATTTTAAAAATCTAGTGGAAAGGAGAAAAAGTAGAAGCAAAACAAATGCATTTGGTTAAAAAGCACTAAAAGATGATAGAAAAATAATCAATATGAGCTATTACAAGTAAATGCAAATATATTTTCCTTTCAAAAAAATGGGGATTTTTCATGTTGAAATTTAGAAATGTCACAAGAGAAACTGCTAAAGCATGAGAATTAACTGAGGATGAGAGTAAAAGGGTAGGAAAGGATATATAAAGCACATATTAACAATGAATCAATAATCATATAGTGCAGTAAAGACAAAATTCAAGGGCACCTGGGTGGCTCAGGTGGTTAAGTGTCAGAATCTTGATTTCGCCTCAGGTCCTGAGATCTAGCCCCATGTTGGGCTCTGCGCTCAGCAGGGAGTCTGCTTGGGGGGGGGGGGGTTCTCTCTTTCCCTGTCCTTCTACCCCTTCCCTCCCATGCTTATGCATGCACACTCTCTCAGATGGTTTTTTTTTTTCAAGATTTTATTTATTTATTTATTTGACAGAGATCGCAAGTAGGCAGAGAGGCAGGCAGAGAGACAGGAGGAAGCAGGCTCCCTGCTGAGCAGAGAGCCGATTCAGGACTCGATCCCAGGACCGTGGGATCATGACCTGAGCCGAAGGCAGAAGCTTTAACCCACTGAGTCATCCAGGCGCCCCTCTCAGATATGTTTTTTTAAAAAAGGTAAAAATCAACTACCAAAAAGTAACTACAAATACACACTAAGACCTGTGCAAATGTAAATTATTAAAAACTCAGAAGAAATTATCTTAAAGATAGAAATAACAAAGAAATGAATTACAGTGAAAATGATACAAAAATGGGATGCATCTAAACTATACTTACAGAAGAATGTATACCTTTAATTCCAAATATTAAATTCAGAAGGTTAAAGAAAAATAAACATAAAGTCAGAAGAAAGTAATAAAGAGTAGAATTAATGAAAGAATTAATATGTAATAAAGATTCAAAGATGTTCGACAGAGTCTGTTCTTTGAAAAGACTAATAAAATAGACAAAGCACTGACAACACTAATCAAGAAAGAAAAAGAAAAGGCAGAAGCAATCATGACATTTGAAAGGGGGCAGTATAAGTAAAGAGGCAGCAGAGATTTAATATTAGATATTAACATTTAATAGAACATTCTATGAACCTTTGGCAAAAGAATTTAAACAAAATGGAAAATTTGTGAAACAATTATAATTTATTTAATTTACAAAAAGTGGTTCAGAAATAAATTTTTAAAACCCACATCAAAAAATCTCATTTTGAGATTTTTCTTTCTGGGCTGGGGGGTTCCCCATAGCAGAAAGCATTTTCAATAGTCTGGAAAAAGCAGGGTATCACTGATTCTGTCAGGATGTGTATGAGACTGAAGCCCACTAAAGTCTCTGTTTAGTCTTTTAAGACTCCGATTGGCAGGTGTGGATATCTACTTGTCTTCCAGCTGCTCCAGACCAGTGTCCAAATATTTTATTCTCTTGTTCATATATTCTTATCTGGATAAAATGGCAAGGTGGAAAAACTCACCACAAAGAAAAAGAACAAGAGGCAGTACCGAAGGCTAGGGACCTAATCAATACAGACGTTGGTTACATGTCAGATCTAGAGTTCAGAATGATGATTCTCAAGGTGCTAGCTGGGCTCGAAAAGGGCATGGAAGATATTAGAGAAACACTGTCTGGATAAATAAAAGCCCTTTCTGGAGAAATAAAAGAACTAAAATCTAACCAAGTTGAAATAAAAAAAGCTATTAATGAGGTGTAATAAAAAATGGAGGCTCTTACTGCTAGGATAAATGAGGCAGAAGAGAGAATTAGTGATATAGAAGACCAAATGCTGAGCAAAAGAAAGACAAACTACTACTGGACCACAAGGGGAGAATTCGAGAGATAAGTGATACCATAAGACGAAACAATATTAGAATAATTTGGATGCAAGAAGAAGAAGAAAGAGAGAGGGGGGCAGAAGATATATTGGAGCAAATTAGAGAATTTCCCTAATATGACAAAGGGAACAGGCATCAAAATCCAGGAGGCACAGAGAACCCCCCTCAAAATCAATAAGAATAGGTCCACACCCCATCATCTAACAGTAAAACTTACAAATCTTAGTGACAAAGAGAAAATCCTGAAAGCAGCCCAGGACAAGAAGTCTGTAACATACAATGGTAAAAACATTAGATTGGCAGCACTTATCCACAGAGACCTGGCAGGCCAGAAAGAACTGGCATAATATATTCAGAGCACTAAACAAGAAAAACATGCAGCCAAGAATACTATATCCAGTTAGGCTATCATTAAAAATAGAGGAGAGATAAAAAGCTTCCAGGACAAACAAAAACTGAAAGAATTTGCAAACACCAAACCAGCTCTACAGGAAATATTGAAAGGGGTCCTCTAAGCAAAGAGAGACCTTAAAAGTAGTAGATCAGAAAGGATCAGAGACAATAAACAGTAACAGTCACCATACAGGTGAAGCAATGGCACTAAATTCAATAGTTACCCTGAATGTAAATGGGCTAAATGCCCCAACCAAAAGACAAAGGGTATCAGAATGGATAAAAAAACAAAACCCATCAACATGCTGTCTACAAGAAACTCATTTTAGACCCAAAGACACCTCCAGATTTAAAGTGAGGGGGTAGAAAACAATTTACCATGCTAATGGACATCAAAAGAAAGCTGGGTTGGCAATCCTTATATCAGATCAATTAGATTTTAAGCCAAAGACTATAATAAGAGATGAGGAAGGACACTATATCATACTCAAGGGGTATACTTCTGTCCAACAAGAAGATCTAACAATTTTAAATATCCATGCACCTAACATGGGAGCAGCCAACTATATAAACCAATTAATAGCAAAATCAAAGAAACACATTGACACTAATACAATAATAGTAGGGGACTTTAATACCCCCCTCACTGAAATGAACAAATCATCCAAGCAAAAGATCAACAAGGAAATAAAGGCCTTAAATGACACACTGGACCAGATGGACATAACAGATATATTCAGAACATTCCATCCCAAAGCAACAGAATACATTCTTCTCTAGTACACATGGAACATTCCCCAGAATAGATCACATCCTGGGTCACAAATCAGGTCTCAACTGGTACCAAAAGATTGGGATCATTCCCTGCATATTTTCAGACTGCAATGCTCAGAAGCTAGAACTAAATCATGAGGAAATTTAGAAAGAACCCAAATACATGGAGGCTAAAGAGCATCCAACTAAAGAATGAATGGGTCAACCAGGAAATTAAAGAAGAATTGAAAAAATTCATGGAAACAAATTATAATGAAAACACAATTGTTCAGAATCTGTGGGATGCAAAGGCAGTCCTGAGAGGAAAATACATAGTGACACAAGCCTTTCTCAAGAAATAAGAAAGGTCTCAAATACACAATCTAACCCTATACCTAAAGGAGCTGGAGAAAGAACAACAAAGAAAGCCTAAACTCAGCAGGAGAAGAGAAATAATAAATACAAGAGCAGAAATCAATGAAATAGAAACCAAAAAAAACAATAGAACAAATCAACGAAACTAGGAGTGGGTTCTTTGAAAGAATAAATAAGATTGATAAACCCCTGGCCAGACTTACCAAAAAGAAAAGAGAAAGGACCCAAATAAATAAAATTATGAATGAAAGAGGAGAGATCACAACCAACACCAAAGAAATACAAACAATTATAAGAACATATTATGAGCAATTATACACCAGCAAATTTGACAATCTGGAAGAAATGGATGCATTCCTAGAGACACATAAACTACCACAACTGAACCAGGATGAATGAAATAGAAAACCTGAACAGACCCATCACCAGTAAGGTGATTGAAGCAGTCATCAAAAATCTCCCAACAAACAAGAGCCCAGGGCCAGAAAGCTTCCCAGGGGAATTCTACCAAATATTTAAAGAAGAATTAATTCCTATTCTCCTGAAACTGTCCCCAAAAATAGAAATGGAAGGAAAACTTCCAAACTCATTTTATGAGGCCAGCATTACCTTGATCCCAAAACCAGACAGAGACCCCATCAAAAAAGAGAATTAGAGACCAATATCCTTGAAGAACATGGATGCAAAAATTCTCACCAAAATACTAGCCAATAGAATCCAACAATACATTAAAAGGGTTATTCATCACGACAAAGTGGGGTTTATTCCAGGTCTACGAGGTTGGTTCAACAACTGCAAATCAATCAGTGTGATACAATACATTAATAAAAGAAAGGACAAGAACCATATGATACTCTCAATAGATGCTGAAAAAGCATTTGACAAAGAACAGCATCCTTTCTTGATCAAAACTCTTCAAAGTGTAGGGATAGAGGGTATATACCTCAATATCATCAAAGCCATCTATGAAAAACCTACTGTGAATATTATTCTCAGTGGAGAAAAACTGAGAGCTTTTCTGCTAAGGTCAGGAACACAGCAGGGATGTCCATTATCACCACTGCTATTCAACATAGTACTAGAAGTCCTAGCCTCAGCAATCAGACAACAAAAAGAAATTAAAGCCATCTAAATTGGCAAAGAAGAAGTCAAACTACCACTCTTTGCAGATGATCTGATACTTTATCTGGAAAACCCAAAGGACTCCACTCTAGATCTGCTAGAACTTGTGCAGGAATTCAGTAAAGTGTCAGGATATAAAATCAATGCACAGAAATCAGTTGCATTTCTATACACCAACAACAAGACTGAAGAAAGAGAAATTAAGGAGTCAATCCCACTTACAATTACACCCAAAACCATAAGATACCTAGGAATAAACCTAACCAAGAAGGCAAAGAATCTGTACTCAGAAAACTATAAAGTACTCATGAAAGAAATTGAGGCAGACACAAAGAAATGGAAAAATGTTCCATGCTCATGGATTGGAAAAACAAATATTGTGAAAATTTCTATGTTACCTAAAGCAATCTACATGTTAAATGCAACCCCTGTCAAAATCCCAGGGCACCTGGGTGGCTCAGTGCGTTAAGCTTCTGCCTTCGGCTCAGGTCATGATCTCAGGGTCCTGGGATCGAGCCCCACATTGGGCTCTCTGCTCAGCAGGGAGCCTGCTTCTGCCTCTCTCTCTGCCTGCTTCTCTGCCTACTTGTGGTCTCTGTCTGTCAAAAATCTTTAAAAACAACAACAACAAAAAACAAAATCCCATCCTTTTTTTTTTTTTCAAAGAAATGGAACAAATAATCCTAAAATTTATATGGAACCAGAAAAGACCTTGAATAGCCAGAGGAATGTTGTAAAAGAAAGCCAAAGTAGGTGGCATCACAATTTCAGACTTCAAGCTCTATTACAAAGCTGTCATCATCAAGACAGTATGGTGCTGGCACAAAAACAGATACATAGATCAGTGGAACAGAATAGAAAGCCCAGAAATAGACCTTCAACTCTTTGCTCAACTAATCTTCAACAAAGCAGGAAAGAATGTCCAATGGGAAAAGACAGTCTCTTCAACAAATGGTGTTGGGAAAATTGGACAGCCAAATGCAGAAAAATGAAACTGGACCATTTCCTTTCACCATACACAAAAATAGACTCCAAATGGATGAAAGACCTCAATGTGAGAAAGGAACCCATCAAAATACTTGAGGAGAACACAGGCAGCAACCTCTTCGACCTCAGCCGCAGCAACTTCTTCCTAGAAACATCGCCAAAGGCAAGGGAAGCAAGGGCAAAAACAAACTACTGGGACTTCATCAAGATCAAAAGCTTTTGCACAGTAAAGGAAACTGTCAACAAAACCAAAGGACAACTGACAGAATGGGAGAAGATATTTGCAAATGACATATCAGATGAAGGGCTAGTATCCAAAAATCTATAAAGAACTTATCAAACTCAACACCCAAAGAACAAATAATCCAATCAAGAATTGGGCAGAGAGGGGCGCCTGGGTGGCTCAGTGGGTTAAAGCCTCTGCCTTCAGCTCAGGTCATGATCCCAGGGTCCTGGGATCAAGCCCAGCATCGGGCTCTCTGCTCGGCGGGAAGCCTGCTTCCCTTCCTCTCTCTCTGTGCATGCCTCTCTGCCTACTTGTGATCTCTGTCAAATAAATAAATAAAATCTTAAAAAAAAAAAAAAAAAGAATTGGGCAGGGGACATGAACAGACATTTCTGCAAAGAAGACATCCAGATGGCCAACAGACACATGAAAAAGTGCTCCACATCACTCGGCATCGGGGAAATACAAATCAAAACCACAATGAAATACCACCTCACGCCAGTCAGAACGGCTAAAATTAACAAGTCAGGAAATGACAGATGCTGGCGAGGATGTGGAGAAAGGGGAACCCTCCTACACGGCTGGTGGGAATGCAAGCTGGTGCAGCCACTCTGGAAAAGAGCCTGGAGTTTCCTCAAAAAGTTGAAAATAGAGCTACCCTATACCCAGCAATCGCGCCACTAGGTATTTACCCTAAAGATACAAATTACCTAAAATACAAAATTACCCTAAAGATCCAAAGGGGCACGTGCGCCCGAATGTTTATAGCAGCAGTGTCCACAATAGCCAAACTATGGAAAGAACCTAGATAATTTTATAATTGATTTCTATCAGACATGTAAGAAATGATTAAGTATTAAATTACTCTATTGTACACCTGAAACTAATAAATATTGTATGTTAACTAACTGGAATTAAAAAAATATATATATATATATAATTGTAATTTTAGATGATGTGTCAATTAACTAGTTGATGGTATAGTTACAAACAATCCCAAACATCTCAGTGGCCTACAACAACAAAGACTGGTTTATTTCTCATATAAATCTTTTATGTTCAATCACCACAATAATACACAAGGAATATTCCTATGAGGAGAGAGTGCAAATCAACTGACAACAAACAGGGATGTAATCAACATTCTTATACAAAGGCTAACTGGTTCAATCTACCAAAGTGTACTTTTCCATGGAGGACAAATAGATGGACTGCTCTCAATATATTTTATGTGGTGAGAAAATTCAGATTAAAAAATTAGACACCAACACAAAGTTAAATCTTAGTTCAATATTTTTCCTGAAGATAGATACAGACATTCTAAATAAAACATTATTAAGCCAATCCATTAAGCCCAGAGAGGCAGGATGTTTAACATTAGAAGATACAAGATTGTAATTAACAAAATAATAGATAAAAGGAAAAATGTATCTCAATAAAGGCAGATGACTGATAAAAATCCATCACTCACTTATAATTAATGAATCTAGGAAATCTATTAAAGATATTAAATCAATAATTAACAACTTCCTGAAATAGAAAGCACCAGACCTTTCAAGGTCACTGGTGAATTTAAACATTTAAAAAGGAAAATACAACAATTATCTATAATGTATTTTAGGAAATAGAAGCAAAGGGAATAAATACTTCCTAACTCATTCTATGAGGCCAGCAGTATCCTGATATCAAAACCAGAGAAAGACATTACAAAAAAAGAAAACTATGGACCAATATCTCTCATGAACACAGATGGAAAAATGCTCAACAAAGTATTAGCAAATTGAATCCAAAAAGTATAAAAAGAATTATATACCATGACTAAGTGGGATTTCTCTCAGGTATGCAAGGCTGGTTCAACATTAAAAAAGCAATTATTATAATCTGTCACATCAAGAGACTAAAAAGAAACTCAGCAGTCATATCGATAGATGCAGAAAAGGCCATTGACAAAATTCAACACCAATTCATCATAAAAACTCTCGGTAAACAAGGAATAGAGGAAAACTTTTTCATTGTGATAAAGAATCCCAAAAAGTCTACAATGCTAAAGGTTAAAAGTTTTGTTTTGTTTTGTTTTGTTTTTGTTTTTGTTTTTGTTTTTGTTTTTGTTTTTTAGGGATGCCTAGGTGGCTCAGCCATTAGGTGTCTGCCTTCAGCTCAGATCATTATTCCAGTCTTGGGATGGAGTTGAGCATTGGGCTCCTTGCTCAGCAGGAAGCCTGCTTCCCTCTCCCACTCCCCCTGCTTGTGTTCCCTCTCTTGCTGTGTCTCTCTGTCAAATAAATAAATAAAATCTCTTTTTTTTAAGATACATGAATTTTTGGGGTGCCTGGGTAGCTCAGTGGGTTAAGCCTCTGCCTTCAGCTCAGATCATGATCCCAGCACCACATTGGGCTCTCTGCTCAGCAGGGAGCCTGCTTCCTCCTCTCTCTTTGCCTGCCTCTCTGCCTGCTTGTGATCTCTGTCTGTTGAATAAATAAATAAAATCTTAAGAAAAGAAAAGAAAAGAAAAGAAAAGAAAAGAAAAGAAAAGAAAAGAAAAGAAAAGAAAAGAAAAGAAGAAAAGAAAAGAAAAGAAAAGAAAAGGAAAGGAAAGGAAAGGAACATGAAGTGTCAAAAGATAATTCACAAAAGGAGAGAAAAAACTTGCAAAACATACGGTACATTAAAACAGAAAACAAAGCCAAAATACAACACTACACCAGTTGTTTAAACACATTAGTCACATGTAATAAGAAGTTCAAAGGTAGGAGGGATTGCAATGGACTCCAAGATAGCATCAGGGATCCAGGCTCTAGTTTCTGTCTTTTTTCTAATATAATAAATATATCCTCACACTGTTGGCTCATGGCTTCAATGCAGCTCATAGTCCTCACATCAGTCTGGAAGGAAAAGATCGGAAAAATGCAGAGGGAGCTGACTGCTTTCAACTTCAGACATTCTTTTTTTTTTTTTTTTCTTTTGAACAGGATGTCCTTCTCTTGGATTTCCAGTGACATCTCATTTATGAGAATTTTATCAAATGGCTACCTGTCACTACAATGGTGTTTGAGAAACAAAGTATTTTCAGCCAGGCTTATTGCTGTCACAGACAATATCAGATTCCTTAGGAACAGAGAGGAGTGTGCGTACAGATATTGAGTAAGTGTATATAATACCTACCACATTTATTTGCCAGAATATATAAAAGATTCATATAAATCAATAAGTAAAAAGTATAAAACAATCTCATTTACATTTGCATCAAAAAGAATAGAATACTTAGAAATAAATTTAACCAAGGAGGTAAAAGAACTGTACACTGAAAACTAGAAGACACTGATGAAAGAAACTGAAGAATTAATGGAAAGATATTCCATGCTTATGATCTGGAAAAATTAATATTGTTAAAATATCCATATTTCTCAAACCAAACTACAGATTAAATGCAATCTCTATCTCAATTTTGTTTATTTTTAAGAAATAGAACAAACACTTCTAAGTTTTGTATGGAACTACAAAAGACCCAAAATAGCCAAAGCAATCTTGAGAAAGTAGAAAAAAGCTGGAGGTAATATTCTCCCTGAGTTCAAACTGTATTACAAAGCTAATACTATCAAAGTAGTACGGTATTGGCATAAAAACAGATGTATAGATCAATGGAATGGAACAGAAAGCCCCAAAATAAATCCACAAGTATATGGTCAATTATTTATGACAAAAAGCAAGAATTTGTAATATGGAAAAGAAAATCCCTTCAATAAATGTGTTGGGGGATGCTTCGGTGGCTCAGTTGGTTAAGCATCTGCCTTCAGCTCAGGTCATGATCCCAAGATCCTGGGATGGAGTGGGCCTGGGGCTGTCTTTGCTCAGCAGAGCCTGCTTCTCCTTCACCTGACATTCCCCCTATGTGTGCTCTTTCTGACAAATAAATAAATAAAATCTTAAAAAATAAGTAAATGAATCTTGGAACACTACATCAAAACTAATGATGTACTGTATAGCGACTAACAACAAAATTTTAAAAAATAAGTAAGTAAATGTGTTGAGAAAACTGGATAGCAACATGCAAAAAGAAAAAAAAAAAGAACTGGACCACCATCTTACACCACACATAAACATTAACTCAAAATGGATTAAAGACTTGAATTAAGACGTGAAACCATAGAACTCATAAAAGAAAATATAGGCAGTAAATTCATTGACATTGGTCTTAGCAATGAGTTTTTAGATTTGGCACCAAAAGCAAAGGCAACAAATGTGAAAATAAATGAATGGGACTTCATCAAACTAAAAAGCTTCTGCATAGCAAAGAAAACTATCAACAAAATAAAAATGCAACCTGTTGAGTGGGAGAAAATATTTGCAAATCATGTATCTGATCAGACATCTGATTAATCTGATTAGATTAGAGGTTAATATCCAAAATGTATAAAAAACTCATACAATTCAATAGTAAAACAACAAACAAAACAACCAAAATACACACACACACACACACACACCCAAAAAAACAAAAACAATTCCAATTTAAATATGGGCAAAGGATCCGAATAGACATTTTTCCAAGTAAGAAATACAGATGGGCAACAAACACATGAACAGATGGTCAACATCACCAATAATCAGGGAAATGCAAATCAATACCACTTTGAGGTATCACTTTATACTTGTTAGAATGCCAAAAAGACAAGAAATAACAAGTGTTGGCAAGGATGTAGGGTAAAGGAAACCCTTACACACTGTTGGTAGGAAGGTAAACTGGTGCAGCCACCATGGAAAACAGTATGGAGGTTTCTCAAAAAATTGAAAATAAAACCACCATATGATCTAGCAACTCCACTTGTGGGTATTTGTCTGAGGAAAAATAAAACACTAAGTCAAAAAGATACACACACATATCCCCCTTCACTACAGCATTACTTGCAATAGCCAAAATATGAAAACAGCCTAAGTGCCTACTTATGGATGAATGAATAAAGAAAATATGTATTTTTCAACCTTAAAAAAATGAAATCTTTCCATTTAGAGCAACATGGACAGACCTTGAGGGTATTATCTGAATTATTCTAAGTCAGAGAAAGACAAATACTGTACAATCTCATTTATATATAGAATCTCCAAAAACAAAACACAACACAACAAAACAAAAACAGGTTATAGATACAGACAACAGACTGGCAGTGGCCAGGGGAAGAAAAAGAGGGAAGCACAAAATGGGTGAAGGGAGTCAAAGATACAAATTTCCAGTTATAAAATAAATAACTCATGGGGATGTAATGTACAGCATGGCAACTATAGTTAATAATACTACACTGTATATCTGAAAGTTGCTAAGAAAATTAATCTTGAAATTTCTCATCACAAGAAAAAAACAACTATGTATGGTGACAATATTACCTAGATTTATTGCAGTGATCATTTTTCAATATATACAAATGGTGAAACATCATATTGTACATCTTCACGTAATATAATGTTGTATGTCAATTTTACATTTCAGTTTAAAAAATAAAATAAGAAAGACTACAAATCCAATGTAAAAGGTGAAAAGTTGTGAAGAGACAGTTGACAGAAAAGGAAAATCAACTAGTAAATATGAAACACGAGTAGATACTCAACCTTAGAACCTTAGTAGAAAAGAAGGAAGTAAAATGAAAATCAACTTTAGATATAATTTCACGTCTCTGAAAATACTGTTTTGGCAAGAATAATAAATGATCACTTCTATATTATACTGATAAAGGTCAAATACATCAAATATTGCTGGGCCCCTGAATTAATTGAGGACAGAAAAAATGTCTCTTTGGCTTGGCAACATTAAAGCCACCTCTGATCTTGACAAAGCAGTTTTGATGGACTGGTTGGGTGGGTTAGGAAGCTAAACTGGAAAAGCATTGAAAAGTAAAAGGAAAGTGAATGGAAGGAAATGATATGTAGAAGTTTAACTAAAAGGCACAGAAGAAAAACAAGCTGGTAGCAAGAGGGCTATGAGGTTGAGGAATGTTTTCTTGTTTTATTTTTAATAGAAATTAGAAGAGTGTGTTTTTGTACTGATGCAGTAAGAGAGGGAAAAATTGATATGATGTTCCACAATTATTTCGGATTGAACATCTCCAATACTGAATTGTCTCCTCCCTCCAATCTGCCTGTCCTGCCCTCATCCTTTAATCAATTTAGAGAAGCGTCACCTACTGTTACTTCAACAAAAAAGTCATCCTAGACTGCTTCTCTTCGGGGCATTTTCCATATGCTATCACTAAGATACAAAATTAAGCTCCTAAATTATGAAAGTCCCCCTTTTCTCCATCCTACTACCAAGATCCTGGTTCAGTCACTCTCAGATGATTTTCACAGCTTCTGTTTGATCTGTCTAGTGTCATTCTATAATAACTACCATCTATATTTCTGTCAAATCACTCTCTAACACACATGCCAGTCAGCTGCTTAAAAACCTCTAATGGTTTCCCAACAACCAAGCTTAATTTTTAAGCTTACTTTCTTGGCATAGCACACTACTGTTCTATGTAATAGTCCTACTTATACATATACGCTGGCGCATACTATAAATTTCAGATCTTCAACTCTTCGCTAATACTGCCCCCATTTGACCCTACTGTTACTCTTCTTCAGAAATTCATCTCAGCTATAATCTCACCCTAGAAATTTTTGCCTCCTCAGTTTCACCATCCTGAACCCTTCCTCTATGTTCCTGTGGTAGGCAGAATCCTAAAATAGTCCCCCAAGATTTTCTGCCTAATTTCCAGGACGATGAATGTGATAAGAATTCATTCAAGTCCTGATTATGTTAATTAATATAAGGGATTCTACAGATGTAATTAAGGTTACTAATTAGTTGACTATGAGTTAATCAAAGGGGAGTCTCTCCAGGTGAGGTCTAATCACACAAGCTCTTTAAAGGCAGAGTTCTCTTGGGCTGGCTTCAGGAAATCAGAAAGATTCCAAGTGTGAGGAGGATTCAACACACTTGAAGATGGTGGGGGGTGGGGGGGGGACCCAGGAGGGCACATGACGAGGCATCTCTAGGAACTGAGAGAGGCCGCAAATGACAGCAAACAAAGAGAAAGGAACTAGATTCTACCAGAAACTTGAATAAACTTGGAAGTAGATTATCCCCTAGACCCTCTATATAAGAGCCCAGACTGGCTGGTATAATTTTTGGCCTTGTGAGAGCCTTAGCAGAGAATCTGATTGAGCCTGCTCAGATATCTAAATTACAGAACCCTGAGATAATAAATGAGTGCTGTCTGAAGTTTGATAAGTTTGTGGTGATGTTACACGGCAATTAAAAACTAATACAACTCCAAAGCTCCTCATGTCTCCCTTACATTTTATGTTTATGGTACTCTCTCCTCAATGAGTTTGTGAGCTGCACAGGATAGAAATCATGTTGAAGTGATGTCTGTATTCCCCGCATCTAACATAGTACTTGACACAAGGAGGGAGGAGAAATGCACAAAAAAGTATAAGTTGAACATCTCAGGGGGATATTACTATGTCAGTTGAATCCTATAAGAAGCAAACACTGAGATGGAGTTAGGAGTGCAAGGGGTTTATGGAGGTGGGATTAACACTTGTGAAAGCTAGAAGACAGAAGATGAGGAATACAGAAACATTTCAGACTTCAGTGCAGACCTGAAAATGTCATGGCCAACCCATGGCAATGAGTGGAGCTTCAGTACATGGAACCTTTAAAGTGGAGTCACATGTTGGGCAGAAATGACCAGGCCCAGTATCTCCACCCTGCTCAGTTATGGATCAGGGGATGCCTGGGAAGTGCATTGTCTTGGCTTGAAAGCTGAGGCAGATCTTGAAGGTGCCCAAACTAGAAGCTGTCAGCTAACTGTATTTCTTGCAGGTGAAAAGGAACTTCTTTCCATGAAGAAGATCTAAACAATACTGCACTGTATGAAGGTCATGGTCTCTTAATTAAAACATCACATAAGGTCTATTCATCAAAGCAGAACTATAAGGTTGTCTTCCAGAACAGTGCACTAAAGAAAGGACTCCAAAATGATCACATCCATGCCTCTAAAATTTAGTTAAGAATCACCCCACCATTTTACAAGAAACATTATGATTATACTTGCTCCTAATACGTATGGATGGTTGTGTTTTTTATCAAAGCAGTAAAATTATTAGACAATTATGCTTAAATTAAGTTAAAACGTCCTCAAGCTTTTAGCCAAGAGAAAATATTCTCACCTCAAGGGCTATAAGTCCAGCTCAGAGAAAAATTCATTTTAATAAACGCTCATGATAATTTTTAAAGGATCTTTGTTTTCTTAGTATTATTAAAATGCAATTTTAAAGAGAAAACTCTTTTCTTAGATTGCTCTGTCTGAATTCATACAACTTTGTTTTACGACCATTTCTCTAAGTTGTCTCAACAACTCTGCTCAGATTTAAATAGGTGTGAATTCTAAGCAAAACTTTTCAAAGCTTCCGTTATCATTTCACAAGTATCAAAAAGAATTAGAAGATGTTCTTTTTTTTAAAGAGTGCTGGGTGTTTTAGAGGAAAGGAAGTCTGGCAACACACTAAAGGAGGAGTCACCTTCAAAAGCAGCTGCCAAATCATGTTCTTTGATGAGTCCCATATTTGAGAATATCAACATTAGATCAGTGATAATATGATAATTAAGGATACATATTTTCCCCAAACCTTCTACATTCTTAGGTACATGAGTATAAAAATTCCCAATACAAACTGTTCTCAGAAATATAGTTTTAGACTTAATTATATCAAGCGGCATTGTCACAACCATAGCCTGGATGAGACCCACCGTCTGCTGATACCTTTGGTAATACTGGTCCTCTTCCACCAACATCTCCCCACCCAACTTCTGGCCTGGGAATTGAAACATATCTTAATTGCCATGATGAGGTTTAGTTGTATCACATTAGATAAGTAATAGAATTTCTGGAGGTATAATAGTTCTATCTTATCTACAGGAGATATGTTCCAAGACCCCCAGTGGATGCCTGAAATCACAGATAGGACAGAACCCTATACACACTTCTTTCCCTATACATACATACATACCTAAGATAAGATTTAATTTATAAAATAAGCACAGTAAGAGATTAACAATAACATAATAAAATACGATAAGTGTAACAACATACTGTTATAAAATTTATTTGAATGTGGTCTCTCTCTCTCTCAAAATATCTTATACTATACTCACCTTTCTTCTTGTGATGATGTGAGTTGATAAAATGCCTCCTCCGTCAGATCAAGAGAGGTGAGTGACACAGGCACTGTGATGCAGTGTTAGGCTACTACTGACCTGACAGTAAGTCGAAAGAAGATGGCCTGCCTCAGGACTGTGGCCTGACCACGCAGGTAATTCAAACCACAGAAAGCAAAACCACAGATAAGGGGGGACTATGACATAAAAAAAAATCTCAGAAGAATTCACCTTTAAACTTATTTACCAGAATTCATTCTTTTTCTGGCTTCAATTTCTACTTCTTTACTAATCAGCATGGGGGGAAAAAAAGTCATTTTAAGGGAAAACCTAGTAACACTTCCACACCCTTAACATCAATAGTAAAGACAGAAGCCCAGAATTGTGTGCCCCGTGAAAGAATCCTATACTACCCATATTTTCTTAACCCTTTTACTTGCTACCCCTGGATAACCACATTAGTCTTCTGTCCTTGAAATCTTAACATCTCCTGAGGTGTGCTCGCTCTCAGCTGATGGTCTTATTTCCCATCATTTAGAAGAGTAAGGCTATCAGAAGGCGTCTTCCACATGCTCCCATTTCCATGTCTATCAACTTGCCTGCAGCTGAACCCTTGCACATCCACTGCCTCCTCTTCCATTGCTATGGATGAGTGCTTTGAACCAGACCTTCCACTGGTGCACTAACTCCCTTCTCATCTTGTTTCCTCAGGCACAACTCTCTCCCCTTTTCCTGTGGGCAACATCCCTCTCAACTAAATCATTCACAGGAGCACAGAAAGGCAATGTTTTATCTTCCATATTTAAAAAAAACAAACAAGAAAGAAAGAAAGAGAGTGTGTGTATACTCTTGACTTCATACTCAGATCCAGCAAGTGCTGTTTTCAAAAGAAAAAATCCTAAAAGCATATGATATCCTCCCTGTCTACTTTCTCTCTTTTTCTCTCTGCCCAAAATGGCTCTGGTGAAGGTCAGCATAGTCCAATCAAGTAATCAAATTGTTATCCTTAACTTAGCCTATAAACATAATTTGTCATAACTGACATTTTCTGATACCTTCTTCACTTGTCTTCTAGGGCCCCTCTTTCATGGTTCTCCACCCATCACACCACCTGCTACATTTCTTCCCGACGTTCCATATTTCTTACCAAGTATCTAGGGCTCAAGTCCCAGGATATGACTTCCCGTTCTGTCCACACACACTTCTTTGGATATTTCTTTTATTCTTGAGGATATAAATACTATCTATATTCTGAAGAACCCCCCACCACATTACACCTCCTGTCTTGATCTGTCTCACAGAACTCCACAGACAGTTATGTCCAAACTGCTTACTCCCCACGTACACTTGGATATCTAATGGGAATCTCAAATTTATCACATAAAAACTAAAGCCCAGGCCTCCCTCTTTCATGAAAATTGATTTTCCTTAAAATATCCTCTATTTAGTCCATGGCAACTTCCTTCTCCTTGAAGCCAAAGAACTTGAAAAACTTTGGTTTCTCTCCCTTTCACACCTCCCCTTAATTCATCAGCGAATCCTGTTGACTCTAACCTTCAAAATATATTCAGAATCTGCCACTTTTTAATCACCTCCATTGCTACCACCCTAGTGCAGAACTATAATCATCTCTCCTCTGGATTACTGCAATAGACCTTTAACTAGGCACCCTACATCCATTCTTAAACCTGTACACCTTATACTCATCCTAAGCAAGATCACATTTCTTCTCTGGTCAAAACCCTGGAATAGTTTCCCATCTCATTGTATCATTTGGGATTCTGAAGAGAAACTGAACCAGTAGAAAAGAACCAATTAAACTGAAAATTAAACCAAAATAAAGAGACTTGGGGATGCCTAGGTGGCTCAATTAAGCACCTGCCTCATCTCGGGTCATCATCCCAGGGTCATGGGATTGAGTCCCACATGGGGCTCCTTGCTGAGCAGGAAGCCTGCTTCTCCCTCTGGCCTGCTGCTCCTTCCCCAGATTGTGTGCTCTCTTTCTGTCTCTCTTTGTTAAATAAATAAAATCTTTTTTAAAAAGAGATTTATATAAAGGAATTAGCTCATGTGATTGTGGGAGCTCTCAAGTCTGAAAATTAGAGGGCAGTCCAGCATGCTGAAAACTTGGGTAGAAGCTGATGTTGTAGTCAAATGGCTGGATGTCCTCTGCTCCAAGAAACCTCAGGGTTTGCTCTCAAAGACTATCACCGGATTGGATTAGGCCTACCACATTATCAAGGGAATCGCCTTTAAATTCAACTGATTGTACATACTAACCACATTTACAAATAGTATCACAACACCTAAATTAGTGTTTGATTAAATACCTGGGTTATAGAACAGCCAATCTGATGTATAAAACTAACAATCATGTGACTCAAAGTAAAAAATCCTCAAAATCACTTCAAAAGCCCCATATAATCTAGCCCTGTGTTTGCTCTCACATCATTTCTCTCCTTTCTCCCTCTGATTTATACTGCTCCAGACACGTTGGCTTCCTTGAGTCTTTGCAAACTCATCAAGAAGGGACACATGGGTGGCACAGTCAGCTCAGCTCATGATCTCAGGGTCTCAGGGTCATGAGATCTCAGGGTCATGAGATCGAGCACTGCATCAAACTCTGTGCTCAGCACAGAATCTGCTGGACATTTTTCTCCATCTCCCTGTGCCCCTCCCCCTGCTCTCTTATACTCTCTCTCTAAAATAAGTAAATAAATCTTTTTTTTTTTTTTGCATTTCATAAGTCTAGTTTTATTTCTTTTTTTTTTTTAATGTTAGGTAGTCACCATAAAGTACATCATTAGTTTTTGATGTAGTGTTCCAAGATTCACTGTTTGTGTACAGTACCAGGTGATCCATGCAATATGTGCCCTCCTTAATACCCATCACCGGGCTAACCCATCCCCCCACCCACCTCCCCTCTAAAACCATCAGTTTCTCAGAGCCCATCGTCTCTCATGGTTCATTTCCCCCTCCAATATCCCCTCCTTCATTTTTCCCTTCTTTATCCTAATGTTCTTCACACTAGACTTCATGTTTCACAAATTAAGAGAAACCATATGATAATTGACTTTATTTGCTTGACTTATTTCACTCAGCATAATCTCCTCCAGTACCATCCATGTTGATACAAAAGTTGAGTATTCATCCTTTCCAATGGCTAGGTAATATTCCATTGTATATATGGACTGTATCTTCTTTATCCATTCATCTACTGAAGGGCATCTCGGCTCCTTCCACAGTTTGGCTATTGTGGACATTGCTGCTAGGAACATTGGGGTGCATATGGCCCTTCTTTTCATGATGTCTGTATCTCTGGGGTAAATACCCAGTAGTGCAATTGCTGGGTCACAGGGTAGCTCTATTTTTAATTTTTTGAGGAATCTCCACACTGTTTTCCAGAGTGGCTGCACCAACTTGCATTCTCACTAACTGTATAAGAGGGTTCCCCTTTCTCCACAACCTCTTCAATATTTGTTTATTCTTGCCCTGATTTTTGCCATCCTAACTGGTGTAAGGTGATATCTCAATGTGGTTTTGCTTTGAATCTCCCTGATGGTTAATGATAATGAACATTATTTCAAGTGTCTGTTAGCCATTTGTATGTCTTCTTTGGAGACAGTGTCTGTTCATGTCTTCTGCCCATTTTTTGATGTGATTATCTGTTTTGTGTGTGTTGAGTTTGAGGAGTTCTTTATAGATCTTGGATATCAGCCCTTTGTCTGTAGTGTCATTTGCTAATATCTTCTCCCATTCCGTGGGTTGCCTCTTTGTTTTGTTTTGTTGACTGTTTCCTTTCCTGTGCAGAAGCTTTTTATCTTGATGAAGTCCCAAAGTTCATTTTCGCTTCTGTTTCCTTTGTCTTTGGAGATGTGTCTTGAAAGAAGTTGCTGTGACAGATGTTGAAGAAGTTACTGCCTATGTTCTCCTCTAGACTTTTTTTTTTTTTCCTCCTCTAGACTTCTGATAGATTCCTGTCTCACATTGTCTTTCATCCATTTTGAATTTATCTTTGTTTATGGTATAAGAGAATGGCTGAGTTTCATTCTTCTGTATACATCTGTTCAATTTTCCCAGCACCATTTATTAAAGTATTTTTTCCATCGGTTATTTCTTCCTGCTTTATCGAAGATTATTTGACCATAGAGTTGAGGGTCCATATCTGGGCTATCTCTTCTGTTCCACTGATCTATGTGTTTGTTTTTGTGTCAGTACCATGTTGTCTTGGTGATCACAACTTTTGTAATATAGCTTGAAATCAGGCAATGTGATGCCTCCAGCTTTGTTTTTCTTTTTCAACATTTCCTTGGCAACTCAGGGTCTTTTCTGGCTCCATATACATTTTTAGGATTGTTTGTTCCAGCACTTTGAAAGATGCTGTTGGTATTTTGATCCAGAGGACAGGGAAAGTATAGAATGCCCTGGGCAGCATAAACATTTTAACAATGTTTATTCTTCCCATCCATGAGCATGGAATGTTTTTCCAACTTTTTGTGTCTTCTTCAATTTCTTTCAGGAGTGTTTTATAGTTCCCAGAGTATAAATCCTTTACCTCTTTGGTTAGGTTTATTCCAGGGTATCATATGGTTTTGGGTGCTATTGTAAATGGAATCAATTCTCTAATTTCTCTTTCTACAGTTATGTTGTTAGTGTATAGGAAAGCAACTGATTTCTGAGCATTGATTTTGTATCCTGCTACATTACTAAATTGCTGTATGAGTTCTAGTAATTTGGGGGTGGAGTCTTTTGTTTTTCCACATAAAGTATCATGTCATCTGTGAAGAGAGATTTTGACTTCTTCTTTGCCAATA
This sequence comes from Lontra canadensis, assembly GCF_010015895.1. Lineage (NCBI taxonomy): Eukaryota > Metazoa > Chordata > Mammalia > Carnivora > Mustelidae > Lontra > Lontra canadensis. Next base: position 7,750,406 of record NW_022631000.1, read on the forward strand.
TGAATACCTTTGATTTCTTTTTGCTGATTGCTGTTGCTAAGACTTCTAGTACTATGTTGAACAACAGTGGCGAGAGTGGGCATCCTTGTCGTGTTGCTGATCTTAAGGAAAAGGCTCTCAGCTTTTCACCACTGAGAATGATATGCATTGTGGGTTTTTCATAGATGGATTTTATGAAATTGAGGAATATTCTATCCCTATAATCCGAAGAGCTTTAATCAGGAACGGATGTTGTATTTTGCCAAATGCTTTTTCTGTATCAACTGATAGGACCATGTGGTTCTTATCATTTCTCTTATTTATATGTTCTATCACGTTGATTGATTTGCGAATATTGAACCACCCTTGTATCCCAGAGATAAATCCCACCTGGTCATGCTGGATAATCCTTTTAATGTACTGTTGGATCCTATTAGCTAGGATCTTGTTGAGAACTTGGCATCCATACTCATCAAGGATATTGGTCTGAAATTATCCTTTTTGATGGGGTCTTTGCCTGGTTTGCGGATCAAGGTAATGCTGGCCTCATAGAAAGAGTCTGGAAATTTTCCTTCTGTTCCTATTTTTTGAAACAGCTTCACAAGAACAGTTACTATTTTTCCTTTGAATGTTTGGTAGACTTCCCCAGGGAATCCATCAGGTCCCGGACTCTTGTTTTTTGGGAGGTTTTTGATCACTGCTTCAATCTCATTACTGGTTATTGGTCTATTCAGGTTGTCAGTTTCTTCCTATTTTAGCCTTGGTAGTTTATAGGTTTCCAGGAATGTATCCATTTCTTCCACGTTGCTTGAACTTCTTGGCATATAGCTATTGATAATAATTCCTGATAATTGCTTCTATTTCCTTGGTGTTAGTCATGATCACTCCCTTTTCATTCATAATTTTACTGAGTCTCTTTTCTTTTGGATAAGTCTGTCCAGTGGTTTGTAGATCTTAATTCTTTCGAAGAACCAGCTTTTAGTTTCGTTGATGTGTTCTACTGTATTTCTGGTTTCTAATTTATTGATCTCTGCTGTAATATTAATTATTTCCTCTCTCATGTGTGGGTTAGGCTTAATTTGTTGTTGAGTCTCCAGATCTTTAAAGTGTAGAAATAGTTTATGTATTTGGGGTTTTTCTATTTTTTTGAGTGATGCTTGGATGCCTACATACTTCCCCCTTAGGACTGACTTTGCCGTACCCAATAGGTTTTGGACTAATGTGTTTTTGTTCCTGTTGGTTTCCATGAATTGTTTAAGCTCTTCTTTGTTTTCTTGGTTGACCCAAACATTCTTGATCAGGGTGCTCTTTAGCTTCCAAGTGTTGAATTCCTTCCAAACTCTTTCTTGTGGTTGATTTCCAGTTTCAAAGCATTGTGGTCTGAGAATATGCAGGGAATAATCTCAATCTTTTGGTATCGAGTGAGCCCTGATTTGTGACCCAGTATCTGGTCTATTCTTGAGAAAGTTCCATGTGTACTCAAGAAGAATGAGTATTCTGTTGTTTTAGGGTGGAATGTTCTGTATATATCTATGAGGTCCATCTGGTCCAGTATGTCATTCAAAGCTCTTGTTTCTTTGTTGATTTTCTGTCTATTGCTAAGAATGGAGCATTGAGGTCTCTTACTATTAATGTATTATTATCAATAGGTCTCTTTATATTGGTTAACAGTTGGCTTATGTAGTTGGCTGTTCCCATGTTGAGGGCATAGATATTTACAATTGTTAGAACTTCTTGTTAGAGAGACCCTTTAAGAATGATATAGTGTCCTTCTGTATCTCTAACTACAGTCTTTGGCTTAAAATCAAATTTGTCTGATATGAAAATTGCTACCCCAGCTTTCTTTTGAGGTCCTTTCCATTAAAAATGGTTCTCCATCCCTTCACTCTCAGTCTGGATGTATCTTTAGGTTCAAAATGAGTCTCTTGTAGACAGCATATGGATGGGTCCTGTTTTTGAACCAATCTGCAACCCTGTGCCATTTTATGGGAGCATTTAGGCTGTTCACATTGAGAGTGATTATTGAAAGATATGATTTCATTATCATGTTGCCTGTGAAGTCCTTGTTTCTATAGATTGTCTCTGTAAATTTCTGTTCTATATCACTGTTGGGGTCTTTCTCCTTTTATAGTACCCCCCTTAATATTTCTTGCAGGGCCAGCTTAGTCGTCACATATCCTTTCAGTTTCTGCCAGTCCTGGAAGCTCTTGATCTCTCTATCCATTCTAAATGACAGCCTTGCCAGATAAAGTATTCTTAGCTGCATGTTCTTCTCATTTAGTATCCTGAATATGTCCTGCCAGCCTTTCCTGGCTTGCCAGGTCTCTGTAGACAGGTCTGACATTATTCTGATATTCTTCCCTCTGTACATAAGAAATCTCTTCCCCCTAACTGCCCTTTAGATTGGTTCCTTGATTCCAAGATTTGCAAATTTTACTATTACATGCCAGGGCGTTGATCTCTTCTCCTTGATCTTGGGAGAGGTCCTTTCTGCCTCTAGGACATGAATGCCTGTTTCATTCCCCAGATTAGGGAAGTTCTCAGCTATGATTTGTTCAAATATATCTTCTAGTCCTCTCTCTCTCCACCCCCCTCAGGGATCCCCATAATTTTGACATTGGAATGTTTCATGGCATCATTTATTTCTCTAATTCTGTTTTCATGGATTTTAAGCTGTTTGTTCCAGGCCTCCTCCTATTCCTTCTTTTCTATCAATTTGTCTTTTAGATCACTAATTTGTTCTTCTGCCTCATTTACCCTAGCACTTAGAGTATCTAGATTAGACTGGATCTCATTGATAGCATTTTTAATTCCTGCCAGATCAGCTCTCATTTCTGCCTGTAGAAAACCTATGTTGCTCTTAATGGTTTCCTCTATCCTAGCTATTGTCTGCATAACTGTTACCCTAAAGTCTATTTCCAACATCTTGCTTGTATCCACATCCATTTGTTTTGTGGCAGAGGTCACAATCTCTGAATCTTTCCTGTGTTGGGGGTTCCTCCTCTTAGTCATTCTGCTGAGGGGTGGTTAAGGGAATGTACAGAGTCCAAATTATTGACCACAACCCAAGCAAGATACACTTGTTTTATAGGGACTTTAGGGTTATCAGCCTCTTGTTCTTCCAGCCTGTCTTCTGGGGAAGGGGTCTGCTGTGCTGTTACTCAGGCAACCCTGTATGGGCAGAGTTGCCCTACCCCCTGTGGGGGGGATGGGCTCAGTGAAAATAGCTTTGGGGGGCTTTTGTTCTCTGATGGCTTTCCCTGGTGTCTTTCCACATTTCTGCCAAGAGTCAGAACAGAAATGACTGTATCCAAACCTTTGTCTCAGAGCAAAGAGATCACAGTCTGTTCTCTAGTGAGCTCTCCAGGCCACACAGTCTCTGTTTCTGTCTGTGCTGCTAAAAACCACAGCATCCTGGGTTGTGTGCCCCACAGCAGCACTCCCAGCCCTTGCTTCCAGGTCCATGCACGTTTCTGCCCTTTGTGCTTCTAAAACCACTGGCTGCCCCCAGTTTGCACACATGCCCCTGCAGCTCCAGGTTTCCGTCTGGGGGTTGCCCTAAAGTCCTTTCCCTGCTGCTACTCATCTGCAAGTCTGTGCCCAGTCCCCAGCATGGGAGGCTTTTGCACTCCAGTGGCAAAGGATCCCGGAGGCTCCCTCCCTTCTGTTTATCTTCCAATATCTGCCTGCAGAATCATGGCTCCCTGCTTCATACCTTGAAACTAAATACCAGATATTCTGTTTGTAGAGATCCAGATATGTCTTCTTACCTCTCAGGCTGATTTTGTGGGTGTTCAGAATGTCTGGTAGAGATCCAGCTCAATTCAGGGAACCAGTTGAAATAGGGTCCCCTACTCCTCTGCCATCGTTTTCTCAATAAATAAATCTTTTTTTAAAAACCTCATAAAATACATTCTTTATATTTGTTGTTCTTTCTGAAATATTCTTCCCTAAAGGTCTGAAAGACTCCACTTAGATTAGATTTTGCTCAAATGTCACTACCTTCACCTCTCTCCTGCTTTATTATCCTCCATAGCACTGTGTCATCACAATCTGACATACTATGTACCTATGTGCTCATTTATTTATTGTCTATCTCCTCCCACCAGGACAGAAGCTCCAGGAAGGCAGGGATCTTTGTTATATTCACTGAGAATAGTGTCTGAAACACAGTAACTATTCAATGACCATCATTTAAATTAATTTATGTTTTTAAGCATTTCTTAGAGATTTCTATATGATTACACTGAAGGATTTCCAGTGAGTGCAGTGAAAGGGCATTGGACTATGGATTTATGAACCTGAGTCTAACGGTGACTGTGCCATTCACCTTTCTTTCTCTACAGCAAATTGCTTCACTACTCCAGGAGACAGACTTCCTCAACAGTAGAACAAGGAAACTGAATGAAGTTCTTTCCACTTGAAAAACCTGACCTTGCTCCTTCCCTCCATATCTTATTTTATTTAAACAGGACCTCAAAGGACACTAAAGATCAACAAGTCTTTCCAAGTTTTTTACATTGTATATTTCCTAGCTATAAATAACATTATATGTATTATAATTATATTATTATAATGTATAAGTACATAACTATTACAAAGCATAAGGTAATTACCCTGTAACTGAAGAAATGTAAATAAGTTAAAACAGACATGGTTGTAAGGACTTACTATGCCGACAAATTAAGAATGCCTTCTCCCATGTTCCCTCCCTTATTCCAATGTTATGCCCACAGGGCCACATATTACTGTAATTGACTGCACACTCGGAGGGTCTATTCCATATTTCAGAAGCTAAAGACAGACCTGTAAGCTTTGGCAGGTCCATCTCTTCATAGAGACACCACCCTTTCTTCCTCCATACTTAGAGCATTCTGTTCTCCTTACCTTCTATGTAATATGGTCGCATATTTTAGTTTCCCCTTCTCCTGGTCCCTGAGCATCTACTGTCTTTCTGAAATAAAGCAGCAGTTACACCTAAGTAATCACTTTGTTTTCAGCTGCTCTAAGGCCTTGTGAATGCCATCATGAGGGCCCCAAAGATCTTACCTGCTTTTCTTTATAGGAATTAATAACTGGTGTCACTAATTGGCAGTTTCAGCAATTTCAATGACCCACTTTCTCTTTATCACTCTCTCTCATTCAGACACAGAATTATAAGTATTCATTGTCCATAAGACTTTAAGTTGAAATAGTCAATACTTTACAACCCTAACAACAATCAGTACCAGAGGCTTGTGCAACACTCTAGCGCATTTGCTCTTGCCCAGGAAACTTTCAGTTCCTATGAAAGAGAGAGAATGAAGAATCTTATACAACCAATATCTCAGATGTTGAGTTTCTCTAATCTTTTCAGCTCTAGGAAAGGAACCATGTCAATTATAATTATAATGTGAATTTTTACAGGGTTTTACTTTCACTAGCTTAATAATAGATTACATTTGTAAACTATCCAGGAAAAAAAGATTCCTAGCTAAAATTCAAAAGGTCAGCTTAGTTCTAACTGCAAGTACAGGCACAAGTAAATTGGTGCTAATGCAAAAGAAATGCATAGAGACCAATTAGAGGGAAAATCTAAGATTGAACATAGACACAAAAGGCTTTAATTGAAGTTAATCTCACATTAGAGAAACCCATTAAGTGAACAAGGCAAATTGAAACAGTCATTAACAATGCAGATGTGCTTGACAAGCAAGTCTTAGCCTTTTAGGCAATGCAGACCAGTCCTAAAACTCTTGCCTCTATATCTCCATCAGGACATTAAAAAAAAAAAAAAAAAAGAAAGAAAAAAGTGTGTTATCAAGATTGAAAGACTACATTGTTAATTCTAGATTATTTCTAGTTTCTCACTTGCACCCTTCAGATTTGCATGGAACCAGTAAAACTGAGAATCTAGAGAAGTATAAGTGTTGAAAACTGAATCACCAGTTTAGTGCTACAAATTTCTCCAACATGTCTGCAAATTATTGGCCATTTTTGGATCCCTACTAAATTCAAGGCCCTGTCCTAAACCCATTACATACATTATCTCAATTAAGTATCTGAGACACTGCAAGGTAGGCATTATTACTCACTTTTTATGGCTTAGAATACTAAGGTTCAAAAAGGTTAAGACAATTTACCCAAGGATATTCAACTAATTAGTGAGAAAACTCAGATGCAAACTCCAGTGTATCAGACTCCACAGCTCTGTTCTTTTACTGCTCTGCATCAAAATGAGTCACTGCTGATATTCAGTGAGCGGTACCCTTTTTTTTAAACTCCAGGGAATTTAGAATCTCCTAGGAGGGTTACAGCTAAAAAGAGGTCTCTCATCTGCCTTCCAAGATCACAGAGATGCAATGTCTGGGACTCCTGCAAAAGGTCACAGTGAAATGAGCAAGAAGGTTAAAGAAACCCTTTCCAGGGCTACTGAGAGGCAAGACTGCTGAGCCAGAAGGGAATAACTAAAAGTAACCTTTTGATCACTAAAATAGACATCATTTTCTCCATGCATGTGTGTTTCAACATTTTGTATCCAATTTATTGATCCAATTTATTGCTAACCCTTGGGTGGCACTTCAGAGATCACACCGTGTTTTATCATTGACTGCCTCTCCGTACACTGTCAGCAGTCCTGCAGTCAGGTTGGAAACATGACATACTTCAGAATCCCTATCAATTTCTGAGAGCCTATCATGCACTAATGACTCTGGGGGATCATACATGGCCAAATATCCTCACAACACCCTTGAGACAAGAGGAAACTCAAGTGTTATTTAACTCCCCTTACAAGCCAAAAAGCCAGTAAAGTAAAATCAACCAAATGAACGAACGAATAACTGAGAAAGAAGACACCGGGCTTTATTTTCTAAAAAATAAAAATGACTTGCTATGGGAAGGTGGAATAGTCCAAGTCACTACAAGTCTGCCAGCTCCCCATTTCAGTCACACTGCTGACCTTGAGCACCTTCCACACAGAATTTCTGGGCTCCCACTGAGGAGAAAAGGCAATGTAGGTCTGATTTCACACCTAAAATTAAAGTTAAATCAATAGCATCTGTGTTAGCTTCCTATCACTGCTATAACAAATTACTTAAAGCAACTCAGATTTATTATCTTACAATCCTGAAAGGCAGAGGTCTAAACAGGTCTTACTGAGTATAAATATCAAGGTGTTGGCAGGGTTCCATTTCTTTAGCAGGCCCTAGAGAAAAATAAATCTCCTTGTCTTTTCCATCCTGAAAGGTCACCTGGAGACCTTAGCTCCTGGCCCCTTCTTCTCAGATCCAACAGCTCAGGAGCAACATCCAGTCCTTCCTCCTGACTCTCACAACAACTTCTGTCTGCCTTTTCCTCTTTAAAGGATCTCTGTGGCTACACTGGACCTACTCAGATAATTCATGAGTGATCTCTCCATTTGAAAGTCCTTAATTTAATAACATTGGCTAAGTCCCTTTTCCCACATAACCTAACATATTCACAGGTACCAGGGATTGGGATGCAGACATCTTTGGAAGGCCATTATTATGCCTGCCACAGCATATTTGTCTGGAATTTATATTCACTGATCTGGAAACAAAGACTTAAAAGAGTTTATAATAAAAAAGATGCAATGGCTACCTCTTTTGTATAAAAAAAAAGATGGTAAAAACACTTTTGAATATTATGTAACAAAATTCTTAGTATGACTCCAAGAAGCAAAACTGTTCAACTCAACATCCAAGAAATGGTTCACATTTGAGTTACATGATACAATAAACCAAAGCATCTTTGATGAGGAGAGAAGCAATCTCCTCTACAGTAAAAATAAATGTCATAAAATTTAAAGCCAAAAGACATGAGCAGGGGGAGGGTGTCTTTTTTACCAAAGAATGACTCACCAGCTTGAATTTTAGGCTCTTCTAGCTACTAGCTGGGTGATGGCAGGTTAAGGTACCTGTGAAATCTGTGCCTCAGTTTCTCATATGTAAAATGGAGACTGTCACAATACCACAGCTATGTTTTAGGGGATTGTTAAAAGGATGAAAGGTCATGCACCTAAAGTACCTATCACAGGGCTCGGTCCAGGGGAGTTGGTAGGTACATAGTAACTACTCTATTTTCACCTGTTTTAACTCTGTTATTATACAAGGAATGCCTGTGCAAGTATTTCCCCATTGTATGGCTAAAATGTACATTTCTGTTCCTCCATGGAATCTGGCTTCAGGAGAGTTCCTATAGAGCTATAACTCCTTTCATTATAATATTTTACAAAACTGCCTGATGAACTGCCCAATAACAAATTAAAGAAATGGACATGTTTTGACAATTAAATTACACAAGGCTCCAAATGCCATAATCACAAAACTAAAAATAGACAACACTGGAATGCTAATTCAGCTAAAAGAACACCAATAGGAAGATTTACTGTCTGCAGGCTATCACAGAGGACTTAAATAATTTTCTGACTTGAATTAGAGGTCAGTTCAATAAATAAAGAGCTATATAGATCTTACAATGTAAATATAATTACTAACCTCTCTTTCTAGTTCCTTTAGGTCATTAAGTAGTTCCTGACACCACCTCCCCAAGTCAGCATTCAAAATGAAAATGTTTCTAACCTAGCTGATCATACATAAATTACTTCAAACCTCAATTAAGCTAGGATATATGAGCATTTTTTCAAATTGGATGCTAAATATCAAGCAGATAATACACTCCTTATTCAAATCTAAAACAAATCTAACTACAAAAATGTACACATTATTCTGTAAATTAAAAGAAAAATATTGACAGTTATCTATAGGAAATAAACTTATTTTGGTTTTCAAAATACCTAATGCTATATTTGTGGACTGACAATTTAATAAAACAAGCTTTTTTCCTAGTAGAAAATCAAACATCAAAGAAGGGGATTTCATCAATAAAACAACTGGAATAACTTCTTGGTGTCATACCTGTGGCTTATATATCAATGTGCATATTTTGATCCAAAAATCTATAAGAAGTCCCACTTGTAAAGTTTATACTTTCACCAGCTAGTTATGTAAGCTGCAGACTCCATCTACAGGCCCTTATACTCATGAACAAAATATATCAAAGCAACATAATTTATCCTTTATTAATATTATTTCCTATGAGAAAATTACTTTACGGTTTCCTGTCTTTTCTTGTGAAATTTGAGTAAAAATAATAAAACTGTTATTGCCTTTAAAATGTAAAACTACAACTAGAGACTAGAGACACATATTAACACTGTCAGCCAAGGCAACGGTATTCTGTCCTTGCCAAAGTGCCAGAGAGCATGATGCCAAAGGCCTTCCTGACTCCATCAGTGTCGTTTCATGGACTTGGGATGAAGGATGAGAGCAAGTTTATATTCCAAGGGCTGCTAGAACACTGGGCTTTTAACATCTTCATAGAATTGGATCTTAAGGGATTTACTATGGGAGCCTTTAGCTATCTACAACTCTTAAGTTTTTTTGAAGTTGGGAAAACTATTAAAATAAGAAGAATGTAAAATGGCAAGTGCCTTGATGTGAGGCCTTTGCAGCAGGATATGATGTGAAATGAAGCTAACCAATTTCCACTTTGGAGTTTTGATAGATGTCCAGAGGGCTTTCTGAAAGTAAAACCAAATGAAAGAAACAAAAGCTGAGTGATCATTTTGTCAGGGAACTCGTGGTTTATACTGTAAGTTCAATTTAGGCAAGTCAGTATCAGAAAACTCAAGCAATACTAAAGAACTTTTCCTCCCCAAAACTCATTTCATCTCTTACCCAGGAGTAGGCCCTAATGTGCATTTCATCATTTTTCTGAAGTTAAGACTTCTCCTATTTTTCCTATCTAGGAGACAACATTACTGAGTCCACCCTGGTCTACAGAAGCTTTAATATATGACTTCCACATACAGATGAGTGCTTTCCACACAGCAAGTCTGCTGAAAATTTTAGTCAAAAGACATTTTCTGAGCATCTACAATGTATTACGACTTCTGCTAAATTCTGAGACTAAACCAATGATCCAGAGAGGTATAGGCCTGCCTTCACAGAACTTACAGTCTACCTGTAGAAACAAACAATAAACAACATGTGATAAGCACTGTGAAGCAGAACAGGAAGTTATGAGAGCTCTTAATAGATTTGACTAAGTAGGACCTCAGAGAATGAGGGTCCCTTAACACAGACACACACACACACACACACACACACACACACATGCACACACACACCCTTAAAGAGAGGGAAAACTAGGCAATGTGTACATCTGGCTTAGGCTGTGAGGGTGCATGTTCAAGAAGTCAGGAGAGACCCAGTGGCTGGTGATCTCTGTAACTTACAGTATAGTAAGAGACCAGTTTCCAAGTCACTTCACACACTACCATTCATGAAAGGTCAAATTTTGTTCAAAAGTGAGACTAACATAAGGACATTTTAGAACTGTAATGCCTCAGAATAGGAATACCTATCCCTGAGAGATATTTTGTAAAAGAATTATTGGGGAAGTTACAAGTAGAAAAATGAAGCCAGGAAGAAGTATTAGAATTCAAGAAGCAATGGTAAGTTACTCAATGTATTACAAAGTTTAAACAAGTAATGATTATTAAAAGAGTTAACACACGTGTATATGGGGGAAGGGGAGAAGTGCTTGGGTTGGGACTGGGACACAGCAGTGGAAATTAAAGGATGCAAACCCATCTTAGTTACTGTCTTTTAGAGCATATGGATGTTTAATAACTTTAATTTTTCTTAGTATAATTTTTTAAAATATGTTTTATTTCTACTGAAATAGGGAAGGATACATTAGAAGAATAAAAACAGAAGTATCATTTCAATTTAGAAAACACACAAACAAAAATCAATAGAAAAAAAGAAAACATGATGCCTCTAACTAAATCCAGGAATGAAGGCAATAAAACAAAGAGATAACATGGTGAATAGAAACCACAAGGCAAAATGGCACGATTTTCATCAACACAGTAAATATAAACGTGCTTAGTTTATCTTTTAGAAGACAATTTCAAATTTGTTAAAACAAACTAATCTTCTAAACATAGCCTATTTTAAAATAACACAGATTTTACAAAAAGGACATAAGAAAGTTGAAAATAAAGGCAAATGCTAGCAAAATAAAGCTGAGTTGGCGATAGCACACAAAAGAGAATTCAAAGCAAAAGCTTTAAAAGAGACAGCTTTCAAGCAGGCTGACAACATACTGATAAATCAATAATCCAATAAGAAGACATAAAAATCATAAATTTTAAGCATCTAACAACATTAAGTTCAAACCTTATAAAAGAAGAAGTGATATTCCCAAAGAGAAATGGATAAACCCATGGTTCACAGTAGGAGAATATAACACATTTCAGTTAGAAATCAACAGATAAAATAGAAAAGAATATAATACAGAGGATTTTAATCCAACATTTAGGTTTAATCTGTAACACATACATTGTGTAAAAAATAACACATTCTTTTTTAGCACATTTGCACACAAAAAAGTAATTTTATATCAAGTTATAAAGAAAATATCAACAAGATTCCAAAAGTTGACATCTTATAAGGCTTATTCACTGGCTATATTAGGGGAAAAAAAAAGAAATAAAAAACAAAACAAATAAACAAACAAACAAAAAAAAAACAGAAAAATCCACACGTCTTAAAATTAAAACCCACACTCCCAGTCATTGCACTACATGGGAAATTAAATACAAATTACAAACTAGTTATCACAGATCTGCCCAAGGAGACATGTACAAAGATGTTAATTAATCATTATTTTAAACAACAAATAAAATTTTAGGGAAAAGTCCATTCTTCAATAGGATAAGTAAAATTGTCGAATAAAATATAGGACATTTATACCATGGAATACTAGTTGTATCTGTAGACACTACCATGAATAGATTTCCAACACAAATCACTGAAAAAAGCAGGCTGTAAAATAATGTGTAGCATATAATATAATCCACCTACAAATGGGAGAAGAAGAAACACAATAGCCAATATACTATCTATATAGAGAGCACATGCGTGCGCGCTCACACACACAGAAAAACATCTGAAAATAAACATAACCTTAACAGAGGAATAAGGGAGGAAAAATCCAGATTTAGATTCATGGTCAAAAAGGACCTAAGCATTTTCTAAGACATTTTGTTTGTATAAGGAAAAAGCATTCCTCTATCGCTTAGTTTGGAACAGAGTATCAATTATTTTATAACTTACTTAACTTTGGGCAATTATATATAGTATGTAGAAAAGACCAGAAGAGACAGACAGACAGACAAAACTGGTGAGGAGTGGGAAGGGTTCTTCAAATAGGCTGAGAGATAAAACATCTCTGAGGAGTTGGCACTTGAGCAGAAACCTGAATTAAGTGAGGAAGTTGGCCATGAAAAAAACTGCAAAAAAACAAACAACAGCAGCAAAAAATAAAACAGGGAGAAACGTGTGTTAGCAAAAGAAATGACAGATACAATGCCCTTGAGGCCAGCTCAGTATGTCAGAGGAAGAGCAAAGGAATGAGAGTAGGGAGGAAAGCAGGAACTACATTATTCTGAGACTTTCAGCCATGGAGAGGAGTATGAATTTTAGAGCCACGGGAAATAATTGAAGGATTCTCAGCAGGGAGGGGGAACTTCTTTTTTTTTTTTTTTTGCTTATTTTTTTTAATTTTTTTATTTTTCAGCGTAACAGTATTCATTATTTTTGCACCACACCCAGTGCTCCATGCAATCCATGCCCTCTCCAATACCCACCACCTGGATCCCCGAACCTCCCACCCCCCGCCCCTTCAAAATCCTCAGATTGTTTTTCAGAGTCCATAGTCTCTCATGGTTCACCTCCCCTTCCAATTTCCCTCAACTCCCTTCTCCTCTCCATCTCCCCTTGTCCTCCATGCTATTTGTTATGCTCCACAAGTAAGTGAAACCATATGATAATTGACTCTCTCTGCTTGACTTATTTCACTCAGCATAATCTCTTCCAGTCCCATCCATGTTGCTACAAAAGTTGGGTATACATCCTTTCTGATGGAGGCATAATACTCCATAGTGTATATGGACCACACATCTCCTTATCCTTCATCCGTTGAAGGGCATCTTGGTTCTTTCCACAGTTTGGCATCGTGGCCATTGCTGCTATAAACATTGGGGTACATATGGCCCTTATTTTCACTACATCTGTATCTTTGGGGTAAATACCCAGGAGTGCAATTGCAGGGTCATAGGGAAGCTATTTTTAATTTCTTGAGGAATCTCCACACTGTTCTCCAAAGTGGCTGCACCAATTTGCATTCCCACCAGAGTGTAAGAGGGTTCCCCTTTCTCCACATCCTCTCCAACACATGTTGTTTCCTGTCTTGCTAATTTTGGCCATTCTAACTGCTGTAAGGTGGTATCTCAATGTGGTTTTAATTTGAATCTCCCTGATGGCTAGTGATGATGAACATTTTTTCATGTGTTTGATAGCCATTTGTATGTCTTCATTGAAGAAGTGTCTGTTCATATCTTCTGCCCATTTTTTGATATGATTATCTGTTTTGTGTGTGTTGAGTTTGAGGAGTTCTTTTTAGATCCTGGATATCAACCTTTTGTCTGTACTGTCATTTGCAAATATCTTCTCCCATTCCGTGGGTTGCCTCTGTTTTGTTGACTGCTTCCTTTGCTGTGCAGAAGCTTTTGATCTTGATGAAGTCCCAAAAGTTCATCTTCGCTTTTGTTTCCTTTGCCTTTGGAGACATATGTTGAAAGAAGTTGCTGTGGCTGATATTGAAGAGGTTACTGCCTATGTTCTCCTCTAGGATTCTGATGGATTCCTGTCTCATGTTGAGATCTTTTATCCATTTTGAGTTTATCCTTGTGTATGGTGTAAGAAAATGGTCGAGTTTCATTCTTCTGCATATAGCTGTCCAGTTTTCCCAGCACCATTTATTGAAGAGACTGTCTTTTTTTCCACTGTATATTTTTTCCTGTTTTGTCGAAGATTATTTGACCATAGAGTTGAGGGTCCATATCTGGGCTCTCTACTCTGTTCCACTGGTCTATGTGTCTGTTTTTATGCCAGTACCATGCTGTCTTGGTGATCACGGCTTTGTAGTAAAGCTTGAAATCAGGTAACGTGATGCCCCCAGTTTTATTTTTGTTTTTCAACATTTCCTTAGCAATTCGCGGTCTCTTCTGATTCCATACAAATTTTTGGATTATTTGCTCCAGCTCTTTGAAAAATACCGGGGGAATTTTGATCAGAATGGCATTAAAAGTATAAATTGCTCTAGGCAGTATAGACATTTTAACAATGTTTATTCTTCCAATCCAAGAGCATGGAATGGTCTTCCATCTTTTTGTGTCTTCTTCAGTTTCTTTCATGAGTGTTCTGTAGTTCCTCGAGTACAGTTCCTTTACCTCTTTGGTTAGGTTTATTCCCAGGTATCTTATGGTTCTTGGTGCTATAGTAAATGGAATTGATTCTCTAATTTCCCTTTCTGTATTTTCATTGTTAGTATATAAGAAAGCCACTGATTTCTGTACGTTGACTTTGTAACCTGCCACGTTACTGAATTGCTGTATGAGTTCTGGGGGTGGAGTCTTTTGGGTTTTCCATATAAAGAATCATGTCATCTGCAAAGAGAGAGAGTTTGACTTCTTCATTGCCAATTTGGATACCTTTCATTTCTCTTTGTTGTCTGATTGCTGTTGTTAGGACTTCTAATACTATGTTGAACAAGAATGGTGAGAGTGGGCATCCTTGTCGTGTTCCTGATCTCAACGGGAAGGCTGCAAGCTTTTTCCCACTGAGGATGATATTTGCTGTGGGTATTTCATAGATAGATTTTATGAAGTTCAGGAATGTTCCCTCTATCCCTATACTTTGAAGCGTTTTAATCAGGAACAGATGCTGGATTTTGTCAAATGCTTTTTCTGCATCAATTGAGAGGACCATGTGGTTCTTCTCTCTTCTCTTATTGATTTGTTCTATCACATTGATTGATTTGAGAATGTTGAACCATTCTTGTAGCCCAGGGATGAATCCCACCTGGTCATGGTGGATAATCTTTTTAATGTGCTGTTGGATCCTGTTTGCTAGGATCTTGTTGAGAATCTTAGCATCCATATTCATCAGTGATATTGGTCTGAAATTCTCCTTTTTGGTAGGGTCTTTGCCTGGTTTGGGGATCAGGGTAATGCTGGCTTTATAGAAAGAGTCTGGAAGTTTTCCTTCTGCTTCAATTTTTTGAAACAGCTTCAGGAGAATAGGTGTTATTTCTTCTTTGAAAGTTTGGTAGAATTCCCCAGGGAATCCATCAGGTCCTGGGCTCTTGTTTTTTGGGAGGTTTTTGATCACTTCTTCAATCTCATTACTAGATATTGGTCTATTCAGGTTGTCAATTTCTTTCTGGTTCAGTTTTGGGAGTTTATAGTTTTCCAGGAATGTATCCATTTCATCTAGGTTGCTTAGCTTATTGGCATATAACTGTTGATAATAACTTCTGATGATTGTTTCTACTTCCTTGGTGTTAGTTGTGATCTCTCCCTTTTCATTCATAATTTTATGAATTTGGGCTTTCTTTTCTTTTGGATTAGTGTGGCCAATGGTTTATCAATCTTGTTGATTCTTTCAAAAAACCAGCTTCTAGTTTCATTGATACGTTCCACTGTATCTCTGGTTTCTACCTCATTGATCTCAGCTCTAATTTTGATGATTTCCCTTCTTATGTGTGGAGTTGGTTTGGTTTGTTGTTGATTCTCCAGTTCTTTAAGGTGTAGAGATAGCTGGTGTATTCTGGATTTTTCAATTTTTTTGAGGGAGGCTTGGATGGCTATGTATTTCCCGGGAGGGGGCAGTTTTACATTTGGGTTTTCTCTAATTAAACTTTTTATTTTGAAATAATTACAGACTCACATGCTGTTGTAAAAAATAATATAGAACGATCCCATGTACCATTTATCCAACTTCCCCAATGGCAACATCTGGCAAAACCATAGTAAAATATCACAGCAGGGTGTGGACATTGATGCAGCCAAGGTACAGAAAATTTCCATCACCACAAGGGTCCCTCATGTTGCCTTTTTAGAGCCACACATATTCTCTCTCTATAACCTAGCAACCATTAATCTGGTCTCCATTTTTATAATTTTGTCACTTCAAGAATGTTACAGAAATGGAATCATACAGTATGTAACATTTTGAAATTAGCTTTTTTTCACCCAGTACAATTATCTGGAGATTCATACATGTTGAGTTTATTAATAGTTTGTTTCTTTTAATTGTTGAATAGTATTCCACAGCACTTGAGTTTAACCATTCACCTCCTGAAAGATATTTGGATTTGGCTATTAAGAATAAAACAGTTACGAGATTCATGTACAGGTTTTTGTGTGAACTTAAATTTCCATTTCTTTAGGACAAATGTCCAAGAGTACAATTGCTGGGTTGCACAGTAGTTGCAGGTTTAGTTTTTTAAGACTCTGCCAAACTATTATCTAGAGCAGCTTTACCATTTTACATCCCCACCAGCAATGTATGAGTAATGTAATTTCTGCACATTCATGCCTGCCTTTTGTGTTGTCACTGCTTTTATTTTATCCACCTTTAGACATTCTGATAAGCATGTAGTGATATCCTGTGATTTTAAATAGTGTTTCCCTAATAGCAAATGATGATGAACATCTGTTCATGTGATTATTTGCTATTTTGTATATCCATTTCACAAAATGTTTGTTCATGTCTTTTGTCCATTATCTAATGGAATGTTTACTTTACAACTGAGTTTTGAGAGTGCTTTATATATTCTATATACTAATCCTTGATGGATATATAGTTTATAAATGTTTTCTCCCAGTCTGTAGCTTGTTTTTTCATCCTATTAACAGGATTTTTTGCAAAGTAAAGGTTTTTAATTTTAACGAAGTTCAGTTTTAACTTTTTTTTCCTTTTATGGATTATTTTTAATGTCAATTTAAGAACACTTTGCCTAGCTGTAGATATCAAAATTTTTATCTTATGTTGTTTCTAAGAATGTTATAGTCTCACATTTTCAACTTCAGTCTGTGATCCATTCTGAATTACTTTTTGAATAAGACATCAAGGTGTGAGATATATATCTAGGTTCTTCTTTAAAGATTTATTTACGGATATCTAGTTGCTCCAGTATCACTTGTTGAAAAGACTATCCTTCCCTCATTAAATTTCTTTTGCACTTTTGTCAAAAATCAGTTGGATGTACATTTGTGGACCTATTTCCAGATTCTCTATTCTGTTCCATTGAGCCATGTGTCTGTCTCTCCACCAATATCACAGTCAGGACACGTAAATATTAGGTTTTTTTGTTTGTTTTTTTCTTTTTTTTTTTTTTTTGGTTATAGTTCCCTAGGTCACTGCAGCTCTAATTTTTTTCAGCCTATTCTCTCTCTCTCTCTCTTTTCAGATTGGGTCATTTCTATTGCTTTACCTTGAAGTTCACAGACTCTTTGTGTTTTCCCACCATTCTGCTGTTAAGCCAGTCTATTAAGTTTGTTTTGGTTTTGATTGCTGTTGTTTTGTTTTGGTTACTGTATTTTTAAGCTCTAAAATTTCCATTTGGTTCTGCTTTATGTCTTCTATTTCATTTCTGAGACTTTTTTTCCTTTTTTTCTTTTTTCTTCCCTTTCTTTTTTTTTTGAGCATGTTAGTAACTTTTTTGAAGCATTTTCATAATGGTTACTTTAAAAATTTTTTTCTCCCCAGATAATTATAACATCCCTGTCTGCTTGGAATTTGGGATCTACTCATTGGCTTCTTTCATTCATTTTGAGATCTTCCTTGTTCCTGGTATAATGAGTGTTGTTTTTTTTTTTAATTGAAACCTAGACATTGTGGACATTATAAGATGCTTTATCTTATTCAAGTCTTCTGCTTTAACTGGCTTTCTCTGAAATAAGTCAAGCAGGGGAGAGAGAGGCACTGACTCATTACTGCCAGGTGGAGGTAGATATCCAGGCGCTCCACCCAGCTTTCACTTATACCCAAAGTGGGGGCTACTTATTACTACTGAACAAGGGTTGGAGCTCCACTGGCACAATAGAACAACACTGATAACTCCCTAGCTGGAAGAGATACTGTTATATTTTTGTCACTGTTGTTATTGTTTTTGTTTTTGTTATTGTTGTTATTGTTATTGTTACTGCTCTCAACCCAGTCTCTACTGACACTGACAGTTTCCTGTATCTCAGAGCATCCATGAAGGTCACATTAGAAAATCCTGGGCCATGAGAAAGCCTATGAAGTCTAAGGAAGAAATCTCTCCTTGCACCCATGATCTTTTGAATAGTTCCATGCTGGTTTCTGACATGGCCCCTAAAATGATCTGAAAATCAAAGGTTACAGTGTGCTAAGCTCATTGTCAGGCAAGCACTTTCCTGAGGCAGGTCTTGAAATACGCTAATAAGAATGTAAAAACACTAAACTTATTTTACATTCATAAGACTCATACTGGAATATTCATCTTCAGCTGTGGATTCCTATCTAAATGTTTAATTTAATGAAACTGAAGGCATCTGAATAAAAGTTGCAAAATTTATAATAAACAACTGTTTGTCAAGATAACTTATTACTGGTACTTTCTATGCCCGAGGATTTAATTTTATGCCTTTTAGATGCAAACATCTAGAACTACCTTTCATATCTTAAAGGACTATCTACTCTGTCTTTGCTCCTTTCCTGAGATGACTACCTGAAACCTTTGTTCCCTGAACAACTGTGAGAATTAGCAAGGAGAGGGAACCCTCTTATCCCTAAGTCTTCACCTCCAGATTTTACTTTTTAAAGACTCTAAAAGTCTTGTAGATTAGCAAGGAAAATCAACATATCTATATCAAGAAATCTCCTCACTCTTCAATGGACAAGGGGTTCTAGGAAAAATAGACTATGAGGCTATGCTCAACTATCACTCAGAACTAATTGCTGAGGACATTTATTCCACCAACAGTTCTTTCCCTGGTCAGCCACTTGCCTCCTAGACTTACCTAAGATTCAATTAGCTACAATTTCACTTCAAAAGCTGATGAAGATAGAGCCCAATTCTCATCACCAATGGACTGTAACTAAGATATATTTATATATACATATTTAAATAATAGGTACCACCCTTGTACCAGGGGAAAAACACACTACTCTTGTTCTCCCCCACTCATTCTACAACAAGGTGAGGAGTCTCTGAAGCCATGGGGTTAGGCCCAAACATATCCATGTCTCCACTGTTGGGCCATTCTCTATGTACCTGGAACTCTACTAGATATTCCCCCAAATGGTCTAAACTTCATTCAGGACCTGAACAAGTCACTTCCCAGGGTCTGTACACCTAAGAGCAAATAAATTGGTATAAGCAATCCTTGGCCTGAGGTATGGTCAAGGACGACATTTTGCAAAAGACATGGATGGAAGAGTCCAGTAATTGAAATTTGAACCTGGTCTTTCAGGTAATCATAAAATTATGTTTGTCAAAGAAGAAGTATAGAATACACACTTTTTAGCAATTTGTTGCCTTGATTTATAACTTTTAAATATTTAGACATATGGCAAATGGGTCACTATTTGTATATATCTTCCTAGGGTCTTGTAAAAATGAGAGTTAAAGCCTAGGCTAAATCTATGTGCCCTAAGAGTAAATGTCTACAATTATTTGCTAATTATGAATTAGAGGATCTGGTTCCAAAAGGAGTGCCAAAATATGAAATTCCAACTGTGTATTCCAACTATTTAAAATCCTGGGAACATAGAACAGTTAAGAAAGGAAAAAAGGGAGGGAGTTCTCTAAAACATGAGGATCATAAAATACCTCAAGATTGTAGGAGTAGATCCTCCAGGGAAACTTTGTTTACCTCCCAAATGAGTCAAGTGCTTCCATCAATGGTCTCATTATATCTTGTCCTATTATGGCAGTATACTGGAATTACTTACTTGTCTGCATCCCCACTTGGCTAAGTTCTATGAGGAAGAGATTATTAATCTAGTTCACAACTTTAGCCCCAGGAATCCAGTATAACATACAATAGGTATTCAATTAACATGTTATGAATGACTACATAAAAAAAAAAATTGAGCCATCCTGAGATATAACAGAAAATAGAGTAACATTTCCAAATCTTTATATGCTGGGCAAGTTGAGGAAAGCTCTCCTCAAAACATGGATATAGCAGGTTATAACTAGTAGGAAAATATAAAATTGGTTCATCATAGAAATAAACTCTGGGATCAAGAAAGGACAGTACTCTGATAACTAGATAGAAATTTCCCAGTCTGAGAAAGTTTTATGAGTTCTCTAAGAGTAAGACTGGAGTCTTGGGGGCCTGGGTGGCTCAGCTGGTTAAGCAACTGCCTTCGGCTCAGGTCACGATCCCGGAGTTCCGGGATCAAGTCCTGCATCGGGCTCCCAGCTCCACAGGGAGTCTGCTTCTCCCTATGACCCTCTCACCTCTCATGCTCTCTCTTACTGTTTCTCTCAAATAAATAAATAAAATCTTAAAATTTAAAAAAAAGAGTGGAGTCTTGATCACTATATCCCCAGAACTTAATGTAGTGTCTGGAATACATATAGGTGTTCAAAAAGAGTTTGGTGAATGACACTGTCCAAGAAAAAAATTTACTAAACTCTATTTCAGTGTTAGATGACCATGTCCAGAACACATGGACTAATAATTACTGAAATTCAATCAGAAGATATATTTTGATTTTATAATTATTATATGTAAATGCACTGGATCAGAAGACCCATGACTATAACTCATGCAGATACAAAGTATGGACACAAAGGAAGTATTTGTTTCCTCAATCATTTATATAAAAGATAACCCCCTGGGGTGCATGGATGGCTCAGTCATTAAAGGTCTGCCTTCAGCTCAGGTCATGATCCCAGGGTCCTGGGAGGGCTCTGCATCAAGCCGCACATTGGGCTACCTGCTCAAAAGGAAGCCTGTTCTTCTTCTCGCACTCCCCCTGCTTGTATTCCCTCTCTCATGATCTCTCTCTCTGTCCAATAAATAAATAAAAACTTTAAAAAGAAAAAAAAAAGATACCCTTCCAGTTACCTACCGTTCCATAACAAATCCTCAAAATTTTGTGGCTTAAAACACAATAATCATTCAATTACCTCTCATGGTTTCTGTGGGTCAGGAACTCAACCAGAGCATAGTAGAAATAGCTTGTATCTTCTTTATGATGTCTGAAGTCTCTGTTGACAAGATTTGAGGACTGGAAGTGGCTGGATGGCTGGAAGTCAAAATCCACCTAAATGCCCATTCATTCACATGTCTGGAAGTTGTTGTCACTGATTGGGGCCTCAGCTATGGCTTTATTTGGGGCTATATGACAAAATTCTTACTAATAAACTCTATGGTTTCTCTGTCTCTTTAGAACATAATGAGTGGGTTCTAAGAATATGCTTCCCAAGAAGAAATGGCAGAAGTTCTACCACTATTTGTGATCTAGATCCAGGAGGTACATGGCTTCACTTCTACCATAGTCACAGGTACACTCAGACTCTCAGAAGAGTGTCAACATCACACTACATGAAAATCATAAAGGATAGGAGATCTTATTGCTGTGGTCAACATGGAAAATACAATGTGCTACACTCCACCCAATGGCCATAATAATTCATTATTGCTCAAAGACTCAAAACACCTCCATTCCTACCACTAAGACTACCAAGTCTTATCACATTACAGCTACAACCAAAGTCTGTAAGAATGATGTAAAACAAGTGGATGAGGTTCCTTCTTAAGACTTCTCTAGTTCAGTTCCTTAAATACCCTTCCTTTCAAGCCTGAGACCCATGATCTAAGGAGACAAGTTAGATAATAACAGAAAACAGTTAGGCAGTATCTTTCCTATAAATGACTTAGGCAGCAACAGTGGAACAGGCACAGGACAAACAATAACTCCCATTCAAAAAAGGAGAAAATAGGCAGCACACCACAGTCACCATTTAAAAGCAATTTTGAAATCCATCCCATACAGGTTGCCAGTTCTTTGATTAAAACACAGTATTGCTCCCCAGAAATGATCCTCCACAACTCTTGATTCTGCCCTCTGAATTATCTTTCCTTTTATGTATAAGTCAGCCAACATTTGCAGCTGAGTAGTTTTCTCAAGATGTGTTTTATTAGAAGTCAGGGGTAAAGAGACCAAAGCCCCCCCACCTTTTTTTAATACTCTCTCTGTCCCTTTTAGTCCAAGTTGCTAGTGCTCCCAAGGAAACAATTCTCTTAAAAATTCTATGTAATTTTCTATGAATGTTTTTGGTGTTCACTTCATCAGGCAAAACCCAAAAGCACAAGTCTTTTCCAGATGAGCTCTTCTCTATCCTGGCTTCCTTAAAATGCTGTTGTGGTTCAGCACATGTAAGAATCTTAGGAGCCTTACTAGTTAATAGAGATCTATGAGACATATCTATACGTTCCTTAGACAGACATTAGTCAGTCCAAAAGAGTCTGTGAGGCATCACCTTCGATATTCCTAAAGTCTTTAAAAAATGTTATGTAGTCATACTCTGGGCTGTTTCTACTCACCATGTTTTCCTGGCAATGAACTAGATTTGATCTCTAAGGGAAGACTTTTCTTAATTTTAGAACCATTTTCCATTTGTAGAAGTGGGAGTAAAAACAGTTTTATTTTTATGCATAAGTTCTGGCCCTTTTATACTTAACAGTAGGTTCTTGGGTGTCTTTCCCTTCTTTCACATTTTATCGCAGGTGCCAAAAAAGTTCAGTGGCACTTTTAATATTCTTCCTGGAAAGGTCTTTAACTCAGTCATTGAATTCATTAGGTACAAATACTATTTCCTATATATTGCAGAGGAAACTGTCACCAAACTTTTCTTCACTACATAATCATTGTTCCTCTACCTGTACTCTAATAACATTTTTCTTTCTTTAAGCCTTCACCAAGAGCTCCCTTGTAGTCCTGTAGATATCTACTGAACTCATTCTTTAAGAACCTTTAAGCTTTCCCCTAACTTTTCCTTAAGACCTTTTAGGCTTTCACTAATAGTCTTCTCAATATGCTTCCAGCTTCCACATGCCATTCAATGCCGAAACCATGTGTTTTAATTGTTCAGCTCCCCTTCCCCAGCATCCAAATCTATTCTGGTTTTCTGTTGCTGGGCAACAAGTCACTCCAACACCTAATAATTATTTTATTATACCTCACAGTTTCTGTACATCAGAAATTGGGACAGGGCACAGAGGAGATGACTTGCTTTTGTCTCCCCATGTTCAGAGTCTCAGGTGGGAAGACTCAAAGGTTGGAGGTGACTTAAAAGTTGATCCTAGCTATCAGCTGGGACCCTGACTGGGGTTACCAGTGAGAACCCCTACATTTATCCTTTCCATATGGTCTCTTCATCTTCTCACAGCATGGTGACTGTGGTCAAAGAATAAGCTGCATTACCTTTTAGGGCTTAGCTTTGAAGTCACCTAATATGACTTCTGCCTTAATCACAGCCATGCCCAAACTCAAGGAAAGGTAACATTTGCCCCAAATTTTCAATGGAATAAATGCCTATAACATATTATAAAAAGTGTAGGTGGAATGGGAGAACTTGTTGCAACCATTTTGGGAAAATATAATTTGCTACACGTATTACCAAAACAAAACTGAAAGGTCCATGCTCATATGTCTCTAAAATTCAAGGTATAATAATATCTCAAATCTTGTACCTTAAGAGTCTATATTTATATATAAACATTTTTGTCTGATTTCAATGCTAAAAAGATTTAGAGCTCCTCTAGCAAACACCCCTAGTTAATAAACAAATATAGCATGGCAGAGATAATTTCAATAATTTGTCTAAGTTCCATTTCAAAGTCTTTTAACATCCAATAGAGTTCTCTTCCCCTTATATACTCTGCTACGTTAAAATGGTTAAAATGCTATCATCTCTTATCTGTCATGGTATTTGCAATAATGCCCAAGTCATCCACAGCATTTCCACTCTTTCTGAAAAGCTTTAGAAATAAGGATTATGACTTCATTTTTTAAATAAGCGAATTTCATACAGCTACATACAAAAGTTTCAGGAAACCTTAGATATTACAATAAGCATGAAGCTCAAGCAAGATCTTCAGATGTGTTAAGCTGACATCCCCAGTTAGGATTACAGGGGAATGCACAGCAAAAACATAATTACTCCAAATTTGTTTTTAGACATTTATTGACCTTAAGAGTTCAGAGTCTATAATGTTCCTCTCATCCAAAGCTAATCACTGACACTTTATTAACTTGAATGCTGACAAATTTCAACTCAGTTGCTATCAAAGATTGAATAATTATATTTAAGGCACTTTCTTCTAGAATGTTTCCTACACTTTGGAGAGAAGTGTTGGAGTCTAATTTTAAATGTGTTCATTTGTGAACAGAATATTTTTAAAGGTCTAATATCTAAAAATAGTGCTTTATGAATTTTGAATGAAGATAAAACCTATTAAATGTAATACTGCCTTCAGTCTGTAAAAAGCAGCATGTTACTTCTCGCTCAGAACTATGTGTTTAATGGGCCTGAGGTCTTACTATGATCCACAAATTAATATTTTTTATTAAAAACTGACAAAAATAAATAAAAATCAAGTAACTGACTGCAATAACTGAATATAAATTACTATATTAGACTACTAGCCTATTTTTAGAAAGCATTAAAAAATATTTTATTTATGTTATTTACTTTAAAAAAAACAAATGCAGACTCAATCAGTCTATACCATTACATAACATAATTACTATAACCAAACATTAGTCATCCAATGTACTTATCCAGTCACTATCCACATGAGAGTAATTTTTTAAAGCCTAAACCAAATTACTGAGAGTCATTTACTTCATGAAGAGAGAACCATCTTACCTGTATCTATGAACAAAAATTGATATAACTCAAAAAGAAAGGCTTAACATATTTAAAAGTGAATAAATCATACAGTAAGTGGGTTGATTACTCTGAAAGAAAGGAAAGGCCAATTATAGAAATTTAAGCAATGTATCTACAACAATATGGAATTAAAATCAAAACATAAATTTATAGTGTGACAAAGCATTATTACTCTTATGTAAAGTCCTATGAAAATTAATAAATAAACTGAAAGGCCCTTCTATCTGTTACGGGAAAATAACAAAGTTGAAGAAATACAGCAGTCCCTCAGTAGTACAAGAGATTTAATTTGTTTTTGCTTTCTATGTTTTCAAAACAAATCTGTATCACTTCCTACCAGAAAAAGGAATGAGAGGAGAAAATATTTGAAACATTTAGAAAGGAAAAATAAAAAAGAAACATCAGCATCTGGCAAGCAATAGTAAAATAATAGGTAAAAGTAATTTTAAAGTTTGGTTGGAAAATTTTACTCATTCTCTTTCATATAGAAACTCAATAACTGATTTTCCCTTAAAATTCTCCACAAGGATTTTCTTTTAATTCTGAAAATCTGAGTCATTCTTTTTAAGACATTATGATAATTATATACCTACTTATTTCCCTTTCATCCTTGTCTACCAAGAAATGCAGAGCCAAGTGTCATTCTGAGAAAAATAATAACATAATTCTGTTTTCTTAACACAGTTATCTACCTGCCTCGCCTATTGCTGCTTTCATTTATATTTTCATCTTTTTAAACATGTTTTAAGATCGAATTGTTATAGCAGATGGTGTCATCTTTTTTTAAAGAATGTATATAATGTAGAATATGTGAAAACAATTTAAAAGAGTTGGCATGATGATGAGAAAAGTTGAATAATTAATCCCTCACAACAGTTATCAAGTTATGAAAGGTTTGAAAGTAAAACTAAATTTAATCAATGTTTTTTACCTTAAATTTTGGACTCTAGATTAAATCCTGGGCTTTTTAAGCATAAAGGTTATAAGGGTGACTACAAAGGGAGTAAAGGTAAATCCTTTTCTCTGCAAGAAAAATTGAGCTAATTGTGCATAGAGAGGGCTTGTCAATAGCACTATCAGTTGAAGAGCTTCTGATTAAATCATTTGTCTATGCATACTATCCCTTGGTGGCAGCTTTCTCTTGTGAGTAAAGAAATTCTATTCTTTTGTACTAATCCTTCTCTAGGGTAAAAAGCTTTCTGGCAAGGAAATAAATGAGCCACTGAAGTACAGAACAGGCTGGCTCTATTTCACCACCTTCCTGGGTCATGCTGTGGGTATGATGTTTCCTGTATAAGTTGATGACTTATGGATATCAAGGCTTTGTTTCCATCAGTTCTCTTTAGGAAATGACTCAAGGAAATTTTCTTCAGACTGTGGTATCATCATTGTCTGTTGCCAAAATACGCTGGCCTTTTTCTAACATAACGTGGTCCTTTCTGAATGACAGCACACTGAATAGTCATGCATCTCTGTGCTACAAACGTTGTAATATCATTTCCTTGTCTTTAAATCTATAGATTCCCTTCTGAAAAATGCTTTAAAAAATCTTCCCGAAGTGGAATTAAAGGTTTGTTTATATTGCTCTATATTAGACTACTAGCCTATTTTTAGAAAGCATTAAAAAGTATTTTGTTTATGTTATTTACTTTAAAAAAAAAAACACATACAGACTCAATCAGTCTATACCATTACATAACATAATTACTATAACCAAACATTAGTCATCCAATGTCCTTATCCAGTCACTATCCACATGAGAGTAATTTTTTATATACTGATGATGATAATGTTTCAAGAAGTTATAGATTTATCCTTATGAATATGCTTTAATTGAAATACAAATCTGGAAAAAGTCAATAGGGCCAGCAAAATTAAAATCAATTTTGTGAAACAAATTCTGCAAGGGACAAAAAGAGAGGGTTAGCTTGTGGGTGGAATGTAGAGTGCTTTATAGGTGCCATCTAAATGCGGCATAAAAACTTTGATGCTTTATTAATGATCATTTAGTTAAATATTTGTAACTGTTTTTCCAAAATGAACATTGGTCAGATTCCTCTGTTATATGAAGGGGCATAGATTACTAATATCTAAAGCTTGGAATTTTGTAAAAAATGTTGATTGATATTCATTTTGGCTTTTTAATACTTTATAGATGTTAATTTAAATAATTTCAAATACATATAATATATATTCTCCTTATGTAAAATTAAGAAATTAAAGGACTAAGGAAAATGTGGAAAACCAAATTAAATTCCAGGCTCCTCCCCAGAGGTACCCATTATCAGTTGAGTTTGTATCCTTTCTTCTCTTTTTTATAGATGTGTGTGTGTGTATGTGTGTGTACACATATTTGTAATATAACTACCATATATAAAATGCATGTAAAATACTACATATTTCATATATGTCTAGATGCAAAATACTATATACTTTTATATGTATATGAAAGCATATAGTGTTTATATATATTTTATATTTATGTGTGTGTGTGTGTGTGTGTGTATATATATATATATATATATATATATATATATAAGCACAAATCCATAAACATAATAGCGATATAAGAATAAACCTGTTATCACTGGGAATGAGCTTTTTGGGGCTGTTTTTCTTTCATCTTCCATGAATTACTTATACAAATTATTTCTTCTAATTTTTTTCCATAAGTTGTTTATTTTTTGTTTTTTTTTTTCTTATTGGTTTGTGGAGCTTTGGTAGATTCTGAAGATTAATATTTTATTATCTATGCTGCAAATATTCTTCTATTTTGATTATATATTGTAAGGTGTCTCTTGCTCTAATTACTTTTTAATCATAATATCAATTTTTTTCAATTTTTCCTTCATAAGTTTTGTCTACATGACTTACTTTAAAAAGGTTTCCCTAACCTAAAAATCAAATATACATTCATTGTATTGTCTTCTAAGAGTTTTATAATTTACATGAATTGATTTAATATTAATATTGAATTCCCTGGTTTGTTAAGTTTATGTACAGGAAAGTGATTACTTTTGTATACTGATATTTTATCTAGCACCTTGTTGAATAGGCTTATGAGTTCTGACAGCTTGTCACCTGGGCCTCTGGAACTTGTATGTGATGGTCACCTCCTGCAGGTTGTCCAGTTACATGGTTATTGCTGCTGTCACCCTTGTTTCACTGACCTTGCCTCTGGTGTGCTGGTAAATAGTAATGGCAATAATGACCCTCTGCTTCTTTTCAATGGAAAAACTTCAAGTATCTTTTTTTCTTTTTTTTAATTGTATTATTATGTTCAATTAGCCAGCATATAGGACATCATTATTTTTTGATGTAGTGTTCAACGATTCATTAGTTACGTGTAACACCCAGTGCTCATCACATGTGCCATCTCTAACACCCATCACCTGATCGCCCCATCCCCCAACCCCCTCCCTTCTGCAACCCTTAGTTTCTTTCCCAGAGTCCAGAGTCTCTCATGGTTTGTCTCCCTCCCTGATTTCTTCTCATTCAGTTTTCCCTCCCTTCCCCTCGGTCCTCTGTGCTATTCCTTATGTTCCAGATATGAGTGAAACCATATGATAATTGTCTTTCTCTGCTTGACTTATTTCACTTAGCATAATCCCCTACACTTCCATCTATGTCGATGCAAATGGTAGGTATTCATCCTTTCTGATGGTTAAATAATATCCCATTGTATATATAAACCACATCTTCTTCATCATTCATCTCTTGAAGGGCATCTTGTCTCCTTCCACAGTTTGGCTATTGTAGACACTGCTGCTATGAACATTGGGGTGTATGTGCCCCTTTTTTCACTACATTTGTATCTTTGGGGTAAATACCTAGTAGTGCAATTGCTGGGTTGTACGGTAGCTCTATTTTTAACGTCTTCAGAAACCTCCATACTCTTTTCCAAAGTGACTGTACCAACTTGCATTCCCACCAAAAGTGTAAGTGGGTTCCCCTTTCTCCACATTCTTGCCAACACTTGTTTCTTGTTAATTTTTTCCATTCTAACTGGTATAACGTGGTATCTCATCTTGATTTGCATTTCCCCAATGGCTAGTCGTGTTGAATATTTTTTCATGTGTCTGTTAGTCATTCGTATGTCTTCTTTGGAGAAGTGTCTGTTCATATCTTCTGCCCATGTATTGACTAGATTATTTGGTTTTTTGGGTGTTGAGTTTGAGAAGTTTTTTTTTTTTTTTTTTTTGTAGATTTTTAGAGAGAACCTTCATCAAGATAGTGGTAACAACCTTTATAGTTCCTTCCCTGTTTGCTAAGGAATGACCCTTAAGTTTTATTTAAGAGGTTTTTGTACCTTTGCCATGTCACTATTGTGTATTGCATTGACAAATTTTTGTGTTGTTGAACCACTGTTACATTTCTGGGATAAACACTGTGTTCATGGCATATTTTAATCTCAATTCGTTCCTTGCTAAATGTTTTATTTAAGAATTTTGCATCTTTTTTTTCCTCTGTGAACCCATATATGATTTTCCCTTTTCTAATTTTTAAATATTTGTATTCCCCCTTCCTTGCCTTTTGTTGAATCAATCAACTTTTTTTCTTCTTATTAATGGTTAAAAGTCATACATCTATCTCTCTTCTGGTAGTAACTTTAATTTTTAAACTACTTTATAATTAATTGTAATTATATCATTTCTAATAATGACTGGCATTAAACTGTCTATATATTAAAGCTTCTCTAAAGTCCAGATTTGTAGCATGCTTATGCTTTTATTCACCATCCCCTTTGCCATCTTGATACCATCTGCAAATTTTTAATTACCAACGGTTATTTTTAGAAAAAAATAATTACAGTTAACACTTAACTTAGAATTTACAATTATTTTGACTAATTTAGTTTCTTATCAGTCCTCTCAGAACCCTCACTCTTCCTCTTAAGATTCATATTTGTCTTCTTGCTAGAGAACATCCAACAGTAATTCAACCTCTATCTGTAAGTGATTTGTTTTCAAATCATTCTATGAGCAAACCAACCCTAGCTCTCTCAGACAACTGAACACTTGGATATAGAATTATAAATTCAAAATTACCCTAAAATGTCCTTTTTTTTTTTTCATTATCTTCTCACATAGTT
Organism: Lontra canadensis; assembly: GCF_010015895.1. Lineage (NCBI taxonomy): Eukaryota > Metazoa > Chordata > Mammalia > Carnivora > Mustelidae > Lontra > Lontra canadensis. The sequence goes on from NW_022631000.1 coordinate 7,780,335, forward strand.
AATCTCGTGAATTTTGAACTGAATCTAATTTCAATTTGACCATTATTTCCTGGTAAACAATCTCTCCTAGTTTGCTTCTCTGGAAGCTTTTAGGATTTTTGTCTTTGCCCTTGGTGTTCTAAATTTCATTAGGATAGGTTCCTCTAAATTCTGCCGAGTGCTGAGAGGGGGTATGTACTTTCACTCTGAACTTGTTAACTTTACTCTTTTACTCTGAAGAGGCAACTTTTTCCAATTCTAAGATTTCTTTTATAATTCTTTCTTTAATATTACTACCTCTCTTTTAGTCTTCTTCTGAATCTTCTATTATATGAAGTCTATTGAGACATGAGATTACCTTAGCTTTCCTACTTTTCATCTCTTTCTTTTGATCTGAATTCTGCAGGAATTCCTCAGTTCAGTTTTTTTAGTGCATAAATTTACTCTTCAACCTCAGGGACCATTTTGCTTTACTTAGCTCATCTATTTTGCTATTAAGTGACTGACCAATTTTTATTACCCATGTAATGCAATTAACAAATGTTTAGGTAGCAATATCCTCTTGCAACTCTTTGTGCTAAAATATACTCTAAAATCTGTTTGTCCTAACAACTATTTTTGGGGTTTAAGTTCTTCTGTTTATCCCCATTGTTGTCTCTCTTTCATGGTGATGAATTTCCCTCGTTATTTGTATTTTGTGTTCCTTTTTAAAGGGGAGATTCTCCATTAGGATGTCCTCTGTAGCCTTCATTTCATTGTTTTTCTTTGCTATATTGTAATCCTGCTTTTGCCTTTGCAATGAATTTAATGCTAATTGACAGAACAGTTAATAGAAAGATAAACTGTATTCTGGCACCTTTAGCCTTCTGGAGAACTGGGGTGCACTTTTAGCCTTTAAATTAAATAATCAGGTTGGATATTTACTTTGCCTGAAACACAAAAACAAATAATTTCTTAGAGAACTTTGGGTAGAATATTACCACCACTAGTTTCTAGTACAAAAATAATAGCTCAAAAATAATCCTTCTATAAAAAGAAAAATCATGGCGGGGATGTTTTGCTTCAGAATGATGAGCTTTATTTCAAGAGGTTGTTTTCTTTAAGCCAGTCCATGGAAAGGAGTTTGGTAGAAAAAATGTAGCCCATGGTATTCAGAATCTCAGCTCCTAGCAGAGTCATGAGTAGAAAATCAATTTCAATGTAAATTATTCTAAAATCAGATGAAATTTAACCACAAGAAACACTAGATCAAGCCACTTAACCTCTGTGAACTCTCAGTGACTTATTTAGAAACTAAGATTCATCATAGCAGCATACACATCCCAGGGTTTTGTGAGGAATAAGTGGGGAAATATATTTGATTTTAGTTTTTATAAACTCTAGAAAGTAATCTGCCACATTTTCAGGCCCTCACTACATAACAGATTATGTTATTAATTATTATTATTAAATGAATTGATAATTTATAAAATTAAATTTTGAAATTTGTTTTTGCCTTTGTACATATTCATATCTTTTTATTTCATCCCTATTTTATATAGCAATAGACTGTTACATAATCTTCCCTTGATGTCTTTAATATCCCAATCTGAAGGTTCAGTTATAAATCATGTGTTCCCATCATGCTTAAATATAAGAATTTCTTGGATTGTCTGTTACATGAATAACAATTTCTAGAATGTCATCTGGAGATTCAGAGTCAGGAGGGGTCCAGACTAAGATGTTTTTAAAAAGCAACCAAAGTAAAATCTTTCATCAGGAATATTTGGAAAACACTGGCTTAGAGTGTGGAGCTGTAATGGTTTTCCAGCAAGAGTCACAGATTCATTAGGACTACAAAAGTTAAAAATTTACAATCCAGTAATAAACTTCCCACTATTTGTCTAAGGTCACCTGTATGCTCTCATCCCAATGAGAGATAAAGTGCTTAAAAAGAACCATTTTCAGGTCTTCTAGCCTATGTTCCACTTACAGTATCCCACAGAGACGAGACTAAATCCTATTTCCTGAGACTTCCAAATAAGATATATTTCCTCCTTTGTGATGACCGCCCAAAGGTTCTTTTATACATCTGCTTAAATTCTTACTGCATGTTAATAGATTAGCATTACCACCAGAATGCAAAGAGCTTCATATTCAATCTTAACTAAACTCACACAGTGTCCCCAAAATTATAAACCACTTCACCATCCAGAAGCCCACTTCATGCTAAGAGGAGCCAAGAAGTTCAAAGAAAAGAAAAGAAAAAAAAAAATCTATAACCTGCCTCCACCTACACATCTCTATGAGATGTGCTACATCAGTAATACATTTGTGGGGGCAGGGAGGGTATGCTCTCCAAGTGACAAATGAGTAGCATGAGTGTACCATGCTCAGACCTTTAAGAAAACAAGATGGCCAGGAAGGTCTAGAAAAATCACCCAGAGGTTTCCAGTATGTTTTTATTTGTAATTTTATGGACCGTGAACTGTGCCAAAAAATGTCAGTGGAAGGTACTAATTCATCTGCGTGATTGTTTTAAAGTCCTGTCTGCAGCAGCGATCACTAATGAATATGCAGAACATTTTTAAGGTTCAACAGCTTCCAGATAGGCCAGTGACAAACAACCTCGAACGCATTTGCTCTCAAGGCCCTATTTAGAGGGCTAGAGCCAATAACACGATGCCAATCTTGCTGGCACAGGAGAAAAACTGCCTTGATTGTGTTCTTGTCTGCTAAAAAGCCTAGGCAGTGGTATTCAGCTCTGTTCTCAATAGCAGCCTCTTCAACGGCTTGGCGTGAACCCGCCATTCTAAGCATGCCTATTTAAATCTTAGACTGATGAAAAGAGGAAAGTAGCCTGATTTTGCTATTAAAACGTGCAGAATGGAAGGCTACATTAAAATTTAAAATATTCATGGGTATGCCCACATGACATCTCATTGTGTGATTCTGGTGACTGCACTTTCGGTCTGTATTTTAGTTGGAGATCTTCTATCCAGTTAGATATGTAAACTCACCATCCACATATCAAAGGATCACGATTGTGTCAGTGTAGCTCGTTTTTTTAAAAACCATTTTGTAATAAGACCTATCATACACATAGTGAATAGTGCAAAAATATAAATGTACAGCTCAACCAATTATCACAAAGCCAATTGCTAGGTATCCATCACTAGGTCAACAAAGAGCCTCGCAAACCCTGCAGAAGCCCCCCACCCTGTCCACTCCCAAACATTGTCCTTTCCCATTTCCTCAAAGGAAACCATTCTCCTGCCTTCTGATACTGCAACTCAGTTCCGGCTATTTTATAAAATTTTATACCAATTAAATTACACAGTATATATGCTTTTGTATCTGACTTCCCCAGCCCCACTAGTAATTGGGAAGTTTCACCCATGTTGTTGGGTGTAGTGGCAGTTCTTTTGTTTCCTTTCCTGTGGAGTATTTCATTGCATGACTATAACACATTTATTTATCTACAATACTGTTTGGTGGACATTTATGTGGTTTTTTTTCCAGTTTAGGCTATAATGAATAATGATGCTATGAAAATTCATTTACATTTCTGTTGATGCACGCACACACATTTTTCTGCTGGATATACCAAGGAGTGAAACTGCCCAGTCATAAGACATGCAAAAGGTCAGCTTTAAGAGATAATGCTAAGCATTTTTCCAAAGTGGTCACACCAATTTATAGCCTTAGCAGAAGGTAGAAGGATTCCTGTTTCTCCACACTCCAAGCAAACTCTGGTAAGATTGTCTTTTTTAAAAGTTTCAGTCATTCTGATGAGTGCATAGTGTGTAATTTGCTTTTCCATCATCACCAATAAGGCCGAGTTCCTGTTTATATGTTCACTTAGCCATTTGGAATTTTGTGTGTGTGTGACCTTCCTGTTCAAATCTTTTGCCTATTGTTATACTGGTTTGTCTTTTTCTTATTGATTTGGAGATTTTTTTTTTTAAACTTGCTATGCCTCCTTTGTTAGCTATATATATTTAAGGTATATTCTTTCATTCTGTGGCTTATCTTTTCACTTTCTTAATGGTGTCTTTTGACTAACATGTTGTTAATGTTAGTATAATCCAGTTTATTCCTCTTCCCTTAATGGTTAGTGGTGTGGCTGTCTTCTTTTAAAGATATCTTTCCCTACCCTAGGGTCATGAATTATTCTCCTATATTAATTTCTAGAAACTTTACTGAGTTGCCTGTCAATTTTTATTGTACAAGGTGGGATTATTTCTTTCTCTTTTTGCTTTCTTTCCTCTTTCTCTTTTCTTTCTTTCCTCCTTTCCTTCTTTCCCTTTGTTTTTTGACAAATAGAATTCATGTGAACCAGCACCATCTATTGAAAAAATGCTTCTTTTTTCATTACATTGTGCTGGGTCCCCTTCTCTTAAATCAAGTGTCCTTCCAAACATAATTCCAATTCTGGGCTCTCAATTTTCTTCTACATGTCCATTTGCCTATCCTTGTGCCAATGCCACACTTTCTTATTAGCATAGCTTATAATACCTCTTAACATCTGGCAGAGCAAGTCTTGCCCCTTGCTTTCCTCAGGAGTGTTGGGCTTATACTAGCACTTCGTATTCCCATGTAACATGTATGATCAGTCTGTCATTTCTAAAGAAGTCTGCTGAGTTCCATTGGGACAGAACTGGATCTATAAGCCATTGGTGCAAAATAAACAAATTTAAATTGTTGAGACCAAAGATATATATGAACATGGTCTACTCCTCTGCTTACCTGTTCCTTTAATTTCTTGCAATACTTTTTATTGCAGAGCTCTGTAGTTCACTATGTAATAACCTTGTCCATTTAAAACATTATTCCTATATATTTGATATTTTTTAGATGTTATTGTAAGTGGTAACTATTTTACTATCTTGTTTTCTACATGTATGTCATCTGTACATTAATACCCTGGTGTTCTTCTCTTAAACTTATACCTTCTTACTTTAATTTACTCCCTTCTTAAAAACATTCAAAAAATACTTATTTCTCTATTTCACTATAAGACTATGCCTCCTTCCTACAAGCCAAGGAATGAATATATATGTGTGTGTGTGTGTGTACACATGTGTGCATGTGTGTGTGTGTGTGTATGCCCAAATCAAGAGTTGGATGCTTAACTAATTGAGCCACCCAGGTGCCCCTTTAAAAAGCATCTTAATGTTATTTATTTATTTTGCGTGAGATATCCCAATCTCTTCATTGTCAGGATACCCTCCCAAAGGCCTTCCCTCTCCAAACCTATAGAAAAACCCCCAACCTGGTAGTGTCGTGGGAGGGGAGGTAGAGGGTGGGGAAAATTCTGTGCTCTGCCCTCTGGCCTGGGTAGTACCAACAGGGAAGGAATGTGGGGAGGAGGGGGAGCCAAAAACTCCACCTGCAAATGTGGCACTAGCTGACATGTATGGAGGAGGAGATGCCTGCTGCCAGAAGAAACATTTTCATTTTAAAACCCAGGGATGGATTCTTTGCATTACTTTTAGAAATTCCTTTTTATAGACCTTTAAATGTTACATTACCTAAAACCTTTGTAATCAAGAAGACATTACAATAAATGCTCTTGAATTGGTGAGCTTAACTGTGACAAATGGTACTACTAATAAAACTCCAGATCTATGTCTGTCTAGCATTGCTCAAGGATCATGCACACACCACTGCAACCTGTCTGTCTAAATATTCCCAGACACGGTAATGATCCCTTCGAAAGGGGTATAAGCACTATTTCCAGTCAAGCACTCACATGCACCATACTGAGGAAATAGGTCTGTGTTTTACGTTAGCCAAGCGAGTGGCAGTGCTAAGTAGGAGACCCAAGTAATCAAATAGCCCTAAGGTTAGCCCGACAACCTCACTCTAGCCATGCTTAATATTCGGTTCAACTCAGACTCAGCTATAGTTTGGAGCACAACAATTCCATGATGTCCCCTCATCTTTCTCTTCCCCAGGGTCCACTCAGCTCTCTGGTGGTAATCACTCCTATAGTTTCAGGTCCATGGAAGCCCAGGAAGATTACATATTCTCAAAGACGATAGGAATTCCGAGAAAATGCACATTTGAGCTCCCCTAAGCAAAATGACAGTAAGGGAGAAAGGGGAGAAGGTTTAGAGTGTGGTACTACCTTTATTTGAGAGGTTGTGATTCCATCTGTGTATACGCTTTTCTATTCCCCAGCTTTCCAATTTAAAACAAATAGTTTTAAATTTCCAGCCAGTGTGCTTCAAGAAAAACTAATGCAATGATTGTAAAATAATTTGCAAATATATATATATATCGCTCTAAAATATTCAATGATATTTATTTCCTTTTTTTGCAGAATAATAAGTCCCTATTGTACATGTAATAGGATATCTCAGATAAATTTTGTTGCATTTTTGGCACAATTTTGAATATTCATATTGCCTAACAAGCCATTTATCAGAGCTGTCACAAAAACACTTTTTAATCTTCTATAGAACAACATAAATCTCAAGTCTTTCATATGAATTCACTAAAGTTATATTCAAATAGAGTAATTATGCTTAAGTGCATATGCTTAAAATATGTATGGGATATTTATGTATTAAAGCTGGTAAGTTCTGATTGCCTTTATCTTGATGTGAGTTATGAGTCCTCTATATTTAAGAGGAAATGTATTTTCAAGCCCCAAAGCTAGAAATCTTTTTAAAACATATTGAAAATGAAGTCGTATTTCCCTGGTCTATTTCAGTATACAGTACTTTGTAAAATAAATACTCCAAAGTGGTTTGACTTCATAGCAGTAATTGCTTAAAAACTGCCCCAAGGTTAGGGCTGGCATTACAGATTTTGTCTGGTGGCCAATTATTACGGTTCTGTTAATGCTCTAAAACACTGTCTATAATGGAAATGCCTACTTCTCTGTATCCATATGAATGAAATATTGCAAATTAAAGTATACAGCTGATATGCAACTTCTCCTATGAAATACAATGACTGCTATTTGCCAATATATCTTCAAAAAATATATGAGCAACAAGAATTGGTATGGATGCTTAGGGACTATAACTAAAACTATTGTTGAATTCCTTATAATCTAATCTTTTATTATATTGTTGCATTTGGTAACTAGCTCATTGTGAGTTACATCAGAAAGTAAGACAGCCTTCCCTAACTCAGTGGCATACCAGTCCCTATAATTATTTAGTAGGGACTTGTGTATACCTACTTACTCTGTGATTCTTGACAGGCATTTTAAACTATGATTTATAAAGGAAGCAGAATTTGAAACAGGGATAGTTTCATCCAGCCAAAAAAAACAAAAAAACAAAAAACAAAAAACAAAACAAAACAGGAATGCCAAGAGCACATTATCAGAAGCCTACTCACCCACTTCATATTCTGAGCAGTAAGAGCATCATGTGTTACTGCCCCAGCAAGCCTTTCCATGGAATCAACAGCAAAAGAAATAGGAAGATTATTGAGGATCAATGTCCTATACAACATAAACTTACCTCTTCTGCTATCCCTATTCTGTCTGTTCCAAGAATGACAAGATTAAACCAGACATGTATTTAGAAAGCATCCAAGAAATGCCAGTAAGTCAGAGGAGCTCTTTCATTTATACTATGTTGCAATCAAAATGCACAGAATTTTAAAATTCTGGGGTTATATCATTTGGTATCACATGTGCTACAAACTCTCACGTGCATGAAGAGACAGAATTAACCTGTATCTTTCACTCTTTTCTGGAAACATCCTTTCTATATAGAAGAAATACTTGAAATCAAATTATCATGTCTTACTCTCCCAAAAGATGTCCATCAAGAAGGAGTTAGTCATGGGGCACCTGGGGGGCTCAGTGGGTTAAAGCCTCTGCCTTCGGCTCAGGTCATGATCCCAGGGTCCTGGGATTGAGCCCCACATTGGGCTCTCTGCTCAACAGGGAGCCTGCTTCCTCCTCTCTCTGCCTGCTTCTGATCTCTGTCTGTCCAATGAATAAATAAAAAGAAAATAAAAAGGAGTTAGTCATCATCAAATAAGTTCTAGTCACCACTCTAGGGGTTTAAAAAAAGGAGCAAAATATGTTATCTCCACCACTGAATAATCATATATGGTTGGTTTTTAAAAGACAGCTAGAAGTAAGTAAAAAATAATTACAGTCTAGTGTTTTAGGACACACTGTAATGTTTTTGAACTATACTCTCTATAGGAATTTAGCAAGGAATGGAAGAGTCTGGCCTCCAACTGCCACTGAAGGAAGAATAGGTGTTTGACTGACTGGAGGAGAAGCAAGATATTTCATGGGGAAGATAGACTGAAAAATGGTACAAAATGGGGACAAGCATGTGGGAGATAGAGGCTAAAAATATAATTGAAGTAATTTCATCAGTAAGATGTTTATGATAGCATCTAATTAATGGGGAGTATCAAATGTCACATGAGAATCCATAGGGACAAACAAACCACCAAAAGGACTGAAGTAGGAAAATGATAAACCATAGGTTTTGTCTCAAAAGTTTAATCTGAAACCAGGGGTAAAGTAGAGCACTAAGAAACTAAAGGTTTCACTGGGCACTTTAAGTGTGTGTAACACGCTGGAAGAGTGCAAGCTCAAGAGTGTATCTGGGTCGGACTCCCAGTAACTCTATTTACCAGTCATGTTACCTGGGGGAAACTTCTGAAGTTCCTGTGCTACACTTTTCTCATCTAAAATGGTGGGATAATATAGGGAGCCTGGGTGACTCAGTCGGTTAACTGTCTGCCTTCGGCTCTGGTCATCATCCCAAAGTCCTGGGACTGAGTTCTGCATCAGGCTTCCTGCTCAGAGGGGAAGCCTGCTTCTCCCTCTGTTCTGCCTGCCACTTTGCCTACTTGTACTCCCTCTCACTCTCTCTCTCTCTCTGTCAAATAAATAAATAAAATATTTTTAAAAAATTAAAATAAAATGTTGGCATAATAAAGTACCTAGCTTATTGGGCTATTACAGAAATTAAACAGATTAATATAGGTTAAGAGTTTGGAATAAAAAATAGACTCATATAAATATAGTCAACTGATTTTTGACAAAGGAGCACAGAAAAAGAATTGTAGCAAACATAGTTTTTTTTCATCAAATGCTGCTGGAATAACTGGATATTCACATACAAAAAAAAATTGAATCTAGACACCAGACCCTATAGTCTTCACAAAGACTAGCTCAAAACACATTATAGAGGGGTGCTTGGGTGGCTCAGTGGGTTGAGGCCTCTGCCTTCAGCTCAGGTCATGATCTCAGGGTCCTGGGATCGAGCCCCACATCAGGCTCTTTGCTCAGCGGGGAGCCTGCTTCCTCCTCTCTCTCTCTGCCTGCCTCTCTGACTACTTGTAATCTCTACCAAATAAATAAATAAAATCTTTAAAAAAAAAAACACATTATAGACCCAACTACAAAATGTAAAACTATAAAACTCCTATAATAGAACATAGGAAAAAATCTAAATGACCAAGGGTGTGGTGCTGACATCTTAGGTGGAACACTAAAGGCATAATTCATATAAGAAATAATTGATAAGTTTAGACTTTATTAAAACTATATAGTTATAATATATACATCAACTACATAGTTGATATATATATATTTGATATATATTATACTAATTATATATATGCATATATATACACACATATATACATATTTATATGCTCTAAAGAGACAATGTAAGATAATGAGAAGACAAGCCACAGACTGAAAGAAAATATTTGCAAAAGACAAATCTGATAGGGGTGCTGGGTGGCTCAGTTGGCTTAGCATCTGACTTCAGCTCAGGTCATGATCTCAGGATCCTGGGACCCTGATCTCGGGCTCCCCCACTCAGCCGGGAGTTTGCTTATTGTGCTCCCTCTTCCTCTGCCCCTCCCCCCACAAACTCGTTCTCTCTCTCTCTCTCTTTCTCAAATAAATAAATAAAATATTTTTTAAAAGACATCTGATAAAAGATCGCCATCTAAAGTATACAGGGAATGCTTAAAATGCAACAGGAAGAAAACAAACAACCTGATAAAAATGTGCCAAAGACCTTAAGAGACACCTTACCAAAGGAGGTGGTATATGCAGAAAATATAAAAATGGCAAAAAAAAAAAGAAAGATGAAATGATTCTCCACTCATACTCCATATATCAACAAGGAAGTGAAAATTTTTTAAAAATGACAACACTACACACATATTAGAATGGCCATAATATGGAAGATTTTCAATATTGAATACAAGTGAGGGTGTGGAGCAACAGGAACTCTCATTCGTTGTTCATGGGAGTGCAAAATGATATTGCCACTTTGGAAATAGCTGGACCGTTTCTTAGAAAATGAAATATCCTTCCCTCTTATGAACCAGCAACTGCACTCCTTCACAAATACTTTAAGTTGTTGAAAACTATGTCCACACAAAAAGCTGCACCCAGATGTGTCTAGTACCTTCATTTATAAATGCTGAAACTTAAAAGCAGCCAAGATGTTCTTCACTAGATAAAATGAAGAAACGGTTGCACATCTGGAGAATAAAATATTATTCATTGCTAAAAATAAATGAAATACGAAGCCATGAAAAGACATGGAGGAAACTTAAATTCATATTGCAAGTAGAAGAAAAAACTTGAAAGTGGATCTGACATATCATAAACATTCAATAAAAATCACTATTTTTTATTATTTATTACATGTACATGTTGCATATGCACACACACAATATTTTACATTAATTCTCTTATTTTGTAAAAATTATCTTGAGGACAAAGGACTGTGAACTTTTCAAAACTAGATTCACAGCAGTTAGCAAAGCACTAGTTATAGAACAGGTATGCAATAAATACTTCCTGAGGGAAAAAAATCAGTATAGAAAAGGAGAAATAGGCGAATATTGAATATTGATTGTTAAGCTATTAGGAGAAAAATTCATGAAGGTAATGAGATTGTACTAATTCTCTCTGAACTCTATTTCAGAACTTGGAGAAATGCATTGAACCAATGCCCACAAAATATTCCAAGGAAATACATGAAAAATTCCTGAAATTATAAACCTGAGCAAGCTGACAGCTTAATCATGCTAGGTCTCCCCAAACAGATATTGACTCACACAGGAAATTTAAGAGGAATCAGGAAAGCTGAAGAGATAAACTAGAAAGAGTACTCTAAAGAGAAGAGAGTCTAAGTCTTTTAAAATATATATATGAAAGCAGAGATACAGAGATTTGTATGTGAGGAGATGAATAATGGGAACAGTTACTAAGAGAAAAGAACAGAGGTTTCACCCTTTCCACAAAAGTTAGAAGAGTGTTTGTGTATAACCTGTGTGTTTCAGAACAAATGTGAGCAAATAGCATAAAGCTCCAAGTGCATCTAGATTAACAATCTACCAGGAGGTCACACAAATGTGGAAAGCAGGCCTCTTGGGTCAAAACAACAAGGATACAATGTGCAGATGAGATGGAACCCGCCTCTGAAATGCTCCTGATATTCTTGACCTTACTGTCAAACCTCCAATTACTGGAACAAAGTGAAAGCAATTCAAAATATAAGGAGTTTGGAAGCATGGCTGAGATGGTGAGTCCCCTTGATATGCTGCTGACTTAAATCTGGTAGGTATTATTATATATAGATATTATTTTCTTTCAATTCAACTTCTTGGCATAACTTATGCGCAGGGTTCTTGCAAAATGTGGTGCATGGAAACAAAAGGATGACAAACGATCCCGTATGATGTAACTTTGCAATAAAATCACAAACTAAAAATAATTCCCTAGAATTTTTAATATAGGGCCTCTCTGACAGCATTGTCCAGCCCAGAGATTACCTATGTATACAAAGTGACAGATATGTAATGAAACGATGTTAGAAAGATCTATCTGTGCTAACAATCTTAATCATTCTATAAATGCTGTAAGTTATGACTTCATGAGCACTGTGTCTGCATTTGGTACCCTATAGAGAGGCTTGGGTGGTGACAGTCTGGTTGAGAAGGGAGAAGTTGAACATATCCTTATTTAAATACTCCATGTCATCTCTTCTATGAGGCTTTCCCCAAACACTACTGTAGAATTCAGGTGCCAAGCACTCACTCTATCACAGAACTTGTCCACACATTAATTTATAGAGTTTATTTATTTTTTACATGTTTATTTTCTTTTTTACCTAATGGATGTAAAGTCATGAGACAGAGGAAAATAACTGTTTTGAGAAGTAATGCAGCATAATGATTAAGAGCATAGAATTGAAGGCTAAACACTAGAATTATAGCCTTGGGCACACTGCTTAAATTCTCTGTCTCAGAATCAATAATCAGATTAATATATTTAAAATACACAATAACAAAATACATATAATAGATAACTATCCACCATATAAATTTTAGCTTTTATTATTAACTGTCACCACTTTCTAATGCTGAAAACAGCAAATGAATGGATAAGTATTCTAACACATACATATGTGTTACATATATGTATGTACATATACATACATATTCTAACACATATTCTAACACATACATATGTGTTACATAACATTCATTCATACATTCATACATACACACACATATTCTAACACATACATACTCTACCTACCCTACTTGATACTAAAATGTGAAATATTCATAATCAGGTGTTCCCTTTTAAATAACTAAAATTATTTAAAGCACCTGTATCTGTCAAATATATTTATATACAACAGACAGTGCTATCATGAAGCCCAGCACCGCATTTGGCAATGTGGGAACCCATGATTCAACTAAATTCAGTGCTTCCCAACCTGTGGTCCTCAGAGTTACTGTAAAGCATCATCAAGTCTATAGTGCACTAAGTATAGTTGACTGACTAGATTCTGCTTGCATTTATTTGACTATTTTTTAGATATATGTAGTTATAATTAATAGAACACAAACACATTTATAATTATTGTGTCAATGAAGTTATCATTGTTCTGTTAGTTCTTCATTATTTTGCAGTTCATTGTTTTGTAGTTTCTTCCTTGTTTTGTAGTTCCTTAGCAACTAATTCAAAAAAAAAAAATGTCTTTTGGGATTCTGTAAGTTTGACATTTAAAAGGGAATCTTATACTTGGAAAGGTTGAGAACCAGAGGTCTAGGTCATGCTGCATCACTAAAATGCCAACCTGGCCTCTCCAAGCTCCTGGGCAAGCAGCAAAGGGCACTTGAGTCAAGGATATACAAAGACTAGAAGTGCTCCTGCTAAAGCCTTCCCTTCTAAAGGGCTCTGGGCATCATTGCCTGAGTTTGTCTACATTTGTGAATTCTGTTTCAGCGAAAAGGTCAGGCCTTTGGTCAGAAATAACTTAAATCATCAGGGAAGAAGACTGCCTTTCTTTTTTAATATAAATTGAGATTGAGAAAAGGTAGTTTACCATGAAACTTTTCACTGTTAAAATGTTTCAAAATTTCTGTAGTGTCTTTCTAAATATTTACTTTCATTAAAATGCTCTCCAAGTAAGTACAAAATGTTAGCAACTTCACCCACTAATCACCCACTGTCACTATAGCCACATTCCAATATGCATCCAACAAATACAGAAGCCTGAATTTTGCGAGAGATACGAGAGATACTAGAGGTGAAATGGTGAACAAAGGACCATACTGAAGTGTGGAACTCCAGTATAAGAGGAAGGCTCTGCTGTCCTACTATTCTCCAGTTTTCTGGAAATTTCCAAATAAAAAATACTAGTCTCTGGAAGACATAATAAAGCTCTGTGTTATCCTCTTTTTATCTATGAGCATAATAATAAAAGACAATATAGCACGTTATCTGCACCATGATCAGTGGTGGAACAGTGTAGGCAGAATGCATGTTATGGGTTTATGAAATTCCATTTCATTTTTCTCCTTCCGAAAATACAAGAAGACCACATTTCCAAATTGCCTTGCCATTGGGTCAGGGCCATGTGAATAGTCTGTCTAGTGGGAATGTAAACAGAATCGATCAGTGTAAATTGTAGTCTGAAAAGAGTGGGTCTATGTCCCCTGCCAACTCTCTTCTTCTGAAACAATTTAAGACCTGCTGCATATTGTCACTGTTATCTCATGTCCCAATTTGTTACACAGTATATACTTACCTGACCTAACTAATACACAGTGTGTTCTAAACAAGTTACTTTTCCATGGAAACTGAAAATTAGTCATTAGAAGTGCATTGGCTTTGGAGTTTGGTATACCTAGTGTTAAATACCAAGCTCTTATCTTATGATTGAGATCTTTGGAAAGTTAGATGACTTTTAAGTCTCAGTATGCTTTTTTCTATAAAATGTATAGCATATCATATGCCATACTGGATTACTACAGAAATTATCTTATATAACTAAATAAATGAGTGTGTGTGTGTGTGTGTGTGGGCACATACATGCCCCCATACCTTTACATTCATCCAAGTAAATAAAACAGCTCAGTGAATTTGTATTTCTAACTTATATTTATGTTTATAATAAATATAATTTGACCAAAAATGGATTACATGCTTAGAATAATAGTTGCAAAATTAAAGGGACCTGAAAAAAATACCTAATCCAAACCCTTCTTTTATAGATGGGCAAGGTAAGTTAGATAGAAGCAAGTGGCATTGTCTATAACGACACGCTCTTCTTTCCATCATACTGTCTGCTGCTGAATTAGATGAAATTAAAAAGTATTTAGAAATTTAATAAGGGGTGCCTGGGTGGCTCAGTGGGTTAAGCCTCTGCCTTGGGCTCAGGTCATGGTCCCAGGGTCCTGGGATCAAGCCCCGCATCAGGCTCTTTGCTCAGCAGGGAACCTGCTTCCTCCCCTCTCTCTGCCTGCCTGCCTCTCTGCCTACTTGTGATCTCTCTCTGTCAAATAAATAAATAAAATCTTTTAAAAAATTTAAAAAATAAATATATAAAAAATAAAAATTTAATAAATTACGTCCTTTTTGTTACAAACCAGAGCATCAAAATGTGGAATTTAAAGAGCTATTCATCTGCAAGTTTTATGTTAAAATAACTCCTCAGTCTTGTCCAAACGCACTGAAATTAGAGACACAGATGTTTTAAGCAGTGTCAACAATGATGACAATAAAGTCGCATCCCTTCATCTATACAAAGCCAACTGGCTTGTGTATCAATTGACTACAACTGTGGCTTCATTCATGAACAGACATGTAAGTGAATGTGTGTGAGTAATGCAGCACAGAGTCAAGAGCATCAGCGTAGAGAGGATTTGCTCCAAATCCCAGTTTCACCACGTCCAACTCCCGGGCACAAGGCAGTTTCACCCTTTGTTAGCTTTAGAACCCCTCTCACTCTCAGTTTCCTCCCCTATGAAATTCAAACAAGAGTATTTGCTCCCTAGAATTTTTCTGAGTAAAGAGTTAGTATTTGTAAAATCATTTAGCACACTGCCTGACAACTAGTAAGCACCCACTAACAATAATTATCATGATGTTCACAAAATCCATTCCACTCAGTATACTCATACAATGGATATATCTGGGTATAAATATTCATACCCACATACATATTATGAATGAAAACATGTTACAGCTGTTAAATAATTTATTTTTGTACCTCTTTGGAAATGTTGCTGAAATTGAGTTACCACATAGAATTTCACAGTTGCAAAACATGAATGAGAGTTGATAACTATATAATATAGACTTAAAGATTAAAATTTGTATAGACTAAATTTTCAAGAATATTTACAACGTTAATATAGCCTCTTAAGGCAACACATTTAACGGCATATGTTTTTCTTTGCCTTCTTAAGTACAATATAGCCAATTTTCCCATTTTATTAGTTACTTACAATTATCATTATAACATCCATCAATTTTATATACCATAGTTGCTCCTGGTATGGGATACAGAGGGTAGGGAGTATGGATCTGGACACATACTCAGATACTTGTTTTCTATATAAAGGAGATGATTAGCCTGTTTTTTGCTCATTTGCATTTTTTTTTTTTTTTTATGAAATTGAAGCAAGTGATGTTGAGTCGTCTATCCTTCAGGGTAGTAGAACACCGCTAACTTTTTGAAGAATAAATTAATAAATTAAAGACTGAAGTAATCAGCCCTGAACTGTTTTACTTGCCCTCCAGAAAATTACCTCCTTTGCTTGTGCTTCCAGGATCTTTTGAATTGTCAGCACCATTCAAAACATTTCTTATGATTTCACCATGGATGTCATTTCTTATCATCTCTATTGCTTCTCACACTGCCCTCTCCATACCTGAACCAAATGAACAAATTCGACTGTATAATTTTGAATTAGGGTCTGGAATAATTCTCAGCCCCGTAACAGGTGTGAGTTCCAAAATGCTTTTTGCCCACTGAGCTTATGTCTTTCTCCGCCCCAACTTTCCAAGACCTTTCCAGGGGAATGGGGAAACTGTTTCAAGCCCTGACTTATACCCCAGTTTTCTGATAGGACTGGATGGGTTTCCTCGGCCTGGACAATCACAGAATCATTTTCAAACTAGCCCATTTCCCCACTCGGACTTGGACCCTCTGTAACTTCTGCCAACACACAGCTAGACTCCTGCTTTAACTCACAGGGTCTCCCACACTCCAGAAGCCACCCGATTCCCAGCCACCTGTCTCAGAGTAACACTTCTGTGGGAAAACTCAGGCCACAGGCCCCCACCCCCTGATCTGAATCTCAGCATAGCAATTCAAGCCCAGATGGAGAACAAATTTGTTCCATCCACTTGGATCCTGAGTCAGATTCCTGCCACCATCCTTCTAGGCAAACCTTGCAGCTGAGAAGCTATCTCTAGTCTTGGCGCTGCCTGCTCCTACCATATTTCTCTCCTGCTGCAGAGCAAACAACTGAAGACTAATCATGTCGCACGATCTGCCCTACTAAGTTTATTACAATAAACGCCTTCAGCAACCTAATGCTCTCTTCTTTCTCTCTGGCATCTTTCATTGATACAACGTCAGTGAAAAGCACCTTCAGATGTACCCAGTATTAATCTAGGATATTTTGGGCTTCCTTCTAATGCCTCATCTGCAACACAATATGAGATTATCTGTAGTTATGATACTGAATTAGACAATAATACTTGAATAGGTTATCCTGTATAAAGTCTGTTTGTGACACATTGCATTAGTTTTCTTGGGCTTCTACAACAAATACCACAGACTGAATGGCTTAAGCAACAGAATGTATTTTCTCACAGTTCTGGAGGCTGGAAGTCTAAGATCAAGGTGTTGACAGGTTTGGTTTCTCCTGGGGCTCTCTCCTTGGCTTGCACATGATTGCCTTCTTGCTGTGTCCTCATACGGCCTTTGCTCTGTGCACATTCCTGACATCTCACTCTATCTAAACTTGTTCTTAAAAGGATACCAGTCAGATTGAATTAGAGCCCACTCTAATGGTCTCATTTCAAATTAACTGCCTCATTAAAGCCCTATATCCAAATACAGTCTCATCCTGAGGTTCTGGGGTTTGGGCTTCAACATAAGGATTTGAGGGAAGGAGGGATAATTCAGCCCATGACATTCATAGAATAATACCTTCCTCACAAGGGGTTGTCAGTATACTGTAAGAGTATGTCACTCACAGTAGACCTCTGTCAGAATTTATGAGGTAGCTGAAAAACGATCTCATACTTCTTTATATTATTATGTTATGTTAGTCACCATATAGTACATCATTACTTTTTGGTGCAGTGCTCATACTTTTAATCTTGACCTCACTGGGAGTCTGTGAGATAATACTGACAGATAAAATGAGTAAGATTGGGGCGCCTAGGTGGCTCAGTGGGTTAAGCCGCTGCCTTCGGCTCAGGTCATGATCTCGGGGTCCTGGGATCGAGTCCCACATCGGGCTCTCTGCTCGGCAGGGAGCCTGCTTCTCTCTCTCTCTCTCTCTGCCTGCCTCTCTGTCTACTTGTGATCGATCTCTGTCAAATCGATAAATAAAATCTTTAAAAAAAAAATGAGTAAGATTTTATATCACATCACAACTGACTTCCTGACATGGGCCAGACAATAGCAAAAACAGTTACTCTACCTTGATAAACCTACGGTTTCTAAATTATCTTTAACTGATGTTTCCAAAAGAAATATCTTGATCCCTCTATGTACTGGCATGCTTTGTTATACTACAGAAAATTATACTCCTTTGTTCTAATAAACATTACAAATCACCAGATGCTTTATGTTTTGTTGGCCTGCAGTATGGACTAACATAAGACAGCTCCCAGAACCAGTATAAAATTTGTCAAGATCTGAGGAACTGTGATTCATTTTTCACTGATAAAATGATCAGAAAATAGTTTTCAAAAGTGAATTCTATGGGGGTGCCTGGGTGGCTCAGTTGGTTAAGCCTCTGCTTTCAGCTCAGGTCATGATCCTGGGGACCTCGGACAGAGCCCCACATCTTCAGGCTCCCTGCTGAGCTGCAAGCCTGCTTCTCCCTCTCCCTCTGTTCCTCCCCCTGGCTGTGCCTTCTCTGTCTCTCTCAAATAAATAAATAAAATATTTGGGGAAAAAAATGAATTCTGTGAAAAGACTCATTTTTTTATTCTGTAAAGGACTGATTTTTCTCCCTACTTGCCACGCCATCTCACAATGTCAAAGGTTCCCATAGCTGATTTTAATCATTTCTACCACAGCACAGGCTAATTTTCGAAGTGAAAGATTTTTAGAATCCAACACTGATGAACAGGTCCACTGATGTGGGGCCCACCTGGCCCAGAACCCTCCGGGGACCAAGAAGGAGGGGAGCCCTCAATGCTGGCTCTTCTCTCCTACCATGTTCCTCAAGCTTGTCTGGTCTGTTCCCTTGCCTGTTCCTCGTCCCTCCTGTCCCCATTGCTCCTACTGTTTCAGCTCTTTCTGTTCTTAGGCTGCAATGCCTGTTTTCACAACCGAGCTCTACACACTGGTAGGAGTATATCGGTGGGACAAACTCTTTGCACTGAACTTGAGCAAGCTGCTAAATACTTTCTCTGTGATTAAAGAAGAAGCAACAGTGATACATTAAGAAGACACTCTGCTTTCCCCTCACTGTTGAAAGAGCACAGATTTCTATACAACTCTGTGTTAAAAGTCATTATGGTTGTACGTGGGGCGAAAAGCACAAGAGTCCAGAGAGGAATTTAAAACAACAACAACAACAACAAAGAAACAAAAAACAAAACAAAAAAGAAAATAGAGGGAAGAGGGAAAGAGAGACCTGGAAGTTTTTCAGGCAGATGAGAGGAGCAGTTGGTAGGGAGGAAAAGATTTAAACTATGCCCAAGCACAATAGCATTCACTTCCAAAATTAAAATCGTCTGCTGATTATGGCTGAAAACCCACAACTCTTTTTTTTTTTTAATCTTATTTTCACTATCATAGTCTTCTCAAGCTGACATAATTACCTTTTGGGGTTTCATCAGCACTTGGCAAAATTACAGCATCTCCATTTCAAAAACGTTCTATTTCAAGAAAAGAACCTAAAGCCTCTTATTTTTTAACACATGGCAGGTGGTTAGCTGCTAACAACTAACTTCTTACCTAAGAAGTGACATAATTAGTCCAAGTATGTTACATTCCCATGGCTGGAAGTCCTGTTACTGATCTTTTTAAATCAGGCTTCATTTAATAATAAACTAACATTTTAAACGATTATTTATTCATAATCTTGGGCTCTTGCCAAATCTTGCCAAGGTTCCCCTTCACCGAAGAGCCGTCTGTTGTTCTCACTAGATTTTGCCCTGCAGCAGGTGACAGTCCATGTGAGGACAGACACTAGAGAAAAGACAAAGGGAAAATATCAAAATAGTTATGCTGTGTCTTTCTTGAATGTGGTTTACCTTCTGATTTCACCTTCACATAAGGAGCTAAAGAGTGTGGCTGGCAACGTCATGGGAAGTGCAAAGCTGAGTGAAGTAGCAGGCTCGTTGATCCCTATGACACTGGTGGGTGGGGAATGGTTCGCTATGGCTTCAGAGGAACAGGAGGTCCTTAGATTGTAGATTCACAAGTTTAATTGTATTAACTCAGTCAGGGAGATCAGGCCTTGGAAAAGGAAGTAAACGTAACCAAATTCTGAACAGGTTGCCTTATCAACCTGATGCCAACTGGTTAATTGAATCGAATTAATGAAAAACATGCTTTCGTATTTAAGAATGGTTTTCTCCAAAATGTAGGCAGTTTAAATACTACTACTAATAATAATTGCTTACCAAGATACAACAATCTGAGCAGGAATTCAGCAAATGGGGTTAGTGGAAGATAAACAATAGTACCTTCTCATTGTGCTGCTTACAACACTCTACACCAGGGTTGGCAAGCTTTTCCACTGCAAAGGTCCAGGAAGTAGGTATTTCCAGAAACGTGGGCCACAGACTCTGCCACAACTATTCAACTCAGTCTTTGCAGTGTGAGGCAGCATGGAGAAGGGAGTAAACAAATTGGCAAGGCCATTTGCCAGCAATGGTTCATGCACAAAAGAGGTAGCAGGCCGGATGGGGTGCCCTACACTATAAGTCATGTGTACACTCATCTATGAGAGTCATCAGACCCCTGGAGGTGTTACCTATTTTATGAATAAAGAAACTGAGGTTCAGAGAAATGAACTGACCTACTGGAGGTGACCCACATAAATAATAAATCCATCAAAACAAAATTCCTATTTCAATTCTGATTCTACCACATCAAAGTTGGGAACACTGAAGGCTAGTTCACTGAAGAAATAGTAAAGTCTTATTAATTTTTCTTAATTCAAAGTTTTTTCCTAATCTCCAGGTTATGCCAGTTGAGATTGTTATCATTTTCCCTTAAGAGTGGAAGAGAAATACCAATATTTTAATTCTCCAACTATTATTTTTCCAAAATAATTTTTGCTATGAGTTCATACTAACAGAAGAGATGCAACCTTTACTTACAATGTGATTCAGCTACACAAATGAAATAGGTTCTTAATTCTCTAAAACCGCATTTATCTTTTTTTATAACATCCAGCTATACTGGGTAGAAATAACGTTTTATCAACTAGACAGTTAAAATATTTCTACCTCTTCCAGTTTCAGCAGTCCTTATTCAATCTTTTCAAAGTTAAACTCCCTATTGGGGTTTTGTTTTGTTTTTTTTAAATGTCTTTCACATATTTCAGTCTTTTTAGGGAAATGCTTCATCTTTTAGATTTCATCCCTTACTCTTCCCAAGTTTATAGGGATGTGTAAGGAAAGTTGACCTTGTCCTCCCAGCTATGGGTGAGGGACAAGTGAGAGAACACTGAGGAGATGGGACTGTTCCTCATAACCATGAGGTATCCTCTGGATCTCTACAGTCTCTTAAGCAGAATATATGGACCAGTCTTCTCCTCAGGCTGGTGACTGTGATAGACAGCTGGCTGCACCAGGCTTTTAGAGTGATATGTTGATACCTCTACTAGAACCTGCAGCACCATTTTCAAGGTCCTCACTTATGGCGGCCACTTTGTTTTGACCTCAGACCCCTGCCATTTCAACATCTTTTCATCACTTCACTGGGATCCCAGACTGCCCTGCAAACCTTCTACCCAGCTGCCTTATGACAAGGACATGCATAACTACCACATGCTGCAGCGGAAGTATCTGAACACTAGACTCCCCCCTGAGGCTTGAAGACTTCCATCCTGTTCATCCAGGGAAGCATGACCAGCCCAGATGAACTCAAGCCCCTCACACCCATGTGAATATACCCAACGCCAGCTTCCTTTTTTCAAATGTAGGCCAATCATAACAGCTCTTACTGCTGATCCACTCGACCTCCTCTCGGCCCTTTCTCCCACTGTCTTCTCCCCACCAACTACCAACATTTAAAAGCAGCCATTCACCCCCACCTCTGTCCCTGCTTGATAAGGACCCTGTGAACATGGAAATCTATGATCAAATTTGTGTCACTCACCTCTTGAGGAGATGAAAAAAAAACTAGAAAAATCCTCTTGTTTTAACAAACCCTGGCTTTCAATAAGACAAACCTTATTGTCTTTTGTAAATTTCTATTTATAATACCAGATGCTGAATATTAACTCACTTTCTCTTTGACTTCCCTTTCTAGCATTCTTAATCCCTCCCCATAGTAGATATATTCCCAAATAGTAGATATATTCCTAAAACTGAATAGGAAATAGTAGATATATTCCTAAAATTGAATAGGAAATTAAATGTGGATATACTGCACATGCACACACACACATTTTAAGAATAGAAGAGTATTTTAAGAATATAAATTCTATCACACACTCACCATTACAGTACCCCCACTACACTCCCATATTTTTATATTAAATTCTCCTATTCCTAAAACATTTATTGTTCATATGTTATTTGCTACCTGATGATTCCCCCTCAAAATAAATCTTTAAGTTACCTCCAAAAGGAGAGTTGCACTGCAGAAAGATAAATCTTTTCCTAATTCATGGATTCTTTCAACAGCACTAACAGAACACTTCACGTTTTCATCTCTTCAACAAATTTTGTTTGGATTCTAGCCTTTACTCCATTGATTTCTGCAGATTGGAGCATGGGGTAGCATGTGTAGAAACTATGATGTAAGATGGGTAAGGTAGCATATTAAGAAGTACCTTTAGAATTCATTCCCATATACCAGATTAGAATTCAGGCCACTGAATTAACACATGGCACTTTGCAAAAACCTAGAAAAACAGAATTTCAGTTCTCTGAGTGACAACAGGTCATCCTGTCTCCTTAGATTTCTACCGTCAAGACCAAAATAATTGCCTCCTGCATCATCTACTTTGATCCATTCTACCATTTGACTTCCATATGCAAAAAGTTTATTTTGTAATTTTAATTTTCAAAGCCTTTTTCTGAAAGCATGTTAGTTTATCCTCTTACCTGTTTTATATTAGATGAATAAGTCAAATGTAATCTCAGCATATAAATGAACAATCACACATATGTTTTATGATATATCTGACATGCTATGAAGAACTGGAATTAGAATCCAGTTTTCTAAGTTTTGGACTAGCTTACTGCCATCATCTCAAAATCATTCATCTTCTTACATTTCTTCCAAAAGCTTTTGGTTTATCACATAAAGAATTATTACCAAAGCTATTTAGTCTGCTCTCATTCTTCTCTTTTCAAGTCCAATTTCAAGTGCTAATACAGGAGAGAGAGCTGCTATGTTACAGGCTAAGCATTTGATAATTTTACTGTGAAGTTTTCTTTGGGGAGTCACGTGACTGTGTTATATTCAAATCTGTGTTATGAGTCATTTGATAATGAGGGGTTAAGCTTAGTTGTATTTCTAATTAAAGTTTCCTTTATAGCTCATTTTTCTGATCTTTTGATCAATTTTGTGAAATTCCAGCTTTTCCAACATTCCTATTCATTAGATGAACTCAACGGTCTCATAGAGTTTAAAATATTGCTTCATATTTTGCCCAAATATGCCAACTAATCCAATTTTATTTTTCCTTTATTACTCTTTCCCTTCTTGCTTTTGATATGCTTTTGTTAGGCTATTCATTAATTTCCATACTAATTATAAACTCTCATCTCATATGTTTACTTTTGAATTTACATCTGCACTGTATCTTGAAAATATAACCAACTGTTTTTAAATTTTAGAAACAAAAGGTAAGATATCAGCATTACATTTAGGCTATAAATGATAAAGTTGTTTCTGGCTTAATTCAAATTATGGCATGTAGAGAATTCATGTTGCAACATACAACTGAATCTCTGTATGTAGAATGACATATCAAATACACTGTTTTTAAGACAATTAAGTGTCTCCTGGTCATGAGATAAACAGAGATATATTGTTAACAAGTGTTATTTATTGGGTAGCTAGACTGCTCATTAAAAAGTCCAAGAAGAACATCAATTTCTTGGGAATGAACAGTTACATAGAAAGAAATTCACTTCCACTTTCTGGGGATGTCTAACCACTTTTAGATGCTGCTTTTTTTTTTTTTTTTTTTTTTTTGAGGAGGAGGAGGAGGAGGAAGAAGAGAGAGAGAGATAGAGGGATACAGAGAGAGAATCTTCAGCAGGTTCCATGACCAGCACAGAGCCCAAAGCAGGGCTCAATCTCACAACCCTGAGATTACAATCTGAGCTGAAATCAAGAGTTAGATGCTTAACCAACTGAGCCACCCTGTTGCCCCTAGATCCTATTCTTCTAAATGAGACACTGAAAACTCTGATCTGAATCGTATTCCATTCTGTGTTCCTTTTTCAAGTTAGCAGAACTTATTAGGTGAGGTTGAACCAGCCTTTTTGCCATTTTCTTCTTAGAATTCTTTCACACTTCACATAATAGTGATCCTTTCTGCCTTGTTATCTCGGATTAGTCAGGCAGACAAAACTCCTATTTTCTTGGTGAACAATGAGTCAATATTTACTGAAATTACATGAATATCTGTAGTCATTTTTTTCCATGAAAGCAAAAATGGAGCCCATTTTTCTTTCCACCACTGAATTACCAACATTTAGGCACAGGGTCTGGTCTTTTGGTATGTACATGCATGTTTGTTACATGCTTCACACAGTGATGTTATTCACATGCAGAAGAAGCACATAGAATTTTTTAAAGATTAACACTTTGGATCCATATATACATATGTATGTGCTAGGTTTCTTTAAATAAAACAAGTTTTTATTCATTTCATTCTCAATACTCTCATTTTAAAAATCTCTTCTACTTTTCCTGTGGCACTATGATTTTATGAGCAGCAAAAAGGTCTTTCTGTTTTTCATATTTGCTCATTCATTCAAGGTCCCCGCCCCCCAACAGTTTCAATTTTCTCATCAACAAAATGGTGAGCAAATAAGAAACAACTGCTTCCTCATAGTATGGTTATGAGCATTAAACACAGCAATCATACAAAGTGCTGCCCCGAGCAGATTTATTCAAAATGCCTACCAGGCACTCCCAATGCTCAATAAACATCAGATGACTTTCTTCTTCTCTTTTTGTTCCAGCTACAAAAGGAAACGCCATCTATTCTACAACTATCTCATTAAGGTAAAACGAGATTCCCTGTTTAAAAAAAGCCTTTCTCTACCCTAAAAAGTAACCAAAGTTACAGGGTTGTGTTAAACATAAACAGCAGTTGTGTAAGTGACGGAAAGCTGAAGTCAGTTCAATAAATCATGAAAGAATACAAAGTTTAACAAAGAAGAGTTTAATTGGAACCTGTAGTACCTCCATCTGCTCCAACATCTTTTATTGAGTCCCAATTATTATTGCCTGAGGCAGATAAGCTTTAGAGTAATCTGAATGAAGTGAGGTGTGACATTAATTGTCACATTTGAACTCTTACCAGATTACAATTTGTGCAGCTACACACATGCCATATAATAGCTTCAGGTTCCCCTTTTTTTCCTATCTTCCAGAGATTATTCTATCTAGGATGTTTTGATGTGCTATTAAAAAATAAATTTTGCACAGAATGAGATGTTGCCTGGGTCTTTGTTTTGTGTGAGAGAAAGGGATATAGCTCTAGCAGTCTAGTACTCAGCCAGATGCAGTTCATGTTTACTTTTCTAGGTGCAGGGCCAAGCCAATCTGCAGATAAATTAGAGACCTAAAAATACTGTCTCTGCCACAAAAAAGGGAAAAACAGACTATATTTGGAAGAACTGATCTCTAGGGACAAAAGTATATCCAGAGAAAGGAAAAGATGAACCAACATTTATAAAGAGGTCAGGCAAAAACTCTACGAGTAAGAATTATTGTTCATATTTAACAGATACATAGGTTCATGGAGGTTAAATGGAAGTAACACAGCCAGCAAGTGGATGAGCAGAGATTCAAACTCAACTGGTTGTGGGTTTTTTTCCTCTTTTTTCTGTTTCCTTCAAACATAGTTCCTTCTACTGCTCTTCCATGTTTTATGAGCGACAGACTCAAAGGACTGTTGCTAGGATGAAGGTAATAATGAAAATGAAATGTGCTTTGAAAGCTGAAGGACAGAGGTGTCTAGCAGTCATATGATTCAAGTTCTTGATCAATAAAATGGAATGTTATGGAAATAAAATCAGATGAATTTCTAAGAACACTTAGAAAGTTTAAATACTATAATGTATCTTGCTTCCATTTATGTTTATTTATAGCAAAGAAGAAGCAATGAGTCACATGCCTAGAAACCCTCCTTCTTTCCCTCTTTATGCTTTTCCCTGACTTGCACTCTCCTTCTATTACACATACTCAAGTACATATATACTTAAAGAGAGTGAAGTCCCTAAAACAAATTTCCAAGAAAATAAAAAGTAAAGGGGAAAAATGGAAAGTTTACTTCAGGGAGAAACAAACCTGTATTTTATAACTTGGGGAAATACTCTCAGAATTCTTTCAGAAATGGGATGCCTGGGTGGCTCAGTCAATTAAGCGTGTGCCTTTAGCTCAGGTCACGATCCCAGGGTCCTGGGATCGAGACCTGCATCAGCTTCCTATTCTGTTGGGAGTCTGCTTCTCCCTCTCCCTCTGCTGCTCTCCCTGCTTGTGCTCTCTCTCTCTCTCTCTCTCAGATAAAATAAAACCTTTAAAAAAATAATTCTTTCAGAATTACAATAATATCATTACTTACTTGATTTATAAGCTCCTCAAGCACAGAGATAGTACCTATGGTTCTTTGTGTTGCCAGCATCTAGCACAGTATAGAAAATTTAGTAAATGTTTACTTTTTATAGAGAATGCATGCATACACACACACACAAATTGATAAGGAATTCCTGCTCTATAAGAATTTTGTTGTACCCATCCTGAGATAACAGAAGCAACTTTAGTGAGTTTCAAAAAGAAGATTAGGAGTTCCAGATTTTGAAAGAGGAAACAAGAAGATTTATAAATTCTAATTAAGAGGTCAATAGTTATGGAGAAAACAGAAAAGTATGTTACCAACAAAAACAAAGGAATTTTTTTTTTATTTTAGGGAAAAAATAGTGACAAATTCTAAAGTGAGGTAAAAGAAGATATATAAGGAAAAGTGTCCAAGAGATTAAGCAACAAAGAGTACACTGGTAAACTTCTCAAAAGCAGTACACTGACACAGTCTTCTAATATGGCTGTAGTTTCATTCATTGAAATAAGGCCTAAAATGTCTAAATCATCTCACATTTGGTTTACATGGAAAACTAAGTCACCATAATGCATTCACACAGTCACCAAACACAAACTGAGCACTCACAAACACTGTGCAGGCCACTGGGGGTAAAAAGTGGATAAATATCATGGATTTTCAGGGCACAATTCATTTAGTTTACCATTCTCATAAACCTTTGATACATATCAAAATCATCTTGAGGAGACTTTGAAAAATACATATTCTCTTGGGTTTACCCAAAACTGAGTGAACTTGCATCACCTATTATAAGATGAAGGAATCTATATTTTTATAGACTACAAGGAGAATTCAAATTCAATGATTTAAATCACTAATATATCATCCCTCTCATAGTCAGAATGCAAACATAAATCTATGGTTTCCATTCCTATTTCAGCAAGATGAAGAACTAAAACAACCTAAAAATTCTCATGCTCAAACATGAAAAAAAGTTGGATACAAAATAATGTGTAGTAGAGCTTTCAAGAAAGGCAGGCAGAGTACAGGATGAAAAAGACCTTGTTCCTACTAATAACAACCAGAAAAACCCAAGCAAAAGAAAAGTCTTAATTTTCCAGGTAACAAAAAAGAATGGATGCTGCAAAGGAGACCCATTGAACTGGCATCCCCACCATCTGGAAGCAGCTGTCTGGTCTAGGTATTGCTGACTAGAGAAAGAGATGCTACCGATGGGAAGACTGCATGGGAATGAGAGAGGTCAAACAAGCCTTGAATGAGAGAATAGACTGGCCTGAAAATGATTACCTGAGGTTAAGATCTGAATGGAAATTTGGGTCACACCACCAGGTAAGATAATGAGATCTAACAAATAAGAGGAGAGGGTGAGGGGAATTTAGAATGGACAGTGGAGATGGGGAAGGGTGAGTACAGGTTTAGCCCCAATATCAACTGCAGCTATTAGAGCTATCATTTATTTCACTGATCTCTTTTCTTGTAAGTTTCCCCTCAGGAAGATTAGGTTCATAGGAGTCTTGGAGAAACTGACCTCCGAATCTGTGTAGAGAAGTGGATCTGCGTGATGCAAGGTAGAGACTGTGGTAGGCATGGAAAAACAATTCTCAAGTCTCCTAATATAGGGATTGCAATTGACTGACAGCCCCAGCTACTACACTCAGAATATATCATTGCATAGTAATCAAGGGCATGTTTCCTCCTAGCTGTTCCCAGCCAATGACTCAGTGCAATAAAGATACTTAGGCAGGCCAATTCCTCTGAGAGTTGGGCTTCAGTAATAAACTACTGTGGCATAAAGACTATCCATCAGCCTTGTCAAAACATTCATAAGACTGCATTGTAGCCTAAGACCTTTCTTCTATTCCTTTTTTCTTTCCTTCTATCCTTCACAGGGGTTGGACATGAATTGCAGATGCTTTTCCAGCCTCCTCCAGCTTCTTCCTTATTTTCCCTCACAGGGGAATCCCACAATAAGTCTCTTGTAGAACCAATGCCATCTTGGCATCTGTTTCTCAGAGAAGTGAGGCTAATGCTTAATATTTAGAAAAATGCTTGTAAATTTTTCTTCAACCAAATTAAACATAATTTTGACAATTTTTTTTACCAATAGTGTGTTTTCCAGTGTCAACTTGACCATAATTTTCAAAATCTTTAAGTACTGTAATAACTTTGACTAATATTAAATTGAGTTGATAAATGGGTAATTACTGGATATATAAAAGACTTCTAGAAAGGAATGATTACTAGAAAACTAATCACTGAGCATAATTTCACGTTTATATGCATCTGTTTGGGCCTACTTGGTAAATTTCTGACACTTAAAGAAGATTTAAAGTATATGAATACTGTAGAAAATGATTTTTTTTTAAATTCATGAGCTTTGGTTCTCATTTCTGACACTTAAAGAAGATTTAAAGTATATGAATACTGTAGAAAATGATTTTTTTTATTCATGAGCTTTGGTTCTCCTAAAATTCTTTTATATTATAGAAGAATTATCTACCTTCCAGTTTTCTCTGAAAGTCAAAGGAAATATAAAAAATATTAAATACCTTAGTTTTTTAAGTGCCAACTATTTCTACTGTAACTACAAAATACTGCTGCAAGTATTCTAAAGGAAAACCTAAATAAACCGAAATATACCATGTTCATAGATCAGAAAATTCAACATTTATAGATGCAATTTTTTAAAGATCTATAAAATCTGAAGAGAAAATCTGACATGTCACCATTCTAATTACTGATTCATACAATAAATTAACTAAACCATTTAGTCATTTTTTTAAAGGATATTATTCACTTGAGAGAGTGTGTGTGCATGTGCATGGGATAGAGGGCAGGGAAGGACAGGGGGAAAGAGATAAGCAGACTCCCAGCTGAGTGGGAAACCCCATGCAAGGCTGAATCCCAGGGCGCCAAGTTCACAAAGTCAGACACTTAGCCAACTTAGCCACCCAGGTGCCCCCTATTTATTTATTCATTTCAGGTTCAGGTTATTTCTGCTTTATTTTAGCAATAGCCTGGTGGTACTGTTGTAAACTACAGGCCAGAATTTGCACCTTCATCAAGGAAAGATAGAGGTTCATATCAATGAGGCTTGTAAATATAGAGGCCCATAAAAAGGTCTGTACTAGGTACTCTGCACTACTAATACTTATTCTGTATTATTTTATGCAATGCTCAGTCAGGTACAACCACAAGAAGAGAAAGAAAAGAGGCTCAGAGTGAAAAAAAAAAAAGCTTATTATATTTACAAGTCCTAAAATTGAGAGGTGCAGCACTCTCTACCAGGCTACATGAGAAAGACACCATTCTGGTCAGGGGCAGAAGACAGGAGCAAGGGAAAAGCCATAAGCCAGAGCCTTTACTGATGTTTCTATGGGAAAGGTAAGGGAGTATGCAAAGTGAACCGTTAAGGATTGGCTGGTTTGAGTAATTTGGATGGGTTTTGGTCTATATGGTGATCTCTAGTTGCCTCGTAGAGGCAGGCCCTGGGATGATTAAAGCAGAGCAATATTGCCTCCTGGGGCACATGTGCCAGATAGAGGAGGTATGATTCTGAATTGGTCAGTTTGAGTATCAAAAGCATGATCCCTGTTGAGCCCTTTGTCGTCTCTAAGAATTGGCTAACTCAGGGTGAAACAGTCTCTCCCAGCCAGAAAACTTTTTTTTTTTTTCCTTAAGATGTCAAAATATCATTACAGGACACCTGGGTGGCTCAGGTAGTTAAGCATCTGCCTTCAGCTCAGGTCCTCAGACGGAGTCCCGAATCGGGTTCCTGGCTCAGCTTCTCCCTCTGCCTGCTCCTCCCCCTGTTTGTACTCTCTCAATCTCTCTCTGGCATATAAATAAATAAAATATTTTTTAAAAGATGTTAAAATATCATTATATGTACTACATATAGAAACACAAACATACACACACACATATACACACACATATACACATATATATAATAGTATATATACAATACATATAAAGTATTTATATACAATTATATATGATTTATAACTTACATATATAATATATAATACATAATACATATGCTATTATGTTCATATGTAAATACATTACAATACTTCAAAATACAGACTCTGAATTCAGACTTGTAAAGCAGACACCACTTACACTTTTTTTTTTTTTAAGATTTTATTTATTTATTTGACACAGAGAGAGATCACAAATAGGCAGAGAGGCAGGCAGAGAGAGAGAGGGAGAAGCCGGCTCCCCGCCGAACAGAGAGCTCAACATGGGGTTCGATCTCAGGACCCCAGGATCATGACCCGAGCCGAAGGCAGAGGCTTTAACCCACTAAGCCACCCAGGTGCCCCTACCCTATTTTTTAATAGTAACAGTGGCCTGAGTCAGATCTCAACTTTTTTCCTGTCCAGGGACAGGTTACTGATTCAAGATTGGAAGGAACAAGAATTAATTATACAGAGATGAATAAATTGAATAGAGGAATTTAAATGTGACTATTTGAATATTTGGGGTATAACTTTTATTGTCTTATTTTTATGGACATACAAAAAAAGTATTCTCTTTCTTCTAAGATATATCTAACTCCCAATTTAATAATTTTTTATAAACTAAAGGAAACACATTTTAATGGCCTTTGATTTTCACTAACCCCCCAAAATGCAGACACTTTCACTGACTTTTCTTACACTTCACAGAAATATTATTTGTAAAAGTTCAATAAGAATAAGTGATTTCACCAGAAAATAATTAGACAAATCATTTGTGCAACCAAGGTCATTTTAGCAATATTTTCTTCTAGTTAGGAATGACAAACCCAATGTTAATAAGGTGGAAGTACTGACTTGATGGGTAGTTAGTACCTACAAGGCCCTGCCAAGAAAACTGGCTAGTACATGGATCATAAAGTGGTAAGAAGGTCACTTCCTAACAGACCAGGAAACAGCAAACTTTGAAAATTACTAGCAGAAGTAATTTATCTAATTTAGAAATACTGCAGATGAAATCTGATGAAAGGAGTTTCTTGGATTTGACTTTCTAGCCACAAGATGGACAAGAAAATCATAAAGGATTTAAAAATCCCAACCCAAGAATCTTTACAAATATTTCAGGCAAGGGGCTTGTGGTTGGCTCAGTCAGAAGAGCATGCCAACTCCTGACCTCAAGATGTGAGTTCAAAAAAAAAAAAAAAATAGATGTGAGTTCAAGCCCCACATTAGACACAGAGCATACTTAAAAACAAACAAACAAACAAACAAACAAAAACCACCTTCAGGCAGAAGAAAATTATTTAAATCTAGTAGCTGCTCTATCCTGTATGGCTGTAGATTGGCAAAGAAAATTGAATGAGCCATATATGATTCATTAATACTACTGGAGCATCTAAGTAAGGAATCAAACCAAATCTATTAAGACCAAACTTGTGTGTCTGTGCGTGTGTGTGCATGCATGTGTGATTAAGAATAAGCTTTAGATGGGCGCCTGGGGTGGCTCAGATGGTTAAGCATCTGCCTTCAGCCAGATCACGATCTCTAGGTCCTAGGATCATGCCCCATGTCAGGCTCCCAGCTAAGCAGGGGGTGTGCTCCTCTCCCTCTGCCTCTCCCCCTGATTGTGCTCTGTGTCTGTCTCTCTCTCTCTCTCAAATGAATAAATAAAATCTTAAAAAAAAAAAAAAAGAATAAGCTTTAGAGATCCTTTATAGTCACAGGTGATTAGAGGGAGGAGTATCTCAGGAAAATAAAAGTCCCAAGTCTTGGAAATAGACAAAAGACTGTCTTAGGTACCCTTTCAGTGGAGTGCTAGGCATTGCTTTGTGCACTTTCTAATTATCTGGTTCTATAGGGGCATGCACCTTTCATTAACTTTCTATTGATTGGGCAATTTTATAACTTTATAGTGGTAATGATTAAATTGTAGAAAACTGATAGGCATGCAAAGGATTCCTAGTGATAAAATGATCCCTGCTCATAACAGGGCAAATCAATTTTTTTTCAGTAGAGAATATAAATCTTTATAACTCAAATTCTCACATGAACCAATTAAAATTTTTACCAGTTACTTTATTAATATGTTAAATAAAATCCTTAACAAATAACTATTTAAAATATACTTTAAAATATATATGCAATCCAAAGATTAGAAAGTATGTATAATATAGCTAACAATATATATAAAGCACTCTTAAAAATCAAAACAAGAAAAACATCAACCAAGTGGAAAATAAAAAGCAATTAACTTGAAAAGACTTCTCAGCAAAGTCATTTCAAGGCCAATGTCCAGGGCCAACAGGTACATTAATAGGTACTAACCATCATTAGTCATCAGATAAGGAATTACATATCCAAAAAATTATTAAAAAGACTGACAAAATTAAACATTGGCAAGAATGTATGATAAATAAAACTCCCAAAATTTGTGGATGGAGTGCAAAATGGTACAACCACTTCGGAAAATTATTTGGTAGTTTATTTGTTTTTTTATAAAAAACACACCCTACTCTTGCCCTAGCAATTCCTAGGCATTTGTCCAAAAGAATAAAAACAGATGCCCATGAAATGGCTTGTACACAAGTTTACATAGCAGCTTTATTCGTATTGGCCCAAACTGGAAAGAATCCAAATACCTATCTAAATGATAATGAAAAAACAAAATGTTATATTCCTAGTCCTCAGCAATTAAAAAAAATATAGTAATAACTGAGGGGTGCCTAGCTGGCTCACTCAGTTGGTGGAGCATGGGACTCTTAATCTCAGGGTCATGTGAGTTCAAGCCCCACACTGGGGGTAGAGTTTACTTCAAACAAACAAACAAAAAAACAAACCTGAGATATTCAACAGCACGAATGAAACTCTCATATTATTTGGAGCAAAAGAAGTAAAACACAAAAGAGTAGAAGACACTGCTTCATTCCATTTACATGATGTTCAAAAATTTTAAAAAATAATAACCTATGGTCATAGAAATTATAGCAATGGTTGTCTCTGGGGAATGGATGGGAAGTGATTGGAAAGTAAGGCAAAACTTTCTGGGATAATTGAACTAGTTTATATTTTGAACAGGAGATCAGAGTCTAAGTTACATTAATGTAAACATTTATCAGAAATGTTCATATTATTTTCTGTCCTTCCACCAAAATCACACTACGTTGATAATTTGATAAGCTTTGTGCTGAACACTACTGGGTGGCAAGATGTCCCTTCAACTATTTTCTTCTTCCAGATCATCTTGTCTGTTGGCTGTTTTATGTTCTTTAAATCAGCTTTCAAACTTGACCCCTCCCCCCCCAAAAAAACTGCTGGGATTTCGATCCATATTTTTTTTTAATTTACAAATCAATTTAGGGGAAATTGACACTTAATGATGTAGAATCTTCTGATGTCTGAACACAGTATGTCACCCTTTATGATCTTTTAAAATCTTTTCTTAAAATGTTTTGTATGTTCAGGAGAAAAGTCTAGCACGTCTTTTATTGTATTTACTTTTAGGTATTTGATATATTATTTTAAACATCTTTTCTAGTATACAGAAATGCAAATTAGTTTATATTTACCATTTATTCAGAAAAACTGCCAAACACACTTATTAATTCTAGTATGTTCTTAGTGGATTCTTTCAGAAATTTCTATATACATGAGCGATGTCAAATAACAGCTGTTCTAATCTATATTTTCAATATTCACTAAATATGAATATTATATGAATATTAATTTCTTCATTTTCCATTATTATAATGATTATCAGTATAATTTGAAAAGAAGTAGTGATAATAGCTATCTTTGTCTCATTTCAGACTTTAAGAAACAAACTATTCAATATTTTACTAAGTATTGTATAAATCTATTAAGTATTTTATGTACATGTTTTGCAGATGTTCTTTTCAGATTGAGAAAATTTTCTTCTATTTCTAGCTTGCTGAAACTGTCTTTCATAAATGTATGTTTAATTTTATCAAATCTTTTTGGTTTTCTAATGAGATAATCAAGGTTTTTTACCTTGATTTGGTTAATTTGGTCAATGCGGTGACTGAAGTTTTCAAATGTTAAACTAACAATAGTTCCTTAGAATAAATCACACTTATGATTACCATTATTTATGTACTACTAAGTTCAATTTGCTTTTTTAATTGTGGTAAAAAAAAAAACTACTCTCTTAAATTTTTAACAGCACAGTGCCGTGTTGTTAACTATAAGCACAGTTGTACAGCAGAGCACTAGAAATTTTTCATCCACGTGACTGGAACTCAATACCCACTGAACAGCAGCTCTCCATTTCCTCCTCCCCTGTGTCCCTGGAAAACACCATTCTATTGTCTGTTTCTAAGACTCTGACTCCTTGAGATACTTCAAATAAGGGAAATCAGGCAGTATTTGTCCTTGTGTTACTGGCTTATTTCAATTAGCACAATATCCTCAAGACTCATCAATATTGTATCATATGATAGGATTTCCTTCTTTTTATGACTAAAAAAAAATTCCATTGTATGTATATGCCAAATTTTCTTTACTCATTCATTCATTAATGAACATTTAGATCATTTTCACATTTTGACTACTGCATATAATGCTGCAATGAACACAGGAGTGAAAATATCTCTTCAAAATCCTAATTTCAATTATTTTGGATAAATATACAGAAATGGGATTGCTGGATAATATGGTAATTCTATTTTTAGTTTTGTTTTTTTTTAAGGAAACTATATTGTTCTCCATGATGGCTATATGAATCTGCATTCCCACCAACAATGTACAAGGGTTCCCTTTTCTACACATCCTCACCAACACTTGTTATCTCTTGTCTTTTTAATAATAGCCATTCTAATAGATGTGAGGCAATATTTCATTGTGGTTTTGATATACATTTTACTGATGATTAGCTATGTTAAGTGCCTTTTCATGTACTTGTCCATTGCATGTTTTCTTTGGAGATTGTCTATTTGAGTCCTTTACACACTTTTTCATCAGTTTTTAATTTGGGGGGGTTGTTTTTGCTTTTTTGCTATTGAATTGTTGGAGTAGCTTTATTTATTTTGGATATTAATCCCTTATCAGATATATGGTTTACAAATACTTTCTCCCATTCAATAGACTACCTTTTTCCTCTCTTACTTCCTTTGCATGCAGAAGGTTTTTTATTTGATTTATTCTTACTTGTTTATTTTTGCTTTTGTTGCCTTTGCCTGTGGTGTCATATCCTAGAAATTACTACCAAACCAATGTTGTGAAGATTTTCCCTGTATTTTCTTCTACAAGTTTTATGGTTTCAGGTCCTACACTTAAGACTTCAATCCATTTTGAGTCGGCTTTTCTATATAGTGTAAAAAATAAAAAGGTATAATTCTTGTATGTCAATATCCAGTTCTTCCAACACCATTTGTTGAAGAGACTATACTTTCCCCACTGTGTAGTCTCGACATCTTTGTCAAAGACCATTTGGCCTTACATGCATAGGTTTATTCCTGAATTCTTTATTCTGTTTAATTGGTCTATATGAATGTACTTATGCACTGTTTTGGTTACAATAGCCTTGTAATATGTTTTGAAGTCAGAAAATAAGAGACTTTCAGTTTTGTTCTTTTTTATCAACATGCTTTGGTTAAATAGAGTCCTTTTTTGTTTCAAATAAATTTTGGAATTTTTTTTTCTATTTCCTTAAAGAATACCGCTGGGATTGTCATAGGGATTCATTGAGCTGTAGGTTGCTCTGGGTAACATGGACATTTTAACAATATTAGATCCTCTAATCCATGACAAAATAAAAATCTTTCTATTTACTTGTATCTTCTTTAATTTCTTTCATCACTATTTTAAGTTTCCAGTGTACAAATCTTTTGCCAGCATGAATAAGTTTATTTCTAAGAATTTTATTTTTTGATACTATTATATTGAAAATATTATAAATTTATTGTATTTATATTTATTCGTAAGTATATTTATATACATTTACATATTAATTATAAATAAAATAATATAAATATAACAAATATAATAACATAATAACCATTATAATAGTTGATAATATTATAAATAGGACTTTCTTATTTCTTTTTTGGATTGTTCATTGTTAGTGTATAAAATTGCAATTGATTCTTGTATGTTGATTTTGTATCTTGTACTTTGCCAGATTTATTTAACACTTAATTTTTTGTGCAATTTTTCCTGTTTTCTACATATAATTTCATGTCACCTGTAAATTTTACATCTTCCTTTCCATTTGAGTGACTTTTGTTTCTCTGTCTTGCCTAATTGCTCTGGCTAGTACTTCCAGAACTATGTTGAATAGAAGTGGCAAGAGTGAGCATCCTTTTAAGAAAGATGAACCCTCTTACACTGTTGGTGGGAATGCAAACTGGTATAGCCACTCTGGAAAACAGTATGGAGGTTCTTCAAAAAGTTAAAAATAGAGCTACCCTAACCCAACAATTGCACTACGAGGTATTTATTCAAAGGATACAAACATAGTGATTCAAAGGGACATCTACCCACTAATGTTTATAGCACTAATGTCCGCTATAGCCAAAATATGGAAAGGGCCCAGATGCCCATCAACAGATGAATGAATAAAGAAGATGTGGTAGGGGCGCCTGGGTGGCTCAGTGGGTTAAAGCCTCTGCCTTCAGCTCAGGTCATGATCCCAGAGTCCTGGGATCGAGCCCCGCATAGGGCTCTCTGCTCAGCAGGGAGCCTGCTTCCTCCTCTCTCTCTCTGCCTGCCTCCCTACCTACTTGTGGTCTCTGTCTGTCGAATAAATAAATAAAATCTTTTAAAAAAAAAAAAAAGAAGAAGATGTGGTATATATACAATGGAATATTACTCAGTCATCAAAAACTGAAATCTTACCATTTGCAACAATGTGGATGGAACTAGAGTGTATTACGCTAAGCAAAACCAGTCAATCAGAGAAAGACAATTATCATATGATTTCACTCATATGTGCAATTGAAGAAACAGAACAGATGAATATAGAGGAAGGGAGGGAAAATAAAATAAGATGAAACTGGAGAGAGACACACAAATCATAAGAGACCCTTAACTATAGGAAACGAATTGAGGGTTGCTAGATGGGAGGAGGGTGACGGGATGGGGTAACTGGGTGATGGACATTAAGAAAGGCATGTGATGTAATGAGCATTGGGTGTTATATGCAACTGATGAATCACTAAACTCTACCTCTGAAAATAATAATATACCATAATTGATTTTAAATTAAATGTAATTTAATTTTTTAAAAAAGAGTGAGCATCTTTGTCTTTTTCTTGCCTTAGAGGAAAGGCTTTCAGTTTCTCATTATTGAATATGATATTAGCTGTGGGCTTTTCATATATGGCCTTAATTATGATAATTTTATTCTATTCCTACTTCATTGAGTGTTTTTATTTTGAAAGGGTGTTGAATTGTACCAAAGGCTTTTTCTGCACCTATGACATGATCATGTGATTTCTATTCCTCAGTTAATGTGATGTAGTACACTGATTTTCTTACATTGAACCATCTTTGTATCCCAGTGTAATCCCACTTGGTCACAGTGTATGAACATTTTTTCCCCTTTTTCTTAATGCATAACTTTTTAAAATTTTAGTTAGTGAACATACAGTGCAATATTGGTTTCTAGAGTAGAATTTAATGATCCACCACTTTCATACAACACCCAATGCTCATCACAAGTGCCTTCTCTAAAACTCATCCCCATCTAGTCCATTCTCGACCCATATCCCTCCATCAACCCTCAGTTTGTTCTCTATCATTAAGAATCTCTTATACTTTATTCCCCTCTCTTTCTTTTCTCCCTCCCCATATGGCATCTGTTTTCTTTCTTAAATTCCACATATGAGTGAGATCATATGGCATATGTCTTTCTCTGACTGATGTACTTTGCTTAGGGTAATATATTCTAGTTCCATCCACATCATTGCAATATTCCATTAGGTATACACACCCACATCTTCTTTATCCACTCATCAGTTAATGGACATTTGGGCTCTCTCCATAGTTTAGCTATTGTTGAAAATGTTGTTATAAACATCAGGGTGCATGCACCCCTTCAAATCTCTACTTTTTTAATCCTTTGGGTAAATTCCTCATAGTTCAATTGCTGGATCATAGGGTAGTTCTATTTTTAGTTTTTTGAGGAACCTCTATACTGTTCTTCAGAGTGGCTGCACCAGTTTGCATTCCCACCAAAAGTGTTAAGAGGGTCCCCCTTTCTCCACATCCTCACCAACATCTGTTGTTTCCTCTGTTGTTAATTTTACCATTCTGACAGGTGTGAGGTGGTATCTTATTGTGATTTTGATTTGGATTTCCCTCATGATGAGTGATGTTGATCATCTGGATGTCTTCTTTGGAAAAATATATATCCAGGTCTTCTACCCATTTTTCAACTGGATTATTTGTTTCTGGGGTCTTGAGTTTGATAAGCTCTTCATAGATATAGGATAATAACCCTCTATCAGATATGTCCTTTGCAAATATCTTTTCCCATTCCAGAGGCTGCCTTTCAGGTTTGTTGATCATTTCCTTCGCTGTGCAGATTTTTATCTTGATGAAGTTCCAATAGTTCACTTTTGCTTTTGTTTCCCTTACCTCTGGAGACATACCTAGTAAGAATTTGCTACAGCTAATGTCAAAGAGGTTGCTGCCTGTATCTCCTCCAGGATTTTTATCATTTCCTGCCTCACACTTCAGTCTTTCACCCATTTTGAGTTTATTTTTGTATATGATGTAAGAAAGTGGTTCAGTTTCATTTTCCTGCATGTCACTATCCAGTTTTCCCAATACCATTTTTTGTCAAGACTATCTTTTTCCCATTGCATATTCTTTCCTGCGTTTTTGAAGATTATATTGTTGACAATATAGTTGCAGGTCCATTTCTGGGTTTCTATTCTCTTCCATTGATCTATGTGTCTGTTCTTGTGCCAGTACCATACTGCTGCTTTTTTTTTTAAAGATCTTATTTATTTATTTATCAGAGAGAGAGAACAAGCAGGGGGAGCAGCAGGCAGAGGGAGAAGCATGCTCCCCGATGAGCAAGAAGCCTGACATGGGACTCAATCCCAGGAATCATGACCTGAACGAAAGGCAGATGCTTAAGGGACTGAGCCACCCAGGCATCCCAGTACCATACTGTCTTAATAACTACAGCTTTGTTATATAGCTTGAAATCTGGAATTGTTTTGCCTCCAGTTTTTTGTTTGTTTTTTTGTTTTCCCCCAGAATTGCTTTGGCTATTGGAATCTTCTGTGGTTCCATATGAATTTTAGGGTTGTTTGTTCTAGCTCTGTGAAAAATGTTGGTGTTATTTTGGTAGGGATTGCATTAAATGTGTAGATTGCTTGGAATAGTGTAGACATTCTAACAATGTTTGTTCTTCCGATTCATGAACATGGAATGTCTTTCCATTTCTTTATGTCCTCTTCAATTTCTTTCATAAGTGATTACAGTTTTCTGAGTACAGATCTTTCACTCCTTTAGTTAGGTTTATTCCAAGGTATCTTGTTATTTTTGGTGCAATTGTAAATGGAATGGATTCCTTGATTTCTTTTCATGCTTCTTCATTATTGGTGTATAGAAATACAACTGATTTCTGCACATTTATTTTATATCCAGCAACTTTGATGAATTCATGTATTAGTTCTAATAACTTTTTGATGGAGTCTTTTGGGTTCTCTGCATAGTGTATCATGTCATCTGCAAATAGTTAAAGTTTGACTTCTTCCTTCCAATCAAATGCCTCTTACTTCTTTTCATTGTCTGAATGCTGAGGCAAAGACTTCCAGTGCTATGTTGAATAGTTATGATGAGAATGAACATCCTTGTCTTATTCCTCACTGTAAAGGAAAGGTTCTCCGTTTCTTCCCACTGAGGATGATATTAACTGTGGGTCTTTCATCTATGGCCTTTATGATGTTGATATATGTTCAATCTATCCCTGCTTTATTGATGGTTTTTATCAAGAAAGGATCCTGTATTTCAGTCAAATTCTTTTTCTACATATGATCCTTTAAATGTACTGTTGAAATCTATTTACTAATATTTTGTTGAGGATCTTGCACATATATTCTCTAGGAATATTTGCCTGTGAGTATTCTTGACTTGTAGTATCTTTATCTGGCCTTGATATCAGGGTGAAGTTGGTCTTATAAAATAAGTGGCTTTCCTATACACTAACAATGAAAATACAGAAAGGGAAATTAGAGAATCAATTCCATTTACTATAGCACCAAGAACCATAAGATACGTGGGAATAAACCTAACCAAAGAGGTAAAGGATCTGTACTCGAGGAACTACAGAACACTCATGAAAGAAATTGAAGAAGACATAAAAAGATGGAAGACTATTCCATGCTCTTGGATCGGAAGAATAAACATTGTTAAAATGTCTATACTGCCTAGAGCAATCTATATTTTTAATGCCATTCCGATCAAAATTCCACTGGTATTTTTCAAAGAGCTAGAGCAAATAATCCAAAAATTTGTATGGAATCAGAAGAGACCCCGAATTGCTAAGGAAATGTTGAAAAAGAAAAACAAAACTGGGAGCATCGCGTTACCTGATTTCAAGCTTTACTACAAAGCCGTGATCACAAAGACAGCACGGTACTGGCATAAAAACAGACACAAAGACCAGTGGAACAGAATAGAGAGCCCAGATATGGACCCTCAACTCTATGGTCAAATAATCTTGGACAGAGCAGGAAAAAATATACAGTGGAAAAAAAGTCTCTTCAATAAATGGTGCTGGGAAAACTGGACAGCTATATGTAGAAGAATGAAACTTGACCATTCTCTTACACTGTACACAAAGATAAACTCAAAATGTATAAAAGGAGACAACGTGAGACAGGAATCCATCAGAATCCTAGAGGAGAACATAGGCAGTAACCTCTTCAATATCAGCCACAGCAACTTCTTTCAACATATGTCTCCAAAGGCAAAGGAAACAAAAGCGAAGATGAACTTTTGGGACTTCATCAAGATCAAAAGCTTCTGCACAGCAAAGGAAACAGTCAACAAAACAAAGAGGCAACCCACAGAATGGGAGAAGATATTTGCAAATGACAGTACAGACAAAAGGATGATATCCAGGATCTATAAAGAACTCCTCAAACTCAACACACACAAAACAGATAATCATATCAAAAAATGGGTAGAAGATATGAACAGACACTTCTCCAATGAAGACATACAAATGGCTATCAGACATGAAAAAATGTTCATCATCACTAACCATCAGGGAGATTCAAATTAAAACCACATTGAGATACCACCTTACAGCAGTTAGAATGGCCAAAATTAGCAAGACAGGAAACAACATGTGTTGGAGAGGATGTGGAGAAAGGGGAACCCTCTTACACTGCTGGTGGGAACGCAAGTTGGTGCAGCCACTTTGGAGAACAGTGTGGAGATTCATCAAGAAATTAAAAATAGGGACTCCTGGGTGGCTCAGTCGGTTAACCGGCTGCCTTCGGCTCAGGTCATGATCCCAGTGTCTTGGGATGGAGTCCCACATCCGGCTCCTTGCTCATCAGGGAACCTGCTTCTCCCTCTGCCTCTGCCTGCCACTCTGCCTGCCTGTGCTCTCTCTCGCTCTCTCTCTGACAAATAAATAAATAAAATCTTAAAAAAAAAAAAAAGAAATTAAAAATAGGGCTTCCCTATGACCCTGCAATTGCACTACTGGGTATTTACCCCAAAGATAGAGACATAGTGAAAAGAAGGGCCATCTGTACCCCAATGTTGATAGCAGCAATGGCCATGGTCACCAAACTGTGGAAAGAACCAAGATGTCCTTCAACAGATGAATGGATAAGGAAGATGTGGTCCATATACACTATGGAGTATTATGCCTCCATCAGAAAGGATGAGTACCCAACTTTTGTAGCAACATGGATGGGACTGGAAGAGATTATGCTGATTGAAATAAGTCAAGCAGAGAAAGTCAATTATCATATGGTTTCACTTATTTGTGGAGCATAGCAAATAACATGGAGGACATGGGGAGATGGAGAGGAGATGGGAGTTGAGGGAAATTGGAGGGGGAGGTGAACCATGAGAGACTATGGACTCTGAAAAACAACCTGAGGGTTTTCAAGGGGTGGGGGGGTGGGAGGTTGGGGGAACCAGGTGGTGGGTATTAGAGAGGGCACGGATTGCATGGAACACTGGGTGCAGTGCAAAAACAATGAATACTGTTACGCTGAAAAGAAATTTAAAAAAATGAGTTTGAGAATTTTTCCTCCTCTTCAATTTTTTGGAACAGTTTGAGAAGCATTGGCCTTAATCTTTTTTATATCTTTGATAGGATTCACCTGTGAAACATCTGGTCCTGGGCTTTTCTTTGTTAGAAACTTTCTGTTTACCAATCTTCTTGTTAGTTATAGTTTTGTTCAGATTTTCTGTTCTTCATATTTTGGTCATGGTAGGCTGTCTGTTTCTAGTAATTGAAGCATCTCTCCTAAGTTATCCAATTTATTGGCTAATCATTGCTCCTACTAGTCTCTTTTGATCTTTTGTATTTCTTAAGTATCAGTTGTACTACCTCCTTTTTCATTTCTGATTTTATTCATTTGAGTATTCTCCTTTTTCTTCTTAATCTAGTTAAAAATTTGTCAACTTTTAGGCATCTTTTCAAGAAACCACCCCATGACTTACTTTATTTTATAACTAAAAGTTTGTAACTGTTTACCTCCTTTGCCATTTCACCCACTCCCATCCACATCCCCTCTGGCAACCACCAATCTGTTCTCTGTGTCTATGAGCTTGTTTTCTGTTTTGTTTTGTTTTGCTTTTTAGATTCCATAAATAACCAAGATCATACGGCATTTCATATGGTCTTTCTCTGATTTTACTTAGCATAATGTCTTTAAGGTCCATCCAGTTTATTGTAAATGGCATGATCCCATTCTTTTTTATGACTGAATAGTATCTCATGTGTGTATATGTACCACATTTTCTTTATCCATTCATCCACTGATGGACATTCAGATTGTTTCCATAACTTGTTTATTGTAAATAATTCTACACTGAACATAAAGGTGCAAATATCTTTTCAAATTAGTGTTTTTGTTTTCTTTGGACGAATACCCAAGAGTAAAATTGCTAAATCATACGATAATTCTATTTTTAACTTTTTTTCATTCCAATATAGTTAATATACAGTGTTATATTGGTTTCAGGTATACAATACAGTGATTTGGTTTCAGGTGTATAATATAATGATTCAACAATTCTATACATTACTCAATGCTCATAATAAGTATGTCTTAATCCCCTTTATGTACTTAACCCATCCCCGCCACCTACCTCCCCTCTGGTAACCACTACTTTGTTCTCTATACTTAAGAGTCTGGGGGTTTTCTATGACCCTGCAATTACACTACTGGGTATTTATCCCAAAGATACAGATGTAGTGAAAAGAAGGGCCATATGTACTCCAATGTTTACAGCAGCAATGGCCACAATTGCCAAACCATGCAAAGAGCCAAGATGCCCTTAAACAGACAAACGGATAAAGAAGATATGGTCCATATATACAATGGAATATTATACAGCCATCAGAAAGGATGAATATCTAACTTTTGTATCAACATGGACAGGACTGGAGGAGATTATGCTGAGTGAAGTAAGTCAAGCAGAGAAAGTCAGTTATCATATGGTTTCACTTACTTGTGGAGCATAAGGAATAACATGGAGGACAATTAGGAGAAGGAAAGGAAAAGTGAATTGGAGTAAATCAGAGGGGAAGACAAAGCATGAGAGACTGTGGACTCAGAGAAATAAACTGAGGGTTTTGGAGGGGAGGGGGTGGGGGGTTCGGTAATCCTGGTGGTAGGTATTAAGAAGGGCATGTACTGTATGGAGCACTGGGTATGGTGCATAAACAATGAATCTTGGAACACTGAAAAAAGTAAAATAAAATTATGATCTTAAAAAAAAGAGTTTGTTTTTTTTTTTTATCTTTTTATTTTTTTGTTTTATTTCTTAAATTCCACATATGAGTGAAATTATATGGTACTTGTATTTCTCGGCCTTATTTCACTTAGCATTATACCCTCTAGGTTCATCCATGTTATTGCAAACGGCAAAATTTTATTCCTTTTTATGGCTGAGTAATATTCCATTGTGTATATATGTGTATGTGCATGTGTATGTGTGTGGATCATCTATAAAACTGCATCAGAAAATGCCCCTGGAGGGAGGCATGGAGCCTGAGGCTTTGATGGTAGAAAACTATGGGATCTCCTTCTACCAGCTGTGGTGTAATCAAGACTAAGCAAGAATTATGTTGCCCCTCCTAAAACCCAGCCAATGGAGGACAACAAGTATAAGTTCTGTGTAAGCTGTGCCTGCTCAGCTGAAATGAGGCAAAAAGAAATTCCCAGGATCATAGAACAACTTGAGGACCTGGACATCCAGGTTCTCTACAGCTCAGACTAAGAAGAGCATCCAGTATCAAGAGGGTAATGGCAGGGCACCTGGGTGGCTCAGCGGGTT
The DNA here is from genome assembly GCF_010015895.1 of Lontra canadensis. Lineage (NCBI taxonomy): Eukaryota > Metazoa > Chordata > Mammalia > Carnivora > Mustelidae > Lontra > Lontra canadensis. The sequence continues at coordinate 7,825,262 of NW_022631000.1, forward strand.
AAAGCCTCTGCTTTCAGGTCAGGTCATGATCCCAGGGTCCTGGGATCAAGCCCTGCATCAGGCTCTCTGCTCAGCAGGGAGGCTGCTTCCCCCTCTCTCTGTCTCTGCCTGCCTCTCTGCCTACTTGTGATCTCTGTCTGTCAAATAAAAAAAAGGGGGGGGGTGGTAATGGCATATACCTCCTCTCTGAGGCCTTCACATTCAACATCAAGCTGTCCAGTCCTGTGAAACACCCACAGAAGGAGCCGGTGAATGAAGATCTATATCCAGCACATTACTGGAAATATTCTAATTATATTAAAGGCAGCAACAAGGATGCCCATGAGCCATACCCAATTGGCCAAAGAAATCTTCTGTATCAAGAAGAGCAATGGCAGGCCTGATAATACAGACATCAAGATCAGAATCAAAAAATTCTATAGGGCAAAGAACACATACAAGTCTACCCAGGAAAGTTACCAAACAGACATCAACATGCTTTATGAGAGCAATAAGGAGGCTGACTTAATAATGGTGGAAAGAACATTCTTTCCACCCCCCCCAAAATTTTGAATACGTCATCCCACTGTCCCCTGGCCTGCAAGGTTTTTACTGAGAAATTCATTAATGGACTATACCACCCCACTCCTCTTCAGTCTACAAAGTTTTGCTGAAAAATCCAGTGATAGTCTTAAAGGAGTTCCCTTGTATGTGATGAGTAGTTTTTCCCTTACTCTTTCGAAAATTCTGTCTTTGATTTTTTTATTATCAAGTGTCTCACCGTGGATTTCTTTGAGTTCATCCTAGCTGGGCTCCGTTGGGCTACTTAAAACTGTATGTCCATCCCCCCACCCCCAAGATTTGAGAAGTGTTTAGCCATTACTTCTTTAAAATAGCATTCTGCCACATTCTCTCTCTCTCTTCTCTTTCTGGGTCTCTCATAATGCATATATTGGTCCTTTTAATGGTGTACCATATGTTCCATGGGCTGTCTTCACTCATTTTCACTTTTTTCCTTTCTATTCCTCTGACTAGATAATTTTTAATGACCATATTCAAGTTTGATGATTCTTCTGCTTGATGAGTTTGCTGTTGAAAGTCTCTGTGAATATTTCAGCTGTTATATTCTTCGCTTCAAAATTTGTTGATTCTTTTTTTTATAATTTCCATGTATGTTGATATTCTCATTTTGTGCATACATTGTTATCTTGAGTTCATAGACCATCTTTACAAAACTTATTTTGAATTCTTTGTCAGGTAATTAATTTACCTATATTCCATAAGGATTGGTTTCTGGAGATATATTTTGTTCCTTTGACTGGACCATGTTTCCCTCTCATGTGTCTCATAGCTTTGTGCTTATATCCAAATATTTGAAAAAAACAGCCCTCTCTCTGTCTTTATAAACTGGCTTTCTGCAGGCAGAGACCCTCACCAATCTATCCAACTACAGATTCTGGGAACCTCTAAAACAATTTTGGGAAGAAATTTCTCTGGGTCTGTACATGAAATTTCTTAATTCAAGAAACTTAATGATTTCTTTCTCAGGAGCTCATAATTTCTTCCTTCCTCTAGCATCTGCCTATGGCAATGCAAGTTCTCCAGCTTTTCAGCAGCAAGCTGCAGGCACCAGGCATCCAAACTATGTTGGCTTCCTATCAGTACCATGAGTCAGAAAGACAGATCTATCAGTCCCTTGGGCAGCACTCTGAAGAGCTAGAACATTGGTACACATGCGCCACTCTTCTCTTTTCCCCCAAGATAGAAGTGGTGAGCCAGAACATTCTCTCCTGGCATTGAGATGTGCTGCCTTGGAGGAGGGACTGACATGGTAAAATGAAATTGCTCTTATCTGTTTCGCTGCAACTGTTCTCTGCTTTTTGCTCACCTGGGGTATTACACCTTCTTAACTGAATTCAGAAAATCTCATGAAGGTATTTTGGTTTGTATATTACTGTTAAATCAGTGTTTTTAATGGGGGAATAGGCACACAGACCTCCTGTTCTGACATCTTGCTAACATCTGCTCATATTTTGTTTTGCATATTCAAGAGTGTGGGTAAGATTCAGACATTTTCAAACATTCAAAGCCTGAGAAAATTTACCACCCAGATTCTCAAAGTGAACTACTAAATTTTCATAAAATGCAATTTAAATAAAGAAGGAATGGTTTAAAAAAAAACCAAGGTGGGCAAATAAATTGCCAAATTTCAGGGTCAATTTGAATAAACACTGACTCTAAAAACAAACCAAAAAATGTGATATAAAAACTAGATAAAACTAAATAGTAGAAATAGTTTTATTATATAAAATGGGAGAAGGTAAAAGGAATTAAAACTTCCTGAGATATGTGTATTATACTGATAAAGGGTAGAGATATTAATTAAATTAAACTGCCAATTTAGGCCTGCATATACTCGTGATGATTCAAATATCCTTCTCAGGTTATAATCCCAATAAAAAAGAATATCCATTCTCCTTTAGTCTATCCTCAATTCAAAAGCTTAAGAAAGTAGTAAGTCACCAACTACTATTCTATAATAATTTTAACAGGCAGATTTACTACCAGTAAATATGCTTCAATGATTACGTACCTCTTCAGAGTCCTATGACACTTCACTAATCCTTTTTACCAGAAGTTAAATGCTTCCCACTCATTCATTCATATCTCTTCTCTTTAAGTTTGAATTAAGATTTGGTCTCTTTATTTCTAACCAAAGCAGCAGTATAATCAGTGATGCATATCTGAATTACCTAGAAAAAGCGCTGCAAAAATATATATACTGTATTCTATATCCACATTCCCAGAGTACTTATGCAATAGGATTTAGATGAATCCCAGGCAGGAAAACTTGTCTCTACCCCAATCACTCTGATGCACAGCCCATGATCTTCAAGTGAAATCTATATGCATTTTCCAGGACATCAGGCAGCAAAATATCATTTATACCAGTGTTCTACCATGTGCTGAATCTACCGTGAAAAGTAACTTCCTACAGTAAAATTTTAATAGAGGCTTCTTAATCTACAAGGCAGTACCATTCAATTTTTTTTAATTTTGCAGCAATATATGCTTTCACAGGATATTTTTAAAAATTAATATAGTTGTTCTTAATTCCTTTTTATTTTTTTTTGCTTATTCTAATGTGTATGTATGTGTATCTGTGCGTATACTTTTTGCTAAAAGTTAAATCATGCATTTTTTATATAGACCAGTTTATTTTTCTCTTTCTTCATATAACATTATATTGTGACCATTCACCAATGTCTTTGCAAAATTCTCCCAGCACTTGAATTTTTGTTTTATATTTCCTCATATAGACACACTATAATTTATCTAACAATTGTACATTGTTGAACATTTATTTTCAATTATTTCATTAAGATATACAACGTTCTTTAGCATAAGTCTTTGTACTTTTCTTTAATTATATCTTTAAGAGAGATTCTCAGGAATGTAAATTAGTGGGGATGAACATTTTAAAGCTCTGCATTCCAGACATGTTTTCTAAGGTTCTATTACTGATATGGATCTGTATTTCCTTTTCTTTTTCTTTTTTTTAAAGATTTTTATTTATTTTTTTGACAGAGAGAGACACAGCAAGAGAGGGAACACAAGCAGGGGGAATGGGAGAGGGAGAAGCAGAATTCCTGTCAAGCAGGGAGCCCGATGTGGGGTTGAATCCCAGAACCCTAAGATCACGACCTGAGCCGAAGGCAGATGCTTAACACTTGAGCCACACAGGAGCCCCTGGATCTGTATTTCTTATGGAGGGTCACACTATTGTAGAAACTCTATACTTTTTTTTTTTTTTCAGCGTAACAGTATTCATTATTTTTGCACCACACCCAGTGCTCCATGCAATCCGTGCCCTCTACAATACCCACCACCTGGATCCCCCAACCTCCCACCCCCCCGCCCCTTCAAAACCCTCAGATTGTTTTTCAGAGTCCATAGTCTCTCACGGTTCACCTCCCCTTCCAATTTCCCTCAACTCCCTTCTCCTCTCCATCTCCCCTTGTCCTCCATGCTATTTGTTATGCTCCACAAATAAGTGAAACCATATGATAATTGACTTTTGAAACTTTATACTTTTATAGATCATTGTGAGATATGTAGTCTAAGGATAGAACATTTTACTCATCATAGCAGACAATGTGGACCCAGGGAAATAAGAGACTTGAACCTTTTTCCCTTCCTTACAGTTTACTTGCTCTGTGGCCTAAAGCAATTCAATGAACCATTTTGTTGAAAAGCTGCCTCAAGTTTCCACAGAGTAAGGATGAACAAGAAAGTAACATTCAGATTCTTTTAAAGATTACACTGTCTGCTATAAAATCCAAGGAGACAAAATGAGATAAAAATAAAGAGTTGAATTTAACACACAAGAGCAAACAAGTAACTATATTACTTTAGGGGTGAAATTGTAAAGAATTATATTTACCATACCTGTAGAAGTTTCCACAGATTGAAATACCTTGTTGCCTTTCATAAACAAGCATTTACCTTTCTGTTTAGAAACACCTACAATTTTTCACTTAGCAGAGCAATTTCACTTTATAAAATTCACATTGATCCATAATTATCTCTTATCCAATTCTTAAGATTTCAAGTTATTTATTTTCTCTTATTTTTTCTCAAATGCTCATTTAAAATTAATAAAGAATATAGTGTAATTGCTTTCAAAACGCCAATAAAAAGTCTCTTGAGCAAAGCCAATTTGGTAGAAAAGAGGAGCCTATTTGAAATGAAACACCTATTGAAGTTTTAAATTTTGTAGCATCTTTTGAAAATGTACAGGAACAATTCATTCTGAAAATGATTCTGAGCATTTTATAAGTGCCTAGCACTGTGTTAGACAATAAAGACTCAGAAACAATAAGACAAGTGATCTCTCTTCAAAAGGTTCAGAGCATAGTGAGAGAAGTAAACATGCACACAAATAATTACAGTGCCATGGGTAAGTGCTACTAGACTTTGAGGAAACATTTAGGCTGGAGCAAATAATGACAAATTGAGCGTGTGGTTAGGTATGAAAAACTTCTCAGCAAAAACAACTTTTGAACAGACAATAAAAGAATAGGCCTTCACACAAGTAAAAAAAAAGAAACGTTAAAATCATAAAGACCAGTATGCTGCATTAAAAGAACACAGAATTATAGAACTTGGACTATACCATGAATGGTCAGTCTCATATTATGTAAGAATTCTCTATTAAAACACATTTATTCTCTCTACATTTGCAATCAGGTATCACATTTCCTTCTGCTGTAATCCTAGGAAGTTACCAGAAATTGTTTCTTTGGTGCTTTTGTACAGATATTTTACATAATTCTCTCCAAACTAAAACTGATTTTTAAGTGAAATTCTAACAAAAACATGAAAAAAGTCATTCAGTAATGAAGCTAAAACCAGACAGGCAGTGAACCTTCAGAATTTGAGATATTTTCTACAAAGACTAAATAACTGAGCAGAACTTCAAGAAACTGATGGTACATAAAAGACTACTTTCCCACAGCTTGGCCCCACTGCTAGGAACGGTGTTTTCAAGGAAGCTGAGCAGAGTACAGAAGCCTGGAATCCTTCCCAGGTCTCAGTGAGTTTGTGATCAGGACTTTGATCTCTTCAGAACAAGGCATGATGCAAATACAAAGTATTTATTACTAACTTTTCACAGAAAAATTATCTCAGAAAAATTTAAGAGCTGAACAGTAAAATTTCAACCTAGCCAAACAACATTCTTTAGGTCTGACAGGCTGCTAAATAAAATGAAACAAAATGTTATGAGCAATTAACATTCCTCATACTTAGGCAGTGTTTCTGTACAAATGCCTATTAAATATTAAGGTCGATCATGGCTGGCGGCATGCCAGGGCTCTGCAAAACACACAGCATATTAGCCACCACCATTTGCTGGCATCAGTCAAGGCTGCAATTCGAAGATAATCAAGTTCTTCTCCCCCTCCCTGTGTGCATCTAGTTTGCTTGTTTTTGTTTTTGTTTTTCCATTTTATCCTCCTCCCCAATGAAAAATCAAAGTCAGTGATTTAATATTTACATTTTTTAAAACCACATATCAAAGAGGTACATTAAACCACATTGGGAGATTTACTAGGAAAGAAGCAATTCTAGGACTGCACACTCACTGTTTTCCCTAATATTTTCTAGAATAAAACATTAAGCAAGAAAAGAAGAATTTTTTTATCTATTCAGTAGACAGAGAGAGAAGACTCATCTGCCAGATTACAGAACTACACAAAGCGCTGTGGAAGGGTAGAAGGAGAGAGCACCTTCCCACAGTAATCCACTCATACTCTTCTAGACCAGCTTTCCTCCCAGGAGGCAGTAGCTAGTATTCTGGAATTCCCAGATGAGGAAAAGATCTGATACTTAGGAACTAATCATGTCCTATAGTGCATACTTTGGTACCTTTATTCCTCATAACAATTCTGGAAGTAGGAAACTATTTTACAAAAGGGGAAACTGTATCAGGAAAATTAGGTAAAATAGATTGCTAGTCACTGATTGACTCTCTACAGAACACTAAAGCATACAATATTTTCCTTGTAATAAGCTACCTCATATGAGTCTCTCCAAGCTTAGTACCACTCCCCACCCTTACTTTTTTCACACAGACTTCTAACAAGATGAAACTCACTACCCATAGATTACTGATATGTGCTCCCTAAAGATGTGAAAATCCAGTTTCTAATTCTCTTACTCCCTTCTCTTCATTCAAGTCATAAGAAGTCTGTCCATATGAGTTGGATTTTTTTATTAAGGTCCTAGTCCAATTTACTTCAAGGTTGGGAAAAGATGGGAGTTTGGAAAGGCCTGAATAGCAATCTTTGATAAATCATTCCAATCCAGAGGGTCTCTGAGAAATATGTCCAATGACTTGTCTATTTAAGCTTTAAGCTCAATGGACATTTGCCTGGTATCTCTGGAAACTGTATCCAGTGTGTAACCAATGGTTTATTGTCATGAAAAACATAACAGGGCAATCCAATCTTCTTCCACATATAAGGCATTCCAATGAGCCCCACCCCTTCAAGGGACCCAACTCATTCTAACCAGACCTTCATAACTGGTCTGGAAGGTACAAACACTTAGGCACATTATATGGCATTTAGTAGTTTTGTTTGTTATTTTTTTTTAAGATTTTATTTATTTGACAGACAGAGATCACAAGTAGGCAGAGAGGCGGGCAGAGGCAGAGAGAGGGGGTAGCAGGCTCCCCACTGAGCAGAGAGCCCGATGCGGGGGCTTGATCCCAGCACTCTGGGATCATGACCTGAGCCCAAGGCAGAGGCTTTAACCCACTGAGCCACCCAGGTGCCCCGGTTTGTTATTTTTTTTTAATATAAAATATCCATGAAGAATGTTAGGTCAAAAAATATTCATGCTTATTTTTCTTAGCATATAATAATAATAATAGTTATTACTTATTATTTCTGACACATTACTTATGTGTCAGAAACTGCTCTATTTTTTTAGAATAAGCTCAGTTAATTTTTATCACAACCCTATAAAGGTAGGTGCTATTTCCATCCACCTCTGTTCAAATCAAGAAAAGGAATCAAGAATGCATTGATTGACTTCTTTATGGGTATAAGTCAGAGTGAAACTTAATCCCATGGAATCTGGCTCCAGATGCCAAGCCTTTAGCCGTACTCTGCCACCAGCACAAAGTGAGCTTCATATGAGGAATCACAGATTGCAATTCAGACCTTTCCAAACTCAAACCCACTCTTGTAAAGACTCTTTCTAAGTGCCTTTAAAGGATGGTATTAGATCTGCCTCATCCAAGTACGAGAATCATTTGTATTTAAATATTTAAAGATACAGTATTAGCTTCAAAGTACTTAAGATAATAAGATAATCACCCCAAAAGAAAATACAGCATATCCAATTCAGCAGACATTTCTACTATAGTCCCTACTCTGTGGTCTAAGAAATATTCCCTCTTTGGAATCCTTATGCTTCCACAGTACCTTGCATTTAGCTCTACTATTATGCTAATCATACTATCTTAGATTTATTTCTTTATTCCCCTGCCTATCTCACCGTTCTCACACAGGGCAGAATTAGAGATTTACCTATTCTTTTATCTTATACACTATCCTGGCAACATCAGGTACTCATAAAGAGCTGGTTCTGTGAATAAACAATGCCATTACCCTCAAAGAATTTACATTTTATTACATGATAACAGGCATTCTATTTCAAAATTAAACCCTATTAAAATCACAGTAAGGTATCACCTCACTCCTGCTGGAATGGCTATCATTAAAAAAGAAAGAAAGAACATAATGCTGATGAGGATGTGGAGAAAAGGGAACTCTTACACACTGTTGGTGGGATTATAAACTGGTATAGTCACTATGGAAAACAGTATGGAGGTTCCTCAAAAATTAAAAATAAAAATACCATATGATCTAGCAATTCCACTTCTGGGACCATATCCAAAAGAAGTGAAAACATTATGTCAAAGAGGTATCTGTACCTCCATGTTCACAGTAGCATTATTTACAATGGCCAAGACATGGAAACATGTCCATCAATGAATGAAAAGGATAAAATGTTGTGTGTACATACAAACATACACAAATATTATTCAGCCATAAAAAAAACATGAAAATCCTACCATTTGCAACTATAGATAGACCTTGAGGGCATTACGGTAAATGACGTAAGTCAGAGAAAGACAAATACTGTTTAATCTCACTAATATGCAGAATCTCAGAAAGAAAGAAAGAAAGAAAGAAAGAAAGAGAAAGAAAGAAAGAAAGAAAGAAAGAAAGAAAGAGGGAGGGAGGGAGGGAGGGAGGGAGGGAGGGAGGGAGGAAGGAAGGAAGGAAGGAAGAAAGAAAGAAAGAAAGAAAGAAAGAAAGAAAGAAAGAAAGAAAAGGAGAGGAGAGGAGAAAAATTAAAACCCATAGAAAAGGAGACCAGATTTATGGTTACCAGAGGTGAAGAGTGGAGACAGGGGGATTGGGAATTTCATGAAGGTGGTCAAAAGATACAAACTTTCAGGTATGAGTTAAATAAGTACTACAGAGATAATGTACAACATGATGATTAGAGTTAACACTGCTGTATGGTATATATGAAAGTTGTTAAGAGAATAAATCTTAAGAGTTCTTATCACAAGCAAAAAAAAAAAACACTTTTTCTTTTATTGGTATCTATATGAGATAATGGATGTTAAATAAACTCAATCATTTCACAATATATGTAGATCAAATCATTATGTTGTAGACCTTAAAATTATACAGTGTTGTAGTCAATCTTATATCAATAATACTGAAAAAATCCTATTAAAATGTAATTTAACATGCTGACATTTCAAGGGTTATTACTAATAGATTTCTGAAACCTTGCTGCAATTCCCATTCTTTCATGGAAAATACAATTCATGTTCCAGATTTTTCATTCAAATGGTTCTACAGTGACATTTCATAAGAGAAAGCAAAATATTTCATTGGTAGTTTGAATCCTATGAATTTGGAAAATACATAAGGTTTTTTTGAGCCTGTGAAATATATATTTTTTATATTTTTATATATTTATCTATACATATTTATATATATCTATATATCTTATATGTATATAAATTAAGAATTAAGATACATTGCTAAAGGTTATTTGAAAGTGCAAATTACATTTTTCATAACCATTACACATTTGATTATAAGTAAGCCTACTGCGTTTTTCTAATGATATTTTTAATTTTTTCTTCTTAAGAATCAGGTCGATTTTCAACAATACCTTTCTATGAAAATCCTGCTGAACAGGATTCAGGCAATGAGTGCTATAATCAGAATGAACTCCTTCTGTGCTTTGGACAGACTTTCCCATGATTTCTTACAACCCCCCGAACATCTCAGAAATCAAGATTAAAGTAGGAAGAACTGACACACATACATACAATATGATATGCCAGGAACCAGCACTATTCTTTAAATGGAAACTATTCGGAAGATGTGCTTCTTGATTACACACAATACTCAGTGTCTTAAGGCTATGTTTGATTTCTGAGCGCCAGTGGCTTTGCTGTTAAGAGCTGATCCTTTCTTCTGCACTCTTGAGAAGAGTTGTAGCTTTAAGGTAATACAAAATAATCCAAGAAGCAGTGGAAAGAATTTTTAAAGTAATGGCCTGCGATTCATTAGAATAGGTAACTTCTAATCTTGGCCTTTTGGTCCCCAGCTGCGAGGTCTTCAGCTAATCTCTCCTTTCTATGTCACAGTTTGCTTCTCCACAAATAAAGAGGGTTCAGGGTAGCCTGGGTGGCTCAGTTGGTTAAGTGTCTTCCTTCGGTTTGGGTCATGATCCCAGGGTTCTGGGATCAAGCCCTGCATCAGGTTCCCTGCACAGCAGAGAGCCTGCTTCTCCCTCTCCCTCTGCTGCTCCCCCTGCTTGTTGTCCCTCATTCTCTCTCCCTCTCTCTCTCTCCGTGTGTCAAATAAATAAATAAAATATTCTTTAAAAAATAAAGAGGGTTCATTCATTCCAGGTTTACTTTCCCTGTACTAACCATATGCAAAACATTATGCTAAACTCCACAGATGATACAAGTAGCCTTCAGTTTACTAACTAATAGAAATAACCTGTCCTTTTAGAAATGTAGCTAGAAGCCATTCAATTGAGATAGATATTACTTTAAGAGACTCAAAAATTCCTAAATCCTATCATGTCAATCACCCATTATTTGAAGCCATTCCCAAGGGCATTATACATACCAGGAGTAACAAATAAAAACCAAAGTATAGTTTTATTAATAAATCAACAATGATAGGGGTGCCTGGGTGGCTCAGTCAGTCAAGAATCTGACTCTTGATTTCGGCTCAGATCATGATCTTAGGGTCACAGGATACAACCCTATCTCAGGCTCTGTGCTCAGCCAGAGTCTGCTTGAGATTCTCTCTCTCCATCTCCCACTGCCCCTCCCCATGCTCTCTCTTTCTCAAATAAATAAATAAATCTTTAAAAAATAAAATAGAATAAGTCAGTAATGATAATAACAACGAAAATTTTCAACCACCTACTATGTATCAGAACTCATTCTAAGCATTTTATATGCATTAGCTTATTTGATATTCAAATCAAACCTATAAAAAAAGTTTCATTTTTATCTTCATTTTTCATAAGAAAAAAATGAGTCCAAGAGAGTCAAAAAGAAGCTGAGTCAATTAGTAAGTGGCAAACCTCAGATTTCAAGTCAGGATTTGAATATACAGCCTATGTTCTTAACATTCCTCTGTATTCCCTTCTATAACAAGATAAGGACCCAATAATTCAATCCAGAATTTCATCATAAGAGCGAAGTACAGCAAACGGTTTACCCCTTGATGTTCACCCTATGAAACTAAACCTTGTGTCTTGGTAGAGGGTAACACTTATGAAATTGATCTTCCTACCTCTAAGCAAATACCATGATCTTTAAGGCTATCTGTGTTTTGTGTATATTTGTGAGTTTGTATTCTCTGTGAAAAGTATACTCACATGAGTAGAAATAAATGTCTCTAACGACCCTTCCAACAAATAGTTCTTAATCCAACTAAATTGGAATCTACAGGAATCTACATGCTACATGGGAAATGGCAGCAAAAGAGTCAGTTGGGTTTCCACAGTGGGCCCTGGCTTAGTTAACCTCTCCCCTCTATTAACAGAGGTAGCGAAAATAAAAGAGAATGAAAGACAAGAAACAGCAAGAACTGGACGGAATTTACCCTTCTGCCAGCTGTATAGAAGAGACCCAAACATAACTAACTGAGTTTTAATACACTGATATGCCATTTTGTAAATATGACTCACTCATGGGGGCAGATAGCAGAAATAAAAGCTTAGTGGCACACAGAAAATTGAAGTGCTCCTATCCCCACATATATGGAGAGAGTTTTCTTTCTTTTTCAAACATATTTCCTTTATACATTTTCTTTTATCCTTGTAACAGTAGTATAAGAAGAAAATACTTTCAAATACCTTAGTCAAGATATGCATGCTTTATTACATCAATAAGCACACACTCTACCCATAATTCCTGAGACTAGTCTGATAGTAATTCATACGTGGTCTTTATTTAAACCCAATAGATATTTATGAGAACCTGTTTCAATTCAAAGACTTCTGTCATTGATACATTCAAGACAGCTAATGCCAATGAATAAAATAAATAAATCTGAATATGTTTGCTCCTTATTTCATATTTAAGGATGTTCTTCCAGCTTTGGAGGCTGACTAATTCAATTTGAGTCAGAAATTTTATTTGTGATTGGAAGCTACCTTTTTTCCATCCTATAGTAAACCAGATTACCATTGAGGAGAATGCCTCAAAAATTAAATGCCTCATTTAATTTTACATTTTTACCCTGAATTGCCCCTTCTATGTCTCAGACTAGAATCCACCAAATTGAACGGACTTCCGAGATTTCCTCCAAATCAATTCTCAGTTAGCAATCTCCAGAACCACATGTGACTCATTCAAATAGATGCTATCACCCCAGCTATTGCATGGCTGCTTTAGAATTGTTTTATATAATAGCTCTGTGATGTTGTAGCGATACATTTTTAAAAAGATATTAATGACTGTAAATGTGGCTACCCTCCCAATGGATGTATAATATCGTGCTCAATTAAGATGACCCAATATTGGAAAAAGCTTTTTCTCCCCACAATGCTTAGCTGAATCGGACTTGGACCCATGTTCCAAGTCTGAGCAAGCATCTCATTTTCCTTTATAAGTTACAGAGCACATAAAACATCTCAGGGATATTTTCCCAATGTTTGCAAAAGAATAACAGATATAGTTATTTTTGTGTCTACCATAGCACTTAATGTTTCTGGCAAATGGAATACTTATCCAAAAGACAAAACTAAAACCTAAATGACACCCCCTTACTCCTCTATCTCCTTCATGACTAACATCCAACTGACTAATTCCCTCTCTGCTACACACATGCTCACACACACACACACACACCTCCATCCTCACTGCCAGTGCAACTCACTTTCTCATCACCTCGTCCAACCATCCCCAATTTATTGATCACTTCACTATATTGGACCAAGTAACATGCTTGTTACTGCTTTACAAAAAATGAAATGGAAACACCAGATATCAAAGTACAGAGGCAAAAACAGATGCATAATCAAACAACTAAATATATCACATTAAATATTCCAGAATGAAGAAAAAAAGCCTTATTTTCCTTGAGGAAGTCCAAAGCAGATATATGGTTTTGAAGGAGAGGAAAGAACATAAGCAAGGCAGTGAGATGCTAAAGATCAAGGCACACTGAGAGATAATCAAATAGCCAAAGATTCGGGGAACAGAGGTACATAGTAGTCTCCCCTAAGTGGCTTTCTACCAGAAATGCTTTCTCATCTACACCCTTCTTTACATGGCTACCATTTATTTTTCTAAGACATATGTCTGGGCCTGTAGTGTAACTCCTAAAAAAATGTATATAGCCCTACTTCCCACAGCGTAAGACATAAACTCTGGCCCCAAGCATTCATAGCCCATTCTTAAAATAAGACAATGGACTTAATCTATTAACAGTGGTGGCAATAGATGGATTTTGACATAATTTTATAATTACGACATAATTTTTGAAATAATTTTAATTGCTCTTTGACATAATTTTTTTTCTGGACTACCTCCTTATATAATAGTAGTTTTTTTCAGATGTTTTAGATTGACAGAAACATACCATATTCACAAACTATTCTATATTTTATTATTGAAACAAATAGGTTTTATAGGTTATTTTTGAAACATTCAATTCCCACCCCCAAAGTTTAATAAAAGTATATAATAGAGGAGGATTATTGCTGTTTTAAACCAAGGGTTGACTAGTTCATTCATAGTTCATTCATTCAGCAAATACTGCTTGCTCATCTTCCATGAAAAGCACAGTTCAGTTCTCCCAATACAGTGGTAATTCAAACTATCCCTGGCATTTTCGTTTTGTTTTGTTTTGTTTTACCTTTTGAACCTTTTCACCCATTTCTCTCACTGCACCCCCCACCATCACTGCCAGCCTCTGGCAACCACCAATCTGTTTTATGTATGAGCATGCTTTTTTTTGTTTTGCTTTTTTAGACACAATTATTCTAACATTTTCATGGCAAAATGATCACATCAAAATATCAAAACAGTTTTATTTCCTACTTCAAGTAATCATTTTCAGGTGCCTGTTATGAACCAAGCACTTACAGATGTTTATGATGTATCAATGAATGAAACAAAGATCAGTGCCTTGGGGAGTTTAAATCCTAGTGAAATGAGAAAGACAATAAAAATAATAAGAAAGGAAATTGATAAGTTTTAATATGATTAGCACAATGAAGAAGCTGAAGAGGTAAAAGAACCAAATATGCTGGGTTTGGGAAGTGGGCAGTTTGACATTTTTGACATGATTATTAGTATGGCATTCATCGAGAAAGTAACATACGAGCAAAAACTTAAAGGAACTGAGGGAGATAACCATGGAGATATCAGAAGAGGTGTGTTCCTGACAAAAAGAACAACCAGTCCAAATTCTCTAAAGGGAGAAAGAGCGTGGCATCTTCAAGGAATAGCAAGAAGACTTGCTGGAATAGAAGAAGTGAAAGGAAGAGTAGTGTAATGTAAAGACAGAGTATAAGATGAGGAGACAGATTATTTGGAATGCTGGTTATTATTAGAAGGATGACAGCTTTATTCTGAATGAAATGGGAAACTACTGAAAGATTTTAAGCAAAATGATATGTTCTGATTTACACCTACGTTTTCAAGGCAACACTCTAGCTACTGCCTTCTAGTGCAATAAGCTAAGAAAGAGAAAAGGAAAGAAACAGGGAGAAAGTTAAGTAGCTACTGGCTACTTAAGTGAAAGATGACGAAAGTGAAAGATGATGGTGGCTCAGAACAAGACGACATCACTTTTAGTGAGTGAAAATGATGAAAAGTGGTTAGATTCTAAATACAGTTTTAAGGTAGAACTAATAAAATGTCTTAATAGATTAGATGGAGATTATGAAAGGAAGAAAAGAATCAAGTATAACTCCAGGATTTTTTAATGCTTTCTTTTTTTGTTTGTTTGGGCCTAGAAAAAAATGGAGTTGTTACCAAATATAAGGGAAGACTACAGGAGTAGCAAACTCTGGGTGTTGATTCACACTAAATGCAAGTGATAAACACCCTAATGAAATACAGATACTTACGTATGTTAGATAAGAAAGCAAGACCTAACCACATGGTGATTACAAGAAACATTTAAATATAAAGAAACAAATAACTTTAAAGTAAAACAATAGAAAAAGAGATTTTTTGCAAACACTAATCAAAAGAAAAGAGAATCAGCTATATTTATAGCAGACAAACCAGATTTCAAATCTCAGAATGTTACTGGAGATAAACAAGGTCATTTCACAATGATTAATAGGTGATTACTTCAGTAGGGCCTAAAAATCATAAATTTTTGTGTCCTAATAATAAAGTTTCAAGATACATAAAGGAAATACTGATAGAACTGTAAGGAAAAAATAGACAAATCCATAATTACAGGCAGAGAATTCAATACCCCTCTCATGAGTGATAGAACAAGGAAAATCAACATCAGTAAAGAAATAATAGATTTGAATAACACGGTCAATCAATTAGGCATAATTTACATTTAGAGAACATTCTATGTGCAACAGCAAAATACAAATCCTTCTCAAGTGTACATGGTCTATTTACCAGGGTAACCAATATCCTGAGCCATAGATCAGGTATCAAAAAACTTAATAGAATTAGATTTATACATATTATGTTCTCTAATCACAATAGAATTAAATTAGAAATAAATAACACAAAGATATCTGGAAATTTCCTAAATACTTGGAAACCTGAATAACATAGTTCTAAAAAACCCAAGCATAAAAGAAGAAACCAAAACTGAAATTAGAAAGTATTTTAGAATGAATGAAAGCACAACATATCAAAGTTTGTGGGATGCCACTAAAGTAGTACTTAGAGGGAGAGTTATAGCTTTAAAATGCCTAAATTAGAAAAAAAAGATCTTAAGTGCCTCAGCTTTCACCTAAAAATCTAGAAAATGAGCAAAATAAGCCTGAGACAAACAAAAAAAGGAAATAAAAATATCAGAACTTAAATCTATAAAATAGTAAACAGAAAAACCATAGAGAATATCAGTGAAATAAAAACTGATACTGATTATTTGAGATTAATAAAATTAATAAAGCTCTAGTCATACTGACCAAAAAAACAGAAGATATAGGTTACCATTATCTGGAATGAGCAAAGTTACAAACTACAAATTTTACTGTTAATAACAGCATAATATGAGAATTACTATGGCAATAAACTCAACTACTTAGATTAAATGAAAGTTGCTTGGAAGAAAAACTACCATATCTCAGTCAAAAAGAAATAGATACTCTGAATAGCCCTATATCTATTGAAGAATTTGCTTCTGAAAACCTTCCCAACAAAGAATAATACTAGACTAGATGGCCTCACTGGTGAATTCTACCAAATATTTAAGAAATAATACCACTTTTATATAAATAGCCCATAAAATTGAAGGACAGGCAACATTTCCCAACTCATTATATAAGGCCATTATTATAATGATATCCACACAGAGAAAGACAATACCGGAAAAGAAAATGGCAAGCCAATGTCCCTCACAAAAACAGCTATAAGTCTTAACACAACTTTAGCAAATTAAATCCAACAATATATGAAAAGAGTAATAGCCCATCCAAGTGAGTTTTATCACAGGAATGCAAGTAATTCAAAAGTCAATCAATATAATTAATCACAGCAACAAACTAACCTAGAAAAACCATATGATCACCTCAAGAGACACAGAAAAAGCATTTGACAAAATTTAACATCCATCCTTAACAGAAAGACGCACCAAACCAGGAACAGAAGGGAGCATTCTCAACTTCATAAAAAGTATCTATGAAATATCTACAGCTAACGATATATTACAAGGTGAGAAACAGCTTGCTTTTTTCTTAAGATCAGTAATGAGACAAGGAAGTCTGTTTTCCTATCTTCTATTCAACATTATACTAGCAGTTTTCTAGTGCAATAAGCTAAGAAAATAAAACACATCCATACTAACAATAAATAAATAAAACCATAATTACTCACCAATGACATGATCATCTTCTTGAAAAAAAAATCCAATGGTATCTGTAAAACAAGATATTAAATCTAATAAGTGAGTTTAGTGATGTCACAGGATTCAAGATCAATATGCAAAAATCAATTTTTTTCCCAATTCTAGCAATGGACAGTCAGTGAAAAAAAAATACCATGTATAACACAAAACATATGAAATACTTAGGAATAAATGTAACCAAAAATGTGCAAAAGTATAGCGCTGAGAGAAATTAAAGAAAACCTAACTAAATAGATAATCCGTATCTGTGGGTCAGAAAATTCAGTATTTCCTTGAAACTGATTCATGGAGTTAATGCAAATTCAAATAAAAGCCTATCAGAGGTTTTTGTTTTTGTTTTTGTTTTGTAGACATTTACAAGAGGAATGGATAAACAAATTTTGGTACGTCTATACTAGGGAATACTATTTAGCAATATAAAGGAACAAACTACTGAAATAGGTAACATCAACGAATCTCAAACTAAGTATCTTGAATAAAAAAGCCAGACGAACTGGAGTACATACTGTATTATTCCATTTGTATGAAATTAAAGAAAATGAGATATACTCTATAGTGACAGAGTTTGGTGACAGAGTGGTTGTCTGAAGATAGGTGAATAGGTGGGGAAAGGAGAGGAAAGGATTTCAGTGGGACATGAAACTTTGAAGGGTAAGGAATATGTGCATTATCTTAAATATGGTAATGGTTGCATGGATGTTTACATATGCCAGAATTTATATTTTAAGCATCAGCAGTTTACTGAATATCAGTTATACCTCACTACAACTCTTTACAAAGAATGTAGGTAATTGCTGAAATGCCACCTTTGAGAAGCTAATTGGAAAGATAATCAAATAGGAAAGCAAGGACAGACTCTGATAACATTAAGTAAAAGGACTGGCTTTAGATAGGAGCCCAGAAACAAGCACAAAGGCAAAAGAACAGAAATGGAAAAGCTGATAGGTGAGGCGATGCAGTTGGGGGAGTCCTTAGTTCTCTTATCAGTGTTTCAATTTTCTCAGTGAAATGCCATTATCTGTGATTACAGATGGAGGACAAGGTTTGGGAGGTTTGAGGAAAAGGGACTAATATAGAAGAAGTAGTAAAGAGGAGTCTGTGTTAGTCTATGAAAATTCAGTATGTTTGCCAGGTAGCATTAAAAATCCACAGAGGGACACCCGGATGGCTCAGTTGGTTAATCCTCTGCCTTCAGCTCAGGTCATGACCTGAGGGTCCTGGGATCAAGTCCAGCATCAGACTTCTTGCTCAGCAGGGAACATGCTTCTTCCCCTGCTGTTGCATTCTCTTGCTCTCTCTGATGAATGAATGAATGAATTCTTTAAAAAAAAATTTTAAAAAAAAAGACAGCTAATGTTTGAGCCCATGAATTTAAAGTAGAACCATTCAGCATGTTTGGGTATTATTCTCTAGTCAGAGGAAAAATGTAAGCATGGAGCAGGCAAGGAGCTCTTTTTAACTAGGGTAGTGGCTTTTTCCTGAGTAAGTCAATGAAACAAGAGAGAAACAAAAGAATTGGGCCAGGGGACAGAAGTATCTATAATGATTGCTCAAAGGACTAAATCCTGGTTAGAGTACGGGATGCATTAAATTAATCTACTGGATGGGTTGTAATTATTGATTATGATATGGTCTACAGTAAGACCATATGAGTGAGAGCTGAAACACGATATAGGACAAGATCACTGTAGGACACAATGTTGAAAGGATCATCAAAGGCTGCCTGGGTGGCTCAGTTCGCTAAGTGTCTGCGTTCAGCTCAGGTCATGATCTCAGAGTCCTGGATGGAGTCCTACATCAGGCTCTCTGCCCAGGGGGTAGTCTGTTTCTCCCTCTCCCTCTCCCTCTGTGTGCTCACATACTCTCTCTCTCTCTCTCTCTCCCTCCCTTTCTCAAATCAATACAATCTTTAAAAAAAAAAAAAAAAAAAGATCATCAAGTTGAAGTTGAACTGAAGTAGAATTAAGGTAGGAATGGTGCTGGCAAAACACAGGTAATTAGATGCTAATATCTTTGAAAAAAGAAGGGAAACAACCCAGAGTTTGAGATAAAATCAAAATGATAGAAAATGAGTAATATAATTAGATGACATAAAATGTTTCTCCAGTTTGAAGAGGATAGACTCTGTGAAAGAAAGACTATCAATAGCTGAGTGAGCTAAGTAGTGTCTCAAGGGGAAAACAGGCTTTTATTAGAGCAAAAAAATAAAAATAAGTGATTTAAATGTTTTGATAAGAGAGTCGTCACATATGAAATATTTGCTGATGCTGGACAGTGAACTCTAGAAAGCACAATGAAAATACTGTGCTTTCTAAATTATGGAAAATACTGAAGCTAAGGGATGATAGCTAGTTTAGGGCTTCGCTTAGTGTCTGATGAATCAGAGAGAGATGCATAGGATTTGTCCTGGTAGATTCAAAGTAAATTGTGTTGCTAATAATCTGAGTTCAGAGGTAGGAAGGATTAGGTGTCTGGAACTTTCTCTTAACTCCTCTTTATGGAATCGAGGAAGTCTCCTGATGTGGGACCTGAGTCCCAAGGCTGTGTAGGGAAAACTATGGTGAAGCATGGTCTTAGTCACAGCATGTGGATTCACCTTTAAGCCATATCGGAAAAGGAGTGAACTTATGACGATTGTGTTGACTACTCATCTTTGACTAGTTTTGTAGATTTCATAGGGAAGCTAGTTAATATGAAAATAATCACCCTAAGCTGTACCCAATCTGATCTTCCATCCCATTTCTCACAGTACCCTATAACCCTAACCTTCATCCTATCCCTAAGTAATTTAGGGAATGACTCACGGTTCAAGTGTTAGAGATGAAGTAAGAGTATCTTTGAGCACATTATTTGACACTTCTGAAAATAATTTAAAGTAAAACATTTTAGCATTTTAGGCTGCATCAAAACATCATGTGGTTATTTAACCTTTTACATCTTAATCTCCTACCCCTCTTATTCCCACCTTTCTACCTATCTCCCCTGCCCCATACACACATACCATGAACCACTTATTCATGACTGCCAAACTTTTCAAATCCACAATACACTTTTATTGGTCTGCGCTTATACTACCCTCTCAGCCATCGATCTCACCTGCTGTCCTCTCATCTGCCCGATATACTCTTACTCAGACCTTGTTCAAATGTCCTACCTCTCCTGGGAAGCCTTCCCTGGTGGTCCCAACATCAGGTGCTCCATTCCCAGTCTTGTGCCATACTTCATATATACTACTCTATCAGAGCATGTAGCAGAATACACTAACTATTCATGTGTTTGTCTTCCTTGCTAGATAGTGAGTTCTTCAAAGTCAGGAAATAATACTGAAAATTTATACTATATTACAAGGAGCTCAAGTGCCTTGTTGAATTAAAGTGAATAAAAGTGGGGCACCTGCATGGCTCAGTGGGTTATGCCTCTGCCTTCAGCTCAGGTCATGATCCCAGGGTCCTGGGATCGAGCCCCGCATCAGGCTCTCTGCTCAGCAGGGAGCCTGCCTCCCCCCCTCTCTCTGCCTTCCTCTCTGCCTACTTGTGATCTCTGTCTGTCAAATAAATAAATAAAATCTTAAAAAAAAATACAAGTTTAAAAAAAAATAAAAATAAAGTGAATAAAAAGTCCTACTAATTATTTCAAAATAGGCAGTGTTGACCAAAGCTAGATTCATATTAAGCTCATCCAAGTTTGCAAAAATGTGATTCATATTCACTTTTATTTAAAAAATAGCTTATTCACATTTCCAACAATATTTAAGGAAATAGGATTCATAAATTTTGTAAAGGGAACAATTTATTTTATTGGACAATGATTAGTTGAGTCCTATCAGCAGTATAGCTGGAGTCAGGAAATTCAAGCTAGCTTAACAAGTATAGTTGGTTTCAATGAAGAATTAAAGGATAGAATTATACTCTATTATCAAGTGCAATACTATGCATTGAAATAACATAGATGAAACAAAACGTTAATTGGAATTTAAACCAAACCCTGTTTTAGTAGACTAAGCTTTCAATCAAAAGGTGAAATTCAGCATTAAACACTAAAATAAGTAAGTGTTACCATCTGAGACCCAGGCTTATAAAAGTATGATAAATCTGGTTAACTTTAGTAGAATACAAACAACTTTGAAATATATAGGAATACAACTAGTTAAGGCATAGTAACAATCTGGTAAGGCACAGTTCACAACATAATTCAAAATATACTGGCCACAGAGTAAAAGCGTAAGTCAGAAGCAATTTATCCAGACAGATGAATTAATAATACAATGTTAGCCCAATCCTGTTCAACTATGTAGACATCCCAGGAAGTTGCCTCACATTTAAAAGTTGCTTAAAACTGAGGGCACATATTGCATGGAGCACTGGGTGTGGTGCAAAAACAATGAATTCTGTTATGCTGAAAAGAAATTAAAAAAAAAAAGTAAGGAGGGAGAAGAAATACAACAACAACAACAACAACAACAAAAAGTTGTTAAAACTGAATTCGAGTGCAACACCCTGATACAATCAAGCGGCTGCTGAGTGATAATAAATATAGATCTGAGGTTTAATTTTTAAGTATGAGATTTTATTTGAAAATTGATATTCAATCTTTTATTTTGTTATTGCATTAACATGAAAGTTAGTGCATAATAGTGTCAATAATCTGTTTGAAAGCAAAAAGATTTGCAAGCTGTCAACAGGTTTAAGGGCTTGTCCCAGTCATACTGACAGAAGCAATTCACAGCCTTCTTTGCTAGACACTCACAGAATGCCCAAAGTTGACATGCTGGGAAATTCTATTTTTTCTGAACTCATGGTGTATCCCAGAAAATTAGTTCTTCATATTTCTGGGATAACAAAAAGGTGCAACTCATCTATGCTGCTTTTTCACCCCAAGACAGGTGACAGAGATGGTGTCTCCATCCTGAGAAAGGCTTGAGGAGGGAATGAGGCGACATTAGCATCCTTCTTAAGCAAGGAGAAATAAAAATTTAACTGGTCTTCCCTCCCAGGAAAGAATAGCCTCCCAATTAGATACTCCACTAACACTGTATTCCCCCAAAATATAAAATTCTCTCTATTCTTTTAATCCCTCTGAAAAGTTGAAACTCCTCACCAAGTTGCAAATCATTAGCATTAAGTGACATTTATGAGGTCCTGATTTGCATAACTCTGCTGAAATTGTTAATAAAATCTAAGAACAGTACTCTCCAGAAGTACATTCACATATTAATTTTTTTAATCAAAGAAGGAGTCATATAGAGACAATGACTGCAATTATCCGATCAGTTGCTGCAATCAGCAGCAAAAACAATATCCATGAATACAAACAGTGTGACCAAAACACCCAAAATTCAGTACCAGTTGTTTTATGTTAAGAGTGAGAAGACACTGCCTGTTGTCCATTGGCCTGTATTTATAAAAGAACGTGTTAACAAAAGGGGACGGAATTGAAGAAACCCAAGGCATGTTAAATTAAAAGTCGGAAGCACCTGATTTCTTAGAACCTCAAGCCTGCTCTGTACATACACCATGTCCTTCTCTTTCCTCTTGCTTCGACATAATACTAATGTTGCTTCCTAATGATGATTTATACCCAAAGTCATGGTGAACACTGCATTATCAAGGCCTATTGTAAAATTTGAGGCTATCACATTAGCAATTCCAACAAAAAAACTGCAGACTCCAGAATTCTGTCCAAAACACACACACACACACACACACACACACACACACTCTCTCTCTCTCTCTCTCTCTCTCTCACCCTGTAAACAGCCACGCTAGATGTCCTTCAAAAAACTTACTATTGTCATAAAACACAAGAGTTGCAATCAGTGATATTTTTTGACATTTCAGAAAAGCAGCCCAGTAGCATTCTCATCCAGGATGGTCAGTTCCATGATGCCTGCAGTGAAATTGATGGAGGCAGAGTTCATAGGCCAATCTGCTCAGCTGATGCTAGACTTGCCATGTGAAGTGACAGGGGATTGATATTTTCTACAGCCGCTTAGAGTTAGTCAATTAAGGAGTATGAGAAAATGGGAAAGTCTCCTCTCATCCTATTATAGCTTATTAATTCTTGGCAGGTACTTGGACTTCCTACTTCTGTCTCTGCCTCAGGATTCCTAAACTCTGAGCAATGTTATTATTCCTTAACTATGATCTTCACTTGGAGAGCAAAGAATCTTCTATAGTAGATAGCAAATTTGAGCTCCCCCAAATGATGTTGATTTAAGTTGCTATTAAACACACTGCTATTAGGTATGAGCACATACCTAAATATACTTCTAGTTGTTTTATTTTTGCCACAGGGAAATCCTGCAAATTATAATTATCATATGGAAACTTCATAGCAATGGAAAGTTTTCCTGGAGAAAGGAAGTACCTACCTGAAAATGTTACATATGAATTACCCCAAAATACCCTTTTTTGTCAAGTTGAGGAATAACAGATTTGAGTTGTTATTCGAACAGTAAACATGATTCTTTAATTGTTCTTCTTAAAGTATTACTAACATTTTATTGTAACAGATTTAATCTTATTTCTATGAATATTTCAAATGGAAATTATGGTTTATGCCTTCTCTTTCCTACTTGGTGGCAACTGATAGATTGAGTTCAAATTTTTCAACTATTTAGCAATTATTCTGCTGCTGTGCTTCATCACACGCTGTCAGAGTAAGGTGGAATGGGGCAGTAGGAAGGATGGATAACAAACAGATCTACTTTTGGAAGCATTTAAATAACTATTAACCTCCAACTCAGCATTTTATAACAAACTGTCCCTCAAAGTATAATGGTACACATTAGTCTCAAGAACATACCGGTCACCTAACAACCAGAATTGAATAAATAATCTAGTTGAATTCAAAAATCAAACCAAAAAATATCTGTAGATCCCCTCTGAGTAAGGCACTCTGGGGGATACAAAGGAGGCCACGTACCTTAATGAGCTATTGCAAATAACTAGAATACAGGCTTCCAAGTGATTTAATTAGAGTGGAGAGGAAACATTTAAAAAATGAGAAATCATATTTTTTGGAACAACCAGAAAAGCATCATGGAGGGTTTCACATAAAGACATAAAGAGTTTTTCTAGAGATCTGTTTAGATGGTAATTTATTTTTCAAAATAAATATGAAGAGAGGTAATTAAGATGAATAAATTAAAGTTCTTACAACCCATATAATCTCTTGGGCAAAAAACGGCAGAATCATTCAATTCTTGTATTTGAACTTCCTGTTCCTATATTTCTTACTAATACTACCCAGAGCATAGTGTTTGGTTTCCTTTTGTTTTTTTTTTTTTTAAATCTAGCTGAATAGTAGAATGGCTAAATATATTTTGATACATTCATACTGTAGAATATTAATAGTTTTTTAAAAGATAGATTTACCAGTGGTTAGATGAATAAATTTCCAAAATATATGTTGAATGGAGAAGCCAATTGTAAAATGTTGCACACAGTATGATATTATATGTGTCATAAGCACTAAGGAAAACTCATGATAACTTGTAATTTCATATAACTAAATCTTAAGCCCCTGATACTCAATTGACTTGAGCCTCTAGGCAATAACTGTGAACACCTGGGATTCACAAACCCAAGGGAGACATATTCTAAATCTTCACGGTAGGATTCAATCCAGGAGTGGTACAACCCTAAGAGAGAGTCAACAACTTTTGCAGAAGGAAGGATTTCAGGACAGGACTATCGTTCATTAACTTAACCTGAATACAGGATCCAGATGAGGCTATAAAGGCGGGGGTGGGGGGGTGGGGGGGTGGGGGTGGGGAGGGTGTTTCCCTGCTCTGAGCATTCAGCTCAGCTACCACCAGACACTCGAAAGGACCCTGGCAATGCTCACTGAGGAACCCTAAGAGACTCAGTGTCCTGATGGAATCCTTCTCCATCTCATTTCCACAGTCTTCAAGTACACTGGCCACTGTGTATCCAAAATAAGTTTTTATCCAATAAAGTTACTGATCTCAAGCAGCAGGGAAGGAGAATATTCGAAACTCTGCTGATAGACCAGCAATTAACAAATATATTCTACACAGTACTAGTCCTGTGATTTTTTACTGTTCAGAAGAGGTCCAAATTTGGAAAAGAGCTGCAAAAAAAAATCCAAAACCCTGTCTTGGAGAGTCACAATTCACATACATATCTAAACACATGAAAAGCTCTGAGAAATCATACAGTCACAGAATCTGTTGCACGTTGTTTCATTTCTCTCTAAACTCCAATGCCACATCCCTCTTCAACACATCCAAAGGCACCTAAGCCTTCATGTGTCAGAAACTGAATGAGTAAAGCTCCAAACCCGATCTTCAGGTGACTTCTGAAGTGTGCAAATCATTCATCAAGGGTGCAAATCAGAAAGCTCTCTCCCTCTCTATCTTCTATATATAATCCAACATCAAATCCTATTAATTCTACACACAGAAAGCCCCTTGCTTTTCTCAATTTCTGCCATTCCCATTGTAGTACATACCACATTATCTCTTCTCTGAACTACTGCTGTGGTTCCCTACTCAGTACTCCCATATATATCCTCTCTGCCCATATCCATCAGCTTGGCCGCCATAACAAAACACCACAAGCTGGGTGGCTTCAACAACAGAAATTTATTTTCTCATGGCTCTGAAGATGAAAAGGCCCTGATCAAGGTACCAATAAATTTGGTTCCTGGTGAGACCTCTCCTCCTGTCTTGCAAATGGCCACCTTCTTATTTGTCCTCACGTGGCCTCTTTTCTGTGCACAGGCTGAGAGAGAACTGTGATGTCTCTCTTCTTTTAAGGACACCAGTCCTATCTGATTAAGGCCCCACCCTTATAACCTCACTTAATCTTTATTACTTCCTTTTAGGCCCTAACTCCATATACAGTCATATTAAGGCATCAACATATAAATCTGGTGGGGGGGGGGGTCACAATTCAGTCCATACCACCCACTTCTCCTCTAACACCTATACTACAACCTAAGTGTTATTTTAAAAATGAAAATCTGATCATGTCTCTCTCTTTCAAAAATGGTCTTTAAAAATATCATTGGTGCTTTCCTCATTCTGGCATCTACTTACCTCAGCAACCTCCCTTCCAACCTACCTTCCACTATAATGACCTTTAAATTTCTCACACATCATGTTTCTGTTTATGTGAAGTCCTCTGTACGTGCTACTCCATTCCTGCATTGCCAATTTCCCTCTTCTCCTGGAAAAGCTTCTCTAGCCCCCAAATACTCCAAAACTATATGACACCTCCTAGAACAGTCTATGTGTCCTATACTTCATGTACATTGCAATGATTTCAGTTAGGTATTATAGATTTCTGTAATTAGATGACTAATGTCTTAGTCCATCTGGTCTACTATAACCAAATAGACTAGGTGGCTTATAAACAACAGAAATTTATTTCTGACAGTTCTGGAGACTGAAGTCCAAGATCAAGCACCAGCATGGTCGGGCGAGGACCCTCTTCCTAGTTCACAGCCACAGCCATCTTGCTGCATCCTCACATGGTGCAAGGGGCTAGGGACCTCTGTGAAGCCTCTGTTATAAAAGCACTAATCCCATTCATAGTCTCTACCTCATGACCTAATCGTCTCTTTTTTTTTTGTTTAATTTTATTTTTTATAAACATATATTTTTTTTCTCCAGGGGTACAGGTCTGTGAATCGCCAGGTTTACACACTTCACCGCACTCATCATAGCACATACCCTCCCCAATGTCCATAATAACCCCACCCCCCCAACCCCCCTCCCCCCAGCAACCCTCAGTTTGTTTTGTGAGGTTAAGAGTCACTTATGGTTTATCTCCCTCCCAATCCCATCTTGCTTCATTTACTCTTCTCCTACCCCCTTAACCCCCCATGTTGCATCTCCTCTCCCTCATATCAGGGAGATCATATGATAGTTGTCTTTCTCCGATTGACTTATTTCGCTAAGCATGATACCCTCTAGTTCCATCCACGTCATCACAAATGGCAAGATTTCATTTCTTTTGATGGCTGCATAGTATTCCATTGTGTATATATACCACATCTTCTTTATCCATTCGTCTGTTGATGGACCTCTAGGTTCTTTCCATAGTTTGGCTATTGTAGACATTGCTGCTATAAACATTCGGGTGCACGTGCCCCTTCGGATCACTACATTTGTATCTTTGGGGTAAATACCCAGCAGTGCAATTGCTGGGTCATAGGGTAGTTCTATTTTCAACATTTTGAGGAACCTCCATGCTGTTTTCCAGAGTGGTTGCACCAGCTTGCATTCCCACCAACAGTGTAGGAGGGTTCCCCTTTCTCCACATCCTCGGCAGCATCTGTCCTTTCCTGACTTGTTAATTTTAGCCATTCTGACTGGTGTGAGGTAGTATCTCATTGTGGTTTTGATTTGTATTTCCCTGATGCCGAGTGACATGGAACACTTTTCCATGTGTCTGTTGGCCATCTGGATGTCTTCTTTGCAGAAATGTCTGTTCATGTCTTCTGCCCATTTCTTGATGGATTATTTGTTCTTTGGGTGTTGAGTTTGCTAAGTTCTTTATAGATTCTGGACACTAGCCCTTTATCTGATATGTCGTTTGCAAATATCTTCTCCCATTCTGTCAGTTCTCTTTTGGTTTTGTTAACTGTTTCCTTTGCTGTGCAAAAGCTTTTGATCTTGATAAAATCCCAATAGTTCATTTTTGCCCTTGCTTCCCTTGCCTTTGGCGATGTTCCCAGGAAGATATTGCTGCGGCTGAGGTCGAAGAGGTTGCTGCCTGTGTTCTCCTCAAGGATTTGGATGGATTCCTTTCTCACATTGAGGTCCTTCATCCATTTTGAGTCTATTTCGTGTGTGGTGTAAGGAAATGATCCAATTTCATTTTTCTGCATGTGGCTGTCCAATTTTCCCAACACCATTTATTGAAGAGGCTATCTTTTTTCCATTGGACATTCTTTCCTGCTTTGTCGAAGATTAGTTGACCAAAATACTAGCCAATAGGATTCAACAGTACATTAAAAGGATTATTCACCACGACCAAGTGGGATTTATTCCAGGGCTGCAAGGTTGGTTCAACATCCGCAAATCAATCAATGTGATACAACACATTAATAAAAGAAAGAACAAGAACCATATGATACTCTCCATAGATGCTGAAAAAGCATTTGACAAAGTACAGCATCCCTTCCTGATCAAAACTCTTCAAAGTGTAGGGATAGAAGGCACATACCTCAATATTATCAAAGCCATCTATAAAAAACCCATCGCAAATATCATTCTCAATGGAGAAAAACTGAAAGCATTTCCGCTAAGGTCAGGAACACGGCAGGGATGTCCGTTATCACCACTGCCATTCAACATAGTACTAGAAGTCCTAGCCTCAGCAATCAGACAACAAAAAGAAATTAAAGGCATCCAAATTGGCAAAGAAGAAGTCAAACTATCACTCTTCGCAGATGATATGATACTATATGTGGAAAACCCAAAAGACTCCACTCCAAAACTGCTAGAACTGGTACAGGAATTCAGTAAAGTATCAGGATATAAAATCAATGCACAGAAATCAGTTGCATTTCTCTACACCAACAACAAGACAGAAGAAAGAGAAATTAAGGAGTCAATCCCATTTACAATTGCACCCAAAACTATAAGATACCTAGGAATAAACCTAACCAAAGAGACTAAGAATCTATACACAGAAAACTACTCATGAAAGAAATTGAGGAAGACACAAAGAAATGGAAAAATGTTCCATGCTCCTGGATTGGAAGAATAAATATTGTGAAAATGTCTATGCTACCTAAAGCAATCTACACATTTAATGCAATTCCTATCAAAGTACCATCCATTTTTTTCAAAGAAATGGAACAAATAATCCTAAAATTTATATGGAACCAGAAAAGACCGCGAATAGCCAAAGGAATATTGAAAAAGAAAGCCAAAGTTGGTGGCATCGTAATTCCAGACTTCAAGCTCTACTACAAAGCTGTCATCATCAAGACAGCATGGTACTGGCACAAAAACAGACACATAGATCAATGGAACAGAATAGAGAGCCCAGAAATAGACCCTCGACCTAATCGTCTCTTAAGGGCCCACTTCTATCACCTTTGGCACCAGGATTTCAACATATAAATTGGAAGGCAGGCACAAATATTCAGACCATAGCACTTAATGTCTGTTTTCCTTACTAGACCATAAGCAATATGAGGCAGTGATCATGTCCATTTTGCTCATCATTATGTGCATAGCATCTTGCATTGTGTTCACCATGCATACTGTTTTCACACAGTAGGTAAAACATTTGTTTAATGAATGCATAAATGTACCCAGAATTCCTCTAATTTACTGGAAAAAAAGAATGCAAGACCTGCTTACAAATATTCTGTTTAACTAGTATTATGCAAAACACACTTTTGGAAACATACCAGTAATCTAAACTTCCCTGGGATAAAGATATAAACTGTCAAATAAACCCATAGGAAATTGCATTCAAATCTAAAATCCACAAGATCACAAATCTGTGAATATGAACAAATAGCAGAATTCTGATTAGAAGAGTTGTAGACATATTCTTGAAAATTTTCAGGTGAATTCTGAAAGGACGGACCTCTCTCCCTCTTTCTTTTCATCCAACTTGTGACCCTGTGATCAGAATTAAAGTCCAATTCCTTAGGTATAGTGACCCATATGTATGTGATTCAAATTAATTATGACAGGTTTACTTGGCTCTAGCAATAAATATTTTATCAGCTGATTGCTATGAGTGTGTATGTATGTGGTTATGATGAAGGAAGATGCATGTGCCTGGCTCCGCATATAGAAAATTCCTTTCACTGCACTAGGGGAACTTTACAAATAATATATTTTCTGGAAATTCAGATTTGTGCTATGAACTAGTGGTTTTTACCAACTAATCTTAAAGGTCCTGTCAACTTGAAGATATTATAATCCTACTTTTTCACACTTAAGAATTAATACACCAAAAAGATGAATGATATCTTGAGACCCTAGAGAAATATCATCAAGGATGTCTTTGGGGTGGTATCATCAAGGATGCCCTAGGTGGTACAGCTGGTTGGGCGGCTGACTCTCGACTTTGGCTCAGATCATAATCTCAGAGTGCTGGGATCAGCCCCTCCTTGGCTTCATGTTGGCGGGGGGCATGGTCTGCTTCAGGATTCTCTCTCTCCCCCAAAGCCCCTCCCCCAGCTTGCTCACATACTCTCTCTCTTTCTCAAATAAATAAATAAATCTTAAAAAAAAGGCAAGGGGCGCCTGGGTGGCTCAGTGGGTTAAGCCTCTGCCTTCAGCTCAAGTCGTGATCTCGGGGTCCTGGGATCGAGCCCCACATCAGCCTCTCTGCTCGATGGAGAGCCTGCTTCTCCCTCTCTCTCTGCCTACTTGTGATCTCTCTCTGTCAAATAAATAAATAAAATTTAAAAAAATAAAAAAGAATCAACAATAGTTAAAAAAAAGGATGTCTTTGAATAGCAAAGGTACTAGAAGATCAATTACATAAATGACAAGAGAATTATGGTACTTCCACTCGTATAGGTAAGTTGAGTTGCCTGATGTCTAATTCCATAATACTAATACAAATTCTATTATTCCAAATTACCTAGTTCATTTAAAAGGTAGCAGAAAAAATAAAGACTAAAAGTCCATGTAAAACTATGAGTCACTTAAACCAACTTATGATATATTATTGTCCCATATTGAGTTAGGTGATAGAGAAGTCTAGAAATTAAGATCATAAAACCTCATTAATTTGTTTTTCCAAACTAAGGATAATTTATATTCAGTTGATTATAAAGTTTGCTTGTATGCAATCCATCAGAAAAAAAAAAGGCTTGCTAAGCAAATGAATATCATATACAAGATTATAGAGATAATGTTTATCCTTCTTAAGTCAAACTGTTCAAGTACTTAAAATCATTTGCATATAAGCAATTAATATGCTCAATATAAGAGGTGGTTATGTATTCATTAGAGTAATTCCTGTAGGACTGCTACTTGGCAAGTCGTCAGTGTGATTAAACATAAATTATATTATATATAATGGTTGAATACAAGCATCAAACACTTAGAAAAGTTCTTTTTATCAACCAGTTAATAGCAGATTGTTTCATTTCATTCTTTCTAAATTCCTCATAAGTAGATGCTTATTTAGTAGTCAGATCAGATACTATATGTCCCATATATTTCTGAAGAATAAAAGTTCCTATTTCTCAAAACATTCCTTAATTCTGAACTTTCAGAAATTCATGCTGCCTTTCTCTACTAACTCTGATCTCGTCTTCCATGACTTGGACCACCGCAGAGGTCTGGGCCAAAGCAGGCACTGCGGCAAATGGAGCCTCACTTGGGCACCCCCTGTTCAACCAACAAATCTGTGCAGCAAGTTGAT
The DNA here is from genome assembly GCF_010015895.1 of Lontra canadensis. Taxonomy (NCBI): domain Eukaryota; kingdom Metazoa; phylum Chordata; class Mammalia; order Carnivora; family Mustelidae; genus Lontra; species Lontra canadensis. The sequence continues at coordinate 7,856,808 of NW_022631000.1, forward strand.
GAGATTATAATCCAAGGTGGGGTCACCTCAGCCATGGAAGATCTTCTAAATAAGATATCTATGGAAAGTGTCGTGTCATCTACCTTGCTCAAAACACTGTCTTAATAAAAAAGACCTTGGATGCTCAGTGTAGATTAAACTTTCATGCAAATCCTCAGAATATGCTATTTACGAAAGAGAATGACAGGTATGGAAAGACATGGCTAAGACTGAAAACAAATCACAGGGGCTCTAGAAAGAAAAGCAGAAGTGGTACTAAATCTAACTAAACACGTGCCAAAGCGGCTATGGAGCTTTTTGGTCTTCCCTCCTTCTTGACTTCCTCCCTCAAAGATAAATTCTCTCTCCCCAAAGTGGAAATAGTGCTGAGTCTGTAACATAATGATGAATGAAAGCCCCACAAAAATTGGTTTTTACATCAGAGAAGGAAATACACTCAATGAAAATTTTCTGTCATAAATAAAATTTGTGGAAATGACTTGCAAGTTATAAATGCAAGTATTATTATTCTCATCCAGGGGGCATTCAATAAATGCCTGCTGATGAAGAATTCCTAAGTGTTCACTAAACTTTTAATGCCTTTCCTGTCACTTATCACTGACAGATGCCACAGGGCATTTTGTCTAAAATTTAATAAAGTCAATGCTCATCATAAAATCAATTAAAATGCAAGCTGCCTGCAGGCCGACTTCTTCCCTAGGTGATGAAGATGGCATGTTCTTCTCAGACCAAGCATGCCTCTGTGTTGATGAAGCCATTCTTCTCAGTTGTGTGTAAGTCAGGATACCATCCACCATTGTCAAGGAACGTTAATGAGTTCTTCTGAGCAGAGTCCTATGTCAGCTTCCATACTTGCTACCCATTACCTCCTCTTTCCCAAAACAACTAGGGTGGTAATGACAATACTGATGTTTTAAGGGGGAAAAAAACTACGGGTTTTTAATATAGAAGTATAACCAATGACTGCATACAAATGACACTGGGGGGGAAAATAAAATACCTGTGTTCCTGGTCAGAATGCTCATTGTTAATAAACAATGAAAGAATCTTAGGCAACATAAATGTTCTGATGTGAGTGTAAATCATCAATGCCAGATTACAAACTCCTCAACTAATATTTGCATAGCACTTAACATTTACAAAACACTTATATATATATTCTCATACTTGATATCAAAGCAAACCTATAAAGTTGTACTTTACTATTGGTAATTCATACAGAAGGAAACAGAAACTAAAAGAGGATATACAATTTATTTTAGCTTATGAAGCCCAGCAGAGGCAAAGGTGGGCTCGAACTCAGAACTTCCGATTCCAGATACTCTGTTTCCCCCATCCATCCAAGCTATCTCTGATGATTCCACAGACTTGAGAAAATAATTTCAGGTAAAATGATTTCAAGCCCAGTAGGAGTGTAGTACTCTTTAGAATAAAGAGTTTAGTACTCTTAGAAGTCTGAGACTGAAAATTTCTAAACTGAAAATTTTGAGTGGGCCCACCCAGCATGAAAATGTCAGTGGTAAGGCCTTTGCTTTGGGGTCAATTCCTCAGCATGGAAATCTAGGAATATAAATTGTATCTAGAATCCAAAACACTTAGGGTCTATATTGAAATCAAAAGTGTTCTGCTCCTCTAGGCCCAGTCTAAGTGTTGAATTTGTAGCAATGCAGAATCATAGGCTCCATCCCAGGCCTGTTAAGTTAGAATCTGCATTTTTACAAGGTCCCCAGATGATCCATATGCACTTAAAGTTTGAGAAGCATAGTTCTGGCCTAAATCTCACTGGACTTTATATTCTAGTAGAGGCAGGGTGCTGCCATTATGAAAGTTTGGGAGTGTGGACAAAATATCTCCTATCGTCATTAGATGTACCTCCAGATACAGCTTCTCACATTATGTTCACATCTATGTCAGCATGTTTCCCCTCTTGAAGGAATGAGGCGAACACAGTGGTTGGCCATAGCAATTAAAAGAGAAACAGAGGGGAAAAAAAAAAAAGAAGAAGAAGAAGAAAAGAAAAAAGACAAGCAGAGCTAAAGCTAGGTGACTTGACACTTTCTGCAACAAAACATGGAGGAGAGAGCATTAAAGAATCAGTAGAATGTCTTATATATTAGAAGTATCTTTGAGGTACCTGGCTGGAACAGTAGGTTATGTGACCAACTCTTGGTTTTGGCTCAGAGTCATGAGATGGAGCCCCCACATACTCCGCCTGGAGTCTGCTTAAGACTCTCTCTCCCTCTCCCTCTACCCCTCCCCGCTCAAATAAATAAATCTTTAAAAAAAAAAAAAGTATCTTTGTTCAGAAACAATGGTCGCCAAACTGTGGAAAGAACCAAGATGCCCTTCAACAGATGAATGGATAAGGAAGATGTGGTCCATATACACTATGGAGTATTATGCCTCCATCAGAAAGGATGAATACCCAACTTTTGTAGCAACATGGATGGAACTGGAAGAGATTATGCTGAGTGAAATAAGTCAAGCAGAGAGAGTCAATTATCATATGGTTTCACTTACTTGTGGAGCATAAAAAATAACATGGAGGACATGGGGAGATGGAGAGGAGAAGGGAGCTGAGGGAAATTGGAAGGGGAGGTGAACCATGAGAGACTATGGACCCCAAAAAACAATCTGAGGGTTTTGAAGGGGTGGGGGGCGGGAGGTTGGGGGAACCAGGTGGTGGGTAATGGGGAGGGCACATATTGCAAGGAGCACTGGGTGTGGCGCAAAAACAATGAATACTGTTACGCTGAAAAGAAATTTAAAAAAATTAAAAATAAATAAATAAATAAAGCGAAGATTAATTAAAAAAAACAATTTTTTTATTGATTAATTCCTTTATTATCAAAGGAGTACCGATACTCTGTTAGTCCCAGCCTTACCAAGTCCTGAAAATTAGCATGAACTAATCTGTAAGTACCAATAAAACATACTACACAAGTGGAGTCACCTGGAAGCTTCAATATGTGCTAATAATTTGTTACTGGAACTTATTTTAAAGACAACTATGATACACTTTTTAGATGACACACATTGTTCTGAAATGTAATTTGCCTAAGGAAAAACAAGTGAGTCAGCAGCCTGCATCAGATTTCAAAAGTAATTCTGGAGATTTGTTCTTAGAATAATAGGATTGTGGCTAGGAACAAAGTAGACATCTCACATCGCAAAGGAATCTGCAAACGTCCAGGGAGAGTACCAAGTCCAAGCGCAGCATGCCTTTAGGAACTGATAAAATCTGCGTCAAGACCCACATGAACACCAACCAACTGGAAGGTCCAAGAGGAAGGGTGTTGTAGTTAACTCCCAATGTGACAGCTAGAACCCTACTAATACCCTACCTGGCAGATTAGCTCATCTTCGCAATCCCTGAAACCCATTCTAACTGGAACTGTTTATCATGTAAACAACATGGCCCAAATGAAACAAAATACTGCTTTAAATGTCAAATAAAAGGTCTTTTTTAAAGCAGATATGAAAGGAAAACAGTCCTTAGAAGAAGCCCTGACAATAGGCAATTAATAAGCTTATTTAAAGATTTTGAATGAAAAAAATCAATAAATCAGTGAAGTTATTGATCATTGCTACTCCTATGCCAGATTTCTATCCAGAGTCCCCTTTGGGGCTCAAATGTCAGGATATTTTTGCTTTGCTGTGACTTCCTTTTACAGCATTGATGAGGTTCACCAAAGTCAATAGTATGAAAAAACTGTTATGCTCCCAGCATTCATGCTGGAAAGGGTAGCACACACAGAATATATGATACATATTTTTTTTAATTGCAGGCAGTGGCAATGCACTGAAGTGGAATCCGTAATGCAGAAAAGTCAAAAGTAAATTTATAATTGTCACAAAACATCCTACAGTGAAGCAAAGCATGTGCCTTAAAAGAAAGAAGCAGAGCTTTATCTGTAATTGAAAGAAGGGTTGCAAGCTTAAAGATCCATAATCCATAAATGGATCTTTAAGCAGTAGGGAGAGAAATGTTGATGGCACTACAGTCTTTTGGGGCCACATCAACACACAATTATCCAAGTCACCAGCTATCATATCACCTTAGAAAATATGCGGTCCCTGCCTGTGTATACACAGTCATTTCTAAACCCGATGTAAATCTTTCAAGAGCCAACACAAAAAGTCAGGATTGGAAAACTCTTAATATCAAGAAATGTTTTCTAAGAAGCTGCTAAGTATAAGGCACTCAGGAACATCAGTGGTAGAAGTAAGATATCTGCATTAGCCATAAGAGCAACCACAATCATGAGTACTTCTTTATGCCCCATTTAAATCACTTTTGAAATTAGTTTTTGTTGGAGAAAATGATCTCCTCACTAACCACTTATGCATTTTTACATGAATCCAACTATATCAGTCATAGGATATTCCTTGTTAGATAAAGAATAATTAGTTCCTTTTCTAAAATGGATGCAATAATTCAAAAGAATAGTAGCCATCATCTCTTGGGGAAAAAAATGAATTAGCAAAAGTAAGGTCTCTCGGCCAGAACTTTCAACATGTGATATTAGGAATGTGATGGCCTTTGGTAAGAGGTTAGAGTTGAAATGGGAGGCAAAGCTTACCTGAATTTGCCAGAAAGAATGAAATGAGAGCACTGAGTATTTCCATATTCCAAAGCAGAACAATTATGAAGGCAATAAATTATGATAAAATGTGTAGCTCTGTGCAAGCACATAAAAGCATGAAGAGTTGCCAAATGCAAGCAAGTTTATGATTCACTCTGGATAGTTTTCAGTCTCTGACAGTGATAGCTAGGAAATGCATACTTGTGGAGCTGAAGAAGAAAGAAAATGCCTATCCCTAAGATTGCACATCGAATATTTAGCTCAAGTAGGGGAAATGATCTTATGGCAAAATTACCCCCCAAGGCAGGGTCTCACATCACAGCAAACATTTTAATAAAGAAAACTGCTTGCAAATCTGTTAGTAGTACATCCAAGGTAAAGAAAATATACAAACCAGTAGCCCCCTCTATTTTTTAAAAAATGTTCATGTTATAAGTGAATCGAAAAGGCATGAAAAAGAAGAGAGAAAGGAAGTCAAAAAAAAAGGAGGGGGAAATGACTCATTCGTGAGTTCTTTAGTGCTCCCAGAATTTTTAAATTAAATTCAAAATAAAAGTTTCCAAAATAAAGAAATGTCAACCCAAATCCTTGTTAACAAAAGTGAAATAGTCTCTATTAGATAGCTTGTTATTTTTTTTCTAAGTTTAATTTTATAGCTAAGAAGTGTGACCGCAGAGGACGTAAACTTGAAATGAAAATAATGCGTTTATTAGACGGATAAAGGTGAAGCACATTACAGCCAAAGAAGATGACATTGCTGAAAGGAGGAACTTTGAAGTGATAAGGAAAAATGAACAGGGGAGGAGAAGAAAAGAATTGGGAGAAATGGAGCACGAAGAACATTATTTCGTATAAATTAAAATTAAATGTAAAAGGATGACAGTAGCTGTGATCTCGTCAGGCTGAGGTATTTTGGTGGCGGACGGTAATATGAGAATTATAAGCAATTTGCAAACCACAAGTCTGCAGGCATGCACATTTCTCCTCTCCTGTGACTGTTAATCAAGTTTGTTGTTGTTGTTGTTGTTTTCTTTTTTTTCATGGAGAAAAACAAATTCCAAAATATCAGTTTCATGAACCCCTGCCAAAATCAGGAGCAGTTTGGTCCCTGGCAATGACAGTCCCCCTGCAAGATGCAGGCAAAATTGGGCAAAAGATGCAATGTTTTTATGGTGCCTCCATCTGATAGCAGCATTCCTAGAGCCTGCCTTTCCGGCAGAATACAGACTGCCCCTTTCTCCAGGCTGTCTCTGATTTAGCAACTGTCCCCTGTCCCCTCTCCAGGCTTGTCAGCATCACAACTCTCCTTCTCTAGACCCATATCAAAAATGGTCTGACTCCATCGACTCTCCTAAGAGCTAACACATAGTGTTTGCTATATGCCAGGCATGTTGGCATATATTAATGCATTAAAAATATGTCATCCTCAAAACCACCTGATGCAGTTTGCACTATTCTGACCCTCATTTTACAGATGTGCAAAAGATTATAGTCTATGTAGGGAGTTTTCATTTTGTGCAGAGTGCAACAGAAAGCTTTTAATAGGATTTTAAGCTGCAGAGTGACATGATCAGATTTATATTTTTAAAAAACTCTTTTGTGGGAAATGGATTGGAGGAACAAGAGTAAATACACAGAAACAAAGAAAAAGGCTATCATAATTGAACCATCCAAAAGGTGTGGTGGTTCCACGGTTGTGCCAGAAAAGATGAGCTATGGTCATTTTCAGGGTGTATTTTAGAAGCTGAGCTGACAAGACATGGTATTGACATGAATGCAGGCAATGAACAAAAGGCAGGACTTTAGGAAGACTCCCATGGTAGACAGTGGGTCATTTTTTGAAATGGGAAAGATTGAAAGAATGGAAAAGCTGAAACCAAGAGTTCAGTTTTTAATGTGTTGTGTATAGTTGGTCTTAAGCCTCCACCCTAGTGTTTAATTAAACTATGATTTGATTGGCTCCAAAGTGGAAGGCAATAAGAGAAATATTTATGAATCTGGGAGAGAAGGAGACATTCTTTTCCGAGGCAGGGGCTCTAAAGAGGGAATCAGTTCTAGAATTCCCAGCACTGTGCAGTGTTCCTGGCGTAGCTGTAATAGAACAAAGCTTGTTTCTGTAGCAGAGAGCCTACTAACCATGATGTCCTTTGCCCAGCCAGGAATGGTATGGGACAGAAGCCCAATGTCTCTGGCCCCTAGAATGGTGCTGAATATCTGAATGGGGAGTCCTGAAGTATCTTGCAGTCATGACAAGCTCTCTCCCCACACCCCACCACAACTGAGAGCTTACAGCCAGCCTCCAGATGGTAACACCAATATCTCCAATGATGGGAGCACAGAGCAACAGCCAAAGGCCAACAACCAGACAGGATGAGTGACATCCCACTTTGTGGATGTCTGTATGGGAGAAAGAACAACTTGGACCACATGCTTCCCTCGGATGCCAGAACTTGGGCCACTTTGAAGAAAACACAGGGGAGGAAGAAAATTCAGAATTAACTCAGTTTACAACAAAAACAATAAGACAACGCATAAAGGTAACTCAGTTTACATGAGTTACTATTTAACTAGTTACTATTTAACTAGGTAACTACAGTTTACCTGAGTTAAAACTATTACAATTAATGTGTTTTGCCTTGAAGCAGAATGTGGATTGATAAAGTTTCTTCAAACACTTAAGTAAACTTACTTGGAAATTTCCACCAATTGTAACAGTAATGACTCATTGGTATTTATCCTCCAGTTCCCCTCACAATCTTCTGGGAGATTCTGTGAGTTGCTTTACAGGGGGATACAAACATTCAATCCATAACATCCTCCTTTTTCTCCTTTTTCTCCTTTTCTGCCTCTAACTCTTTTAGATAGAATTTAAGTGGCAACTTAAATATCAGTTCCTCATTTATTCACTTATCCAAAAAAATATTTATAGAAGGCCTATTATTTGCCAAGAGTTGGTTCTAAGTTGCTGGTAAAACATCAGAAAAGAAGAAAAATAAGATCAATAAGCAGTCATTCTAAATGTGAGGAGGGGTGGCTGGGATAGGGGAGTATGGAATAGATAATACAAAAGTAAATAATCATGTCCTATGGTTAGAATAACACAGGTTATCTGTATAGAGAACAAATGGGGAAGTATCATCGTTCTTTCTGTAGTCTTAGCAGAAACTAACTTTAAAACTGGAACTGCCCTTAAACCAGAGTTAATTATTTACATCATTCCACTCTTTGCAACCTTAGGTAGTTTGATTTACATGAGAATATATTATCATTGTTATTTAATTGTATCTCTATGTAAACTTGCCACTGCCATAAAACAAAGTTAACAGTGCCCTATATGGAGCAGTATAATGGGTTAGAAAGGGTACAGGCTTCAATGTACAGACCTCTACTGCATTCCCATACACTTAATAATGCAGCAGGAGGGGCGCCTGGGTGGCTCAGTGGGTTAAAGCCTCTGCCTTCGGCTCAAGTCATGATCCCAGGACCCTGGGATTAAGCCCCACATCTTGGGCTCTCTGCTCAGCAGGGAGCCTGCTTCTTACTCTCTCTGCCTGCCTCTCTGCCTACTTGTGATCTCTGTCAAATAAATAAATAAATAAAATCTTTTTAAAAAATAATAATGAAGCAGGAGAAATGGAAATTAACAAAACAATCCCATTTACAATTGTACCAAAAACAATAATACCTAGGAATAAACTCAACCAAAGAGGTCAAAGACCTGTATTTCGAAAACTTATAAAATGATGAAAGAAATTCAAGACAATATAAAAAAAGTTAAGTTTCATACACTTGAAATAGAAGAATATTGTTAAAATATCTACACTTCCCAAAGCAATCTACACATTTAGTACAATCCCTATAAAAATACCAATAACATTTTTCACAGGATGAGAAAAAAGAATCCTAAAATCTGTATGGAACTGAAAAAGACCCCAAATAGCCAAAGCAATCTTGAAAAAGAAGGAAAAAACTTGAGGCATCACAATCCCAGATTTCAAGATATACTACAAAGCTATAGTAATCAAAATAGTATGGTACTGGCATAAAAGCAGACATAGATCAATGAAACAGAACAGAGAACCCAGAAATAAACCCATGATTACATGGTCAATTAATCTTCAACAAGGGAAAAAAGAATATGCAATGGGAAAAAGACAATCTCTTCAACAAGTATTGGGAAAACTGGATAGCTACATGCAAAAAAATGAAACTGGACCACTTTCTTGCACCATATACAAAAATAAACTCAAAGGGATTGAAGCCCTAAATATGAGACTTGAAACCATAAAAATCGTACAAGAGAACACAGTCAGTAATTTCACTAACACTAGTCATAGCAACTTTTTTCTAGACACAGCTCCCAAGGCAAGGCAAACAAAAATAAAAATAAACTTTTGAAAATACATCAAAATAAAAAGCTTCTGCACAGCAAAAAACAATCAATAAAACTAAAAAGCAACCTACCAAATGGGAGAGAAATTTGCAAGTGACATATCCAATAAAGGATCAGTATCTAAAATATATAAAGAACTTATACAACTCAACACCCAAAAAGTACATAATCCAATTAAAAATGGGAAGAACACACGAACAGACATTTCTCCAAAGAAGATATACAAATGGCCAACAGACAAATGAAAAGATGCTCAATATCATTAATCATCAGGGAAATGTAAATCAAAACTACAATGAGAGGGTGCCTGGGTGGCTCAGTAGTTAAGTCTCTGCCTTCGTCTCAGGTCATGATCCAGAGTCCTGGGATCAAACCTGCATCCGGCTCTCTGCTCAGTGGAGAGTCTGCTTCTCTTTCTACCCTTCCGCCCTGCTTGTGATCCCTTTCTCCCTCTCTCTAATAAATAAATAAAATCTTCACCAAAAAAACTACAATGAGATATCCCCTCACACCTGGCAGAATGCCTAAAAGCAAAAACAAAAGAAACAGTAAGTGTTGGCTAGGATGTGTAGAAATAGGAACCCTCATGCACTGCTGGTGGAATGCAAACTAGTGCAGTCACTACGGAAAACAGAATGGAGGTTCCTCAAAAAATTAAAAGTAGAACTAACCTATGATCCAATAATAATACTACTGGGTATTTATCCAAATAATACAAAAACACTAATTCAAAGGGATACATGCACCTCAATGTTTACTGCAGCATTATTTACAACAGCCAAATAATGGAAGCAACCCAAGTATCCATCAACAGATGAACTGATAAAAAAGATGTGGTTTCACACATGCGTGTACATGCATACACACACACAGAGGAATATTATTCAGCCATAAAAAAGAAGGAAATCTTGCCATTTGTAACAACATGGATAGGGCTAGACAGTATGATGCTAAGTGAAATAAGTAAGAGAAAGACAAATACCCAAAGATTCTATTGATACGTGCAATTTAAAAAACAAAACAAATGAGCAAAGAAAAAAGAGAGAGAAAACAAGAAACAGACTTCTAACTACAGAGGACAAACTGATGGTTACCAGAAGGGAAGAGGGTGGAGAGTAAAATAGGGGAAGGGAATTAAAGAGTACCCTGATGATGATGAGCACTGAGTAATGTAGACTGTTGCTGAATCACTATATTGTACACACCTGAAACTTAATATAACACTGTACATTAACTATACTGGAATTAAAATTTTAAAATATTAATAATAATAAAAAAGAAAGGCTGTAGGCTTCAAGGTCCAAGAGATGAGTGTTCCGATCCCTGATCTGAATCTTGCTAGTGGTGTCCCTTTGGGTAAGTCACCTGACCTCATAAAACCTCATCTTACCCATATGCAGTGTGAGAATAGGAACACTGAACTCAAAGTTTTGTTACAGTTATCAAAATAATAATAAAATTAAATAATATACGTTTACTTAGTTTGATTAAAAAGTCTCAACTCACTGAACTATATATCTGAAATTGTTTTACCATTTTCCAAGGGAATACCTATTCAAATGTCTCTTTTCAACCTCTGTTCCACCTAGGAACAAGCTCCTTAAAGATCTCTGAGCCCATGCTTATACCATTTCTTCAGTTTAGGTTTAGTCTCTGAGCCCATGCTTATACCATTCTTCAGTTTATCTCATATCTTCTATTTCTCCCTCTTCTACAATAGCAGGGCACCCCATTAACCGACAGTGTTCAGGGTAGGGAGGAAGGAGGGTGGACTCCAGAGATAGTACCCTCTGCCCAAGCTTCAATGGCAGGTGGAAGTGGGGAGACATCTGCTCGTTTGAGTGACCACAACATCTGGTGAATAATCCACCATTCTCTTTCTTTGAATTGTTGAGATTCTCTGTTGAACACTGGCTGCTTGTCAATTCCACCTCTGAAAGGGATATCCAAGTGTGTGGGTTCGTTGTAGGTTCATAGAAGGGAGGGTACTTTGCCTAATCACTCTGCATAACCTCCTGGCTGGGAGACCAGACTGAAGCTAAGTCTATTCCTTTCTGCTCAATACCAGCCATGATTAGCGGTGTTTTCGATACAAACAGGAAAATCACATATCCTTACTAAACGGGGGGAATAGAGTTGAGCCTGTCACTCTACTCACAACCCTGTCATCTCTCTCCTTCCTGCCCTTTCATCCACACCCAGAACCATCAGCTGGTATGCTGGCTCAGTGGTTCAGCACCGTTCAGGAAAGAGAAGGCCATCGTCGTAGACCTCCTAGAAAGGGAAGTACTCAGGCATTTACTACCAATATCCACACAACATACCAACATCAAGACCTCTCTGGCACCCACCACACTTAAGCATAATGTCAAAATCTTTATCACAGAGGTCTTCCAATCATTGCAGACTCTTACTCACACCACCACTCCAGCCATATCCCATGCCACTCCCACCCCTTGCCATCTGTATCCTTGCCTAACTTCGTCTTAAAGACTTTATTTTTTATTTGAGACGGAGAGATAGAGAGAGACCATACAAGCAGGGGGGTAAGGGGAGGCAGAGAAAGGAGGACAAGGAGACTCTTCCCTGAGCAGGGAGCCTGACCTGGGCTCCATCCCAGGACCCTAGAATCATGACCTGAACTGAAGGCAGATGCTTAACACACTGAGTCTCCCAGGTGCCCTATCACTATCTTCTTTATGATCATCAAACATACCACGCTATTCCTCACCTCAGTGTAAAGACAGATGAGAAGCATTCCACAGTGTGAGGAACACCAATATTTTATGGCAGGTTTAAAGTAGGAAAAGATGGCAAAGGAAACAGGAGAGATATCCAGTAAGGAAGGAAGAAAACCAGAGCATGTGGTATGGCAGAAGAGAAGTAAGGAGAGTGTTTCTACATAAAGTAAGTGGTCGACTATATCAAATGTCACCATAATGAAGCCCAAGAATTGGTCTTTAAATTCGACCAGCTAGAGGAGACCAGTGACCTTGAAATAAATGTTTTAGTAGAGTAGTGAGGACAGAAGTCAGATTGAAGTACCATAAAGGTGAATGGGAGATAAAGAACTAGATGATCTTTAAGATAATTATACTTAATAGAAGGAACAGTATTTATTAGCACTTAAATTATGTTAATTTAAAGTGTACTTACTCTTTGCCAGACTTTGTGCTTAGCACTTTACAAGCATTTTTTTCATGATTCCTCACTGGGACACATTAGGTGATGTCACTGAATCTAGACAGACTAAATAAATTGACCAAAGACATAGCTAGCAAGCTGTGGCTGACAGAATAATGGCCCCCAAAGGTATCCAGGACCTAATCTCTGGAAACTGTAATGTTGCCTTATATGGCAAAAGGGACTTTGCAGATGTAAGGCTCTGGAGATGGGGATTATCAGCCTGAGTTATCCAGATGGGCCCTAAGTGTGATCAGAATTGTCCCAAAAGAAAGAAGGAGGGAAATCTGACACAGAAGAGAGAAGACAAAGTCATAATCTCAGCAGAGAGACCTGAAGATGCTTTACTACTAGTTTTGAAGCAGGAAGCCCTCCATCCAAAGACTACACAGCATGCAGCTCTAAAACCAGGAAAAGCCAAGGAAACGGATTTTCCTAGCAGCCCTGAATTTCAGCCCAGGAAACTGGTTTCAGACTTCTTCTGATCTCCAGAACTGTAAGAATAAATTCCTATTGTTTGAACCCACCAAGTTTGTGGTAATTTGTTATGGAAGCCCTAGGAAACTAACACATATGTGGCTGTGATTCTTTCTCTAATACAATTCCACAATAAATTGAAAGATCAGACATATGGAAAATAAGGAGAAGGCAGAAGAGGAAGAAAGAAAGAAAAAAGAAAAGTGAAGGAAGGGAGTAGAGAGGAGGGGAAAGGAAAGGAAAAATGGGGGAAAGTTAAGAAGATAAGAGGATAGGGGAGAATAAGGCCCACAGTCCAGAGTTAGCTCTAGGGCATAAAATCACAACACAGAGTAATCTATAAATAAATCCTGTAGCATCACAACTAAAGAGAAAACAGACTCATGTATTCCTAGTTTAGACATGGACCAGCTTAGCAATTGTTGGGGACAGCCAACCATTAAAGATACAGTATTAAATGCTATAAGGTGGGGGCACCTGGGTGGCTCGGTCAGTTAAGCATCAGACTCCTGATCTAAGGGTTGTGAGTTCAAGACCTATAAAAAATAAAATTAATTCTGTGAGATGAAGTTCAAAAAAACCAACTTGATTCATTTTCACATCAGCAACTCAAGTATGCCTTAATTTTTTTTTTTAATATATTTTAGGGGAGCCTGGGTAGCTCAGTCAGATAAGCATCATTTGGTTTCGGCTCAGGTCATGATCTCATGGGTCGTGAGATCCAGCCCAGCGTCAGGCTCCAGGCTCAGCAGGGAGTCAGCTTGAAGACTCCCCCTGCCTCTCCCTCTACTCACTCCCTCTCTCTCATTCTCTCTCTCAAATAATTTTTTTTAAAAAAAGATAATTTTGTAACTTTTTTAATGTTATTATCTTGTTATTACTTATGTCTATCATTTGCTATAATGAAATTATGTTGAGACAGCTTCACTTAACGTGCTCTAATAACTGATCTATTTTCAAAAAGGAATTTTATACATGTATTATTATTTAGATACATTATTTAACTTCATGATGAAATAATGTTCTTTTATATATTAATCAGTGACCATATCTTTTTTTTAAGACTTTACTATTTATTTGAGAAAGAGAGAGGAAGGAGCCAAGGGAGAAGGACAAGCAGACCCTGCTTGTCCTTGACCCTTGCTTAGCACGAAGCTGGATGCATGGTTTCAATCCCAGGACTGAAATCATGACCCCAGCAGAAACCAAAAGCCGGACATTCAACCAACTGAGCCATGTAGGCACTCCAAAGACCATATCTTAAAACATATACCTGTATCCAATTTTTAATAAAACAGAAGGAAACAAATAAAACAGCAGAAAAACAAATGATTTGTGTGTCTAACACTACCACTCAAAAAACCTGAAACTCATTGAAACGTCTGTCCCTTAGGTTCAAGGGCATCTGAGAGTAGGCATGATGACTGAGTTTTTAACCCTGACTTGCCATGCTCTCATAGGATTCTCTTACTAGTTGGGGGTTAAGGTTATATAATTTCTTCCTAAGGAAATGAGAAACTGCATTTTGAAGTTCTCTAAGATTTTGAAGAGATTAGAAGAGAAACATTTGGAGTCCATATATAGATTGTGAATATCCGTAGCCTGGATTTTCCAAATTTGCTAACAAACAGTCCTCATATTATAGAGCTGAAAACCACACTTTAAGGGAGAAGTAAGAATTAGTAAGGCTGGAGGAGAAGGTGCACTGGGGGAAGAAATGCAGAAAGAAATTTAATTCAGTTTCTCCCTTTCAAGAACAAAAAGGGGAAATAGCAACCAATAACACAACATACGGAGTGTCTGTCTGGGGATGAAAATGCCAGGTAAAGAGGTCTTAAATTGAAATCCTCAGAAGACAGACTTATCCTCCCCTCCTGAAGATTCTTACCCTGCTCCTGGTGTCTGTCACACAAAGGACCGGGTAACAGCGACATCTAGTGTTCAAAGTGATCAAGGACAGTGAAACAAATGCTCAGTGAGAGCTGAGAGCAAAGCCCTGGAACGAAGCTGTTCCATTAAAAGTTTCCTGATTTACATGGCAACAAAATTGTATTCTGATGGAATCAGTGAGTCCTGTCTCCCAGAAAATGATAGTGTTCTGGGTCAACATTTAGAATAGTCACTTAGTGTTCACTGCTGGACAATGAGGAAAGCTGTAGTCATATCACACTACCTCAGTCTTGGAAAGGGAAATGTGGCAATATTGCTGGGATTTAAAAAAAAAAAAAAAAAGGCATTATCAAATGGCTACAAGAGGTTATGCTTCCCTGACGGGAGAAAGGCAGCTGAATACGCTTCTGAATGCCAACCCTAAAAACCTATCCAAAGATATTAAATTTCACTTTTTTTTTTTTTTTTTAAATTTTTCTCCAGACTACTTTCTGCTGTCAACAGAAGAGGCCATCTTAGGCCACTTTCTGGCAGCTGAAACTCTGGCACTCAGCCCTGTGAGTTAGACCTAGAGCTACACTGCTCTGCCCTTCTTTGCCTCAGGTGCCAGCCCCAGCATCCTTTTGTCTGGTTGCCAGGTCAATAATCTCTCCTGGCATCTGTCTTTTTCACCCCTTCCCTCCTCCTCACCCTCCATCAAGAAATCTAATTCGAAGCTGGCAGGCAGAAGGTCAGAAATCTTTGAAAGCTGCTGCTTTCACCGCCTACACTCGGGTCTTGCCTCTGCACGTACTGCCAAATGCCAACACACTTTTCTCCCTCCTCCATAGCATTCTGTATCTCTATAATGCCCAGGTTGTCACCTGAATCTTGCCCTCACATCTGCTTCCTTCCCCTTCCTCGGCAGTAGAGCTATCTTTTATTAGTAACATTCTGCCATGTCTGTCCCAAAGGCTCAGCACATCTTGTCATCTGTCCGGGGATCGGCAACCTCTTCAGAGCTGGTGACTCTGGGGCTTGCCACCGTCAGGGGTGTCTAGAGGCCTGGAGAAGACCCAGAGCATCTGGGGAAAGGAGAGCTGACAGCACCGTGAAACACACACAATCGTATCTTTGAAAAGTGGGCCGCATTCAGCAAATGATTGTAGGCTAGTGTGACAGAAAAGACAAAGGATAGAGTCACACCCAACCTGAAGAGGTGACAGTTTTATTTCTTTATACATTTTGAAATGACATATTCAAGGCTACTTTAGAACAGTCTTTTAGGGGAAAAAACAATCTTTTAAATATCTTGCATGATTTTTGCCCACTCTGAAAGAATGCTTTAGAACACGTTTAGAACACTAGGGATCTTATATCTTTCTTAGTTTTAAAAAGGAGACCATGTCAATGTTTAATTTTGAAACTACAAATTGTATATAAATTATATTCTTAAAAAATGGGATTTTCATCTCACATCTTTTTAACCTCATGTAACCACTTTACTAACTCTCTCCATTCTCTTCCCAAACAGCAAAATCCAAGCTACCCACCCACCCCAAAAAAGGAACAAAAGGTAACACAAGTATTAGGGGAAAAAAAACTAAAAAAGAGAAAAGGTAATTACTATGATACAAATATCTATCAAGTAGAAGCTGAAAATTACTCCAAAATCTGTAAAACAAGGACAATGTTTATTAGTAGCAACTCAGAAAAGATGGCTAGATTTTGAACTACTAAAAAAAAAGTGAAGCTACAAAAAAAGTCTCTAAAGTGTACTTTAGAGATTTTATTACTTCTGTGTGGCTGTTATACACATAACATAGTGTTAGGACCCTTGACAAAATTACTTAAACTAGGCGAGACGCCTGGGTGGCTCAGTGGGTTGGAGCCCCTGCCTTCGGCTCAGGTCATGATCCCAGGGTTCTGGGATCAAGCTCCGCATCAGGCTCTCTGCTCAGCGGAGAGCCTGCTTCCTCCTCTATCTCTGCCTGCTTCTCTGCCTACTTGCGATCTCTGTCAAATAAATAAAATCTTAAAAAAAAAAAAATTACTTAAACTAGGATATTATATGGGGATCATTTAGTTCTACCCCATTTTTTTTTATGTGAACTGAAACAGAAGTCTAAAGATTTGGACTGTTTTTCCTAATGCTAAAGCAGGACACACACCTAACTTTTTGATTCCCAATCCAGTGTTATATGTAGCATTTTTAAATACTAAAAGGATGTGGTTGTGAAACAGATTATGTTAGGGGCTAAATTCTGTCCCGCAGAATTCATATGTTGAAGCCCTAAGTCCCAGTATAGTAATATTTGGAGATGGGACCTTTAGGGAGTAATCAATCAGGTTTAGATGAGGTCATGAGGGTGCAGCCACCATGATAGAATTAGTGCCCTTAGAGAAAAGAAAGAGAAACAGACTTAACTGCAGAGAACCAACTGAGGGCTGCTGGAGGGGGAGGTGGGAAGGGAAGATGGGCTAGGGATGCACTAAGGGGGATTAAGAAGGGCACTTGTGATGAGCACTGGGTGTTGTATATAAATGCTGAGTCACTGAAATCTCCACTTGAAACTAATATTACCTTGTATGTTAACTAACTGGAATTTAAATAAAAACTTGAAAAAAGACCCCCCCCCCGAAAAAAAAAGAGAGAGAGAGAGAGAGGAAGAGAGAGACCAGAGCTCTTACTCTCTCTCTCTCTTGCTTTCCAATTTCTGTCTCAGTATATACAACAGACTATTACTCAGCCATCAAAAAGAATGAAATCTTGCCATTGCAATGACATGGATGGAACTAGAGGGTAGTATGCTAAGCAAAATAAGTCAGTCAGAGGAAGACAGATATCATGATTTCACTCATAGTGGAATTTAAGAAATAAAACAGATGAATACAGGGGAAGGGAGGGAAAAATAAAATTAAATTATATCAGAGAGGGAGACAAACCATAAGAGACTCTAAATCATAGGCAACGAAACTGAGGGTTGCTGGAGGGAACGGGGGTTCAAAGGAGGGGGTCACCAGGTGATGGGCATTAAGGAAGGCATATGATGTACTAAGCACTGGGTGTTATATGCAACTGATGAATCACTAAACTCTACCCTGAAACTAATAATACACCGTATGTTAATTACTTGAATTAAAAAAATAATAATAAATTGGGCACCTGGGTGGCTCAGTGGGTTAAGGCTCTGCCTTGGGCTCAGGTCATGGTGTCAGGGTCCTGGGACCAAGCCCTGCATCCCGCTCTCTGCTCAGCAGGGAGCCTACTTCCCCCTCTCTCTCTGCCTGCCTCTCTGCCTACTTGTGATCTCTCCTTCTCTGTCAAATAAATAAATAAAATTGTTTTTAAATTTCCTATAAAAATAAATAAATAAAATTAATCAAATAAGAATAAAAAATAACATTCTTTCCCCAGACTCTGTAAAAGGAAAAATAAAAGAACACAGAAACAGACTGAGATGAAGAACTAAAGTCTGTAAAGAGTGATGATGATTATAAGATTCAGACATCACATGATGATGGCCCAGAGACAGTGCTTAGAACTTGCTCCTCTCTCACCATGTTTTATTTGTGTTGCTAAGAAGACACTCAGTTTAAGATGACTGGAAGCCAGTATGTCATCCAGGGACTAATGCTAAAGAGAACGGTGGACAGAATGAACAGTCTGCTGCAAGCTAAAAGAACAACAGAAGGTTTCTCTATCTTCTACAGATTTGTGATGGACTGATGGTGAATGTTTGCCTATGGCTACAGCTCTCAAAAGCACCTTTCATTATTCTTTTAAAAGTGGTACATCAAAAGAATTCCCTGATCATCCAAAAGCGAAGTATTCACTGAAACCAGTTGCAACTCAGTAGAAAAAGACACCACAATCCAACATACCTGAGTTGAAATCCACCACTTTTTGATTATGTGATCTTGAGTCAGGCACTTAACCACACAAAGCCTCACTTTCAATCTTTAATGTGGAAATAATACACATCCACAGTCTCTTACATGAAATCCTTGGGGCTAGAGTTTAATTACATAAAGTAATACAGTACAGATACTGAATTTTATATAACACCCATCATGTTTGGGCCAGCACTTAGTAAAGCAAACACGCTGATATTCCATCACAAAAATATATCAATAATCAACTGATTGAGAAAATAAAATTTATCAAATGACAATTCGAGTCAGGTGTTTGTCACCAAAATTTAAAAGATAGCATTCTCGGGATGCCTGGGTGGCTCAGTTGGTTGGACCGAGCTTTGGCTCGGGTCATGATCCCGGAGTCCCGGGATCGAGTCCCACATCGGGCTCCCAGCTCCATGGGGAGTCTGCTTCTCCCTCTAACCTTCTCCTCACTCATGCTCTCTCTCACTGTCTCTCTCTCTCTCAAATAAATAAATAAAATCTTAAAAAAAAAAAAAGATAGCATTCTCATTTAGAGGTTTCTGGGTTTTGGAATTATAGATACAGGATGGGTGTTCCATAAATATATTCATCCTAGAGTGACAGCGAGGAATAAATGACTCATGGAGGACAGAAACTCTTAAATATGAATATGTAGGATGAATTATAAATTGAATTATAAATGAGAATCCAAGGAATTCCAGGGTACCCATGTCCAAGCAAAAACAAACCTTTGCTGAAATAAACTCCCTCTTCTCAGATAACTGACATCCAGATGCCAAGTGACCTGAGAAGCAATTGTCAAGGTGCATAGATCCCCTGTTTCTTTCTTCCACTCAATGTTCCTTTCTTCAAACCCAGGATCTCCAAGCCCACAGGAGCCAGCTTTTCTGCAGTGTGGGGAAGGGAGGTGCAATCAATAGTATTTTCCTTTTCTTAACACCACGTCTGCCCTCTTTTTCCTCACTCCTTGCCCTGTGGGTCCCCAAGGAAGAGGAAAGAGCTTTGGACATTGCTTTATAGTTTTTAAAGCACATTGCTTGCACTGACTTCTTTCATCATCACACCAGCCAATGAGTGGCAGGTCTTATCCTACAGTTTGTGGTATCAGAATTTAGGTTCCTCACACACTGTGTTCCCTTCAGGTAGATGACATCATCCTGGGAACTTCTCTGCCTCATGACACATCTCTCCCGGGATCCAAAAAAACGTGGCTCTTCTTAGTTCAAAGCTCAAGTCCACTTTTCCCAGCAACCCCTTGTTTCCTGCTTCAAATCTGAATAATGCCTCCACTCCTACCCAGTGACTCATTCAAAAATCATGCCCTCTTCAATCCCCCTAGGAATCCACCTTTCTCGAATTCTATTACTACAGGTTTTACAATAGAAAACTGCTTTACACTTTAAACAGCAACAGCAGCCATTCAGCCACCACAGTGAACAAAGATTGTTCTCTCATAGTTCTGTACAATTTAACAGAAGTCATAGATGCAGACAGATATTAAATCTGTCATTTACATCCCCAAAACAACTTCACAGAGATGTAGCTTGGTTTGATTCTAAATTCTAATTTTCAAAAGCCCTAGTGACACCTACTAAGATAAGGGTTTTGGGAAAGAGGACAATTTTCATGGAAAGGCAACCACCCACACAAATATCTTATGACTTAGACATTGTAGTTCTCAAACATCATCTTTAAAAGTCTACAGTAAGTCAGGACTAGCATAATAATTTTAAATATTCCAGTAACCAATAACAGGACTATTACAGCTGCTATGAGTTTTGTTTCAACTCAAGAATCGTGTGTGTTTCTATTTATCTGCACATGTGTGATAAACCTTGACAGCATTACAACATAATCTGTTTCTATGTTGTTAGAAGGAGTACCTGGTATTGGTGCTATATGGTATCAGCTCATTCTGCTCAGAATGATCTGATACCAAATAGCACCTGTGGGGCCACTGTCCTTGTACGTGTGGTGCATATAGATTCTTTCTCTCACATTTTATAACATGGTACTCTGTGGCTATCGGGCCTCAAAACACCAGGTGGTGAACACTTGGAGAATTCAAGATGCTGTTACCATGGGGACAAGATGCTAGTCCTTCTCGAGGCAATCAACACACTTCCTCTTTCAGAAAACTATTTCCACTGGAAAATAAATGAGCTTAAAAATTGAAGCTTTTAGTTTAAAAAGAATGACTAGTTTCTGAAAAATCTGTATTTAATAGTGAGAGACGGGCAAGCAAAGAAGAAATACTTAGAAAGGCCTTGTTTTCAAAGACGTACTTCAGACTTTGTTCTCCACTGGCTAGTATTAGGTGAAGAAACAATCTTCCATCTGCTTTTCTCAAATTTCTGTCCTATGTGATAGATTACCAAATGGCCACCAATCATTTTTTCTTCCTTTTTCTGTATCCGTTTGTACTTGACTTTTTAACTCTTGTCATGAAGAATTAGAATCTACTTCCTCACTACTTGAATATGAGCTGAAATTGTACCTTGTAGGGCCAACAGAATGTGGCAGAACTGAGAGCTCACCAGTTCCAAGCTTTGGGATCCAGCGCCTTACGGTCTCCCCCTCTCCTTCTTGGGATCTTGCCCAAATTCCTTGCGAACAAGGCTGAGCAGTCCTGCAGGAAGATGAGAGACACTTGCCTAAATCCTCTCCCCTGCCTCTTAGCCTGTAGCCAGAACCCTCAAAAGCAGAACTGACTAGCCAACAGGAAGCTGAGGACACGTGACTAAGTCCAGTGAGACCAGAAGAACCACTGATCCACAGAATCATGACCTAAATAAATGGGAGCTATATACCATATTCTTCCTTATTGTATCTGTTAGTTTCAAAGGACTGTTTATGGATATGCAGCTGGACTCCTGAAACCAAAACCCAAGAGCAGGTTGGAGCACTACGAGTGCTTACTGAAAACCCTAAGCAGGGATATGCAAGCGTGAACAAATGCATTGCCCTCATTTTGACAAAATGGACAGCAAATAGTTTCCTTTCGTACGTGAATTCAGCTGATTTTCATTCCATACGCTATAGAAAAGAGAAAACTTTATGAATAATCCCTCTCTCCTGATCACACATTTATTAAATGAAATCACCCTTGCTCTCCCAAAATAAGTGTATTGTTGTGAATTCTATGGAAAACTCACAAACACAGAATAAAAGAGAAAATTCCATTGATATGTCCACAGCATACAAAAGAGATCATCATCTTTATTTTTCTTATCAGTGGTAGGTGAAAGCCCATACAATGGATAGTAAAAACTTATTTTTAGAATATCTTGGAATTTAAAATTTTTATCTCTACAGCGATCTTTCCTAGAAAAAAATAATAAATGTTATTCTCCCAATTATGTGTGTGCCGTTTCCCCTCTTTTTACCACTAGCCATAGGAACACTGGGAGCCATTTGTTGAGGTGATGACCTCATAGGCTAGAGGAACCAGGATCCCTGTGTCAGTCTCATGGGGGAAAACTGCCCTTTAAAAGCCCCCCAGCACCCAATGGATGTTGTATAAGAAAGAGATAAATCATTGTTGCATACAATAAGATTTCAGGGTCTGTAAACTCAGCCCAACAAAGCCTACTGCAGAGAAGCATTAGCAGATATGGGAGCCTGACACATATGAGCCTGCAGAAAGCTGGGAAGGGCACTTGTGCAGGAGAGGGAGGGGTCAACTGCAGGAACAATTTCCTTGAGTAGACAATCCAGAGCACCAGTAAAGGAGTTGCTAGAGAGAGCAGAAACTCATCCTTTTTCATAGATCAGATGACAAACTATGTGGGCACAGAAGTAAGGCAAATGAGAGATTTGGTGAAATAAGATTAAAGAGTACTTTTTGGGGTTGCTTCAGCTTGGGCCCAGAAACAAGAGGCACATCATTGAGAATGTAAAGGGGAATGAAAGTCTGAGGATCAAGATGCTGTCAAATGGTCTTTTCTGAGAAGGGGAGACTAAGTAACTAGAGGAACATTGGGAGTGCAATGCTCGCACGTATACTGATGGGTGTTGAGTTTCCTTTAGCCATGCTCAGGGGCTTGGCCATGGGATTTATCCAACTGGTGAGCTGGATCCAAGCAGAGTAGAAGCTTTTCCAGGCAGAATTTATAACACGTAACATGTAAAAGATTGATGCAGGGCCAGAAAAACAAAGGTGTATAGAAGGGTATAATTATGGTACTAGACCATGAAATCCTGAGGAAACATGTGAGAACGCATGGATATTGGAGGGCTGTACTGGTCCTCTCAGGATGCCAAAGCAAAATATCATAGACTGAGTGTTTAAAAACAACAGGAATTTCCAATACAATATTATAGAGCCTTTGTCTGCTTCTTTTCTAGTTGACTGTGTAAAACACACTCCCTGCCAACCAATGTTGAACATAAAGTATAAGTAACAAATGAGCCTTTACTTTTTTAAGTGCTGGGTTGTTTTTTGGGGTGTGTATGCATGTGTGGCTGATTTGTTACCACAGTAAAACTTAGCCTCTCCTGATTTGTACACACATCGTGAGTCCTAGAATATACAGTGGAGAAGCCGTGGAAGGAGGAAAACTTGAGACTCACTGGAGAATATGCATAGTTATATAAGGGTCGTGGGGATGGAGGATGGGCTGGGAGGCTGAGGCTTCTTGCAGTGACTGAGAAAAACAAGGATGCAGGGCTTGATGACATCTTCAGGCAGATTATTAGGTGGAATTGTAGTCTCCTTCAGTGGGCTGGTCATTCAGGCACTCTATAGTAGAGAGATGGGCAAGTGGTGAAGAGTGAGGGGCAGCAGTGATCCCACAAGGAGCATACCGAGCTCCGTGATTAGTTTCCATAATTCCCAATAACCTGCCACTGGAAAAGGGGAGATGTTACTATGGTTATAATTTTTCAGGAAACTCATAGGACTAATGTTCCTTGCTACATAGACAGGAAAATGCAAGTCTAGAAGTACATTGGATTAAAATTCTATGATTTGATATCTATCAACCATAGGAATTCCTAAAAATGAGAAAACATGGGAAAACCATAAAAGGTTTGTCTCATGGTTGAGAAGATAATTTTCCTGACAACTCCTAATAAAGGTAGGTCTTTTCCATATCAAGAATGAAGTTTCCTAAGCAAAAGACAAACTTCTATTTTACTTAAACTATAAGAAGTGAAATAATTGGGACCAGCAGAGTACATGAAACCAATTACCCAATACTTAGGCCACTAGGGTGAGCTAAATCATATACCAGATGGTAGGCAAGTCCAAAGAATGTAAACAGAGTGTGGTATCAGGCAACACAAAGGAAGGAAATGCAGAATACATGAAATAAGAAACTGAAAGATGGGAGAGCAGACAAGGACAAACTCTCCAAATGGAGGGCTAGGATAGGAGGAGTGGGGAAAAGCAGCAGAATCCGGATTCCTGGCAGCAGTGCATGGAGCTGAGAACATATCTCAGTGAATATGCTGAAGAGAGGACTCACAGAGTCACAAAGAAAAACAGAGTAAAAAAAGTGGCAAAGTCGGGAAATCTTAAAGCCAGTGAGAAGTTGCAACCCTTCCCAACTTCTACTCACTACATACAACACATTCACAAGAAAAGAAGAGGAAATAGCGGATCAAAATAGGAAACAGGAAGGTAATACAACGCAGCAAAGGGACACAGGCTGTGTCTTTCCCTGAACCTTGGCTGTGCCACTGACTAATCAGATGATCTCAATTTCTGTGTTCCTCAATCCCCTCATCTGTAAAATGGCTCTGACAATTACATTCAGTGCCTAGGCCTACAGTAAGAATTCAATGAATCCATGGCTAAAAGGATCAACCACATATGATCTACATAGAGAATATTGCACTGAAGACTAATTCTCATTTCTAGACGGCAAGACTTAAATGTTGAAGTATCCTTGGATGGCTAAAGAATATTTATCAGCTCTCAGTATGAGGAAAGATTATTGGTCTAACTTAAATACAACCTTGGTATTTTATGCTTCATTCAACTCCATAGTAAATTCAGTTAAAAAATTCATCCACAGAGCAAATATTCTCTTCTGCTACAAGTGTAAGGAAAGAAGACTCAAATGATACTGACAAATGGATAAGGATACCTCAATCCCAGGGGACCCTACTGATCATTGGATCATTAGCAAGGAGCCCAGACCAAAAACTAATCCCTGATTATCAGCCAACTTCTCTACCTACGGGAAGGAAAATTCAAACATATACGTTTAGGAAGCTCTTTAAATTACTGATGGTCCCCTCACCCCCCCAAAAAAAGTGCCATTATGATACAGACAAGACTAGAAATAAAGAAGGGGGACCACCTATGCCGATAGGGTACCATGAAACCTTTAACTAAGATTTTGCTTTCCTAGGAAAGATAAATCCGGGCAATGAGCTCTTTGAGGTCAGGACTGGTACCCATTCTTCTGAGTACAACCGACAAAGAGGACCTACTACAAGACCTAAAATCTAAAGCCACAGCAACTATTGGTTGATCAGTAAACTTTTAAAAATGGAATTGTGGGTTGTGCTTATTCCTCTAGGTTATGTAACCCTTTTAGGGTTAAGACCAGCAGGGCCCCTTTCTACATCCTTGATTCAAACACACTTAATGGGAACATTGTATATCCTAGGCCACATGCTAAGGTCTGAGGATACAAAGTTAAGACTCCTTTTGATAGGGCTGTCATGGGACGCCAGGGTGACTCAATCATTTAGTGTCTGCCTTAGGCTCAGGTCATGAACCCAGGGTCCTGGGATGGAGCCCTGCATCCGGCTCCCTGCTCGAAGCCTGCTTCTCCCTCTCCCACTCCCCCTGCTTGTATCCCATCTCTCGCTGTCTCTCTCTCTCTGTGTCAAATAAATAAATAAAGTCTTTAAAAAAAATAAATAAATTTTAAAAATGATAGGGCTGTCACAATGAAGTACCACAAACTTGGCAACTTAAACAACAGAAGCTTATTTTCTCATGGTTCTGAGAGCTAGAAATCCAAGACCAAGGTGTCTTCAGGTTGGTTCCTTCTGAGGGCCATGAGAGAAGACTCTGTTCCAGGCTCTCTCCTTGATTCCTTCCTGTATCTTCACACAATCTTCCCTTTATGTGTATCTGTATCCATATTTCCCCTTCTATTAGCTAGGGTCCACCCTAACAACCTTAGTTTAACTCAATTCTCTCCATAAAGATACTATATTCAAATAAGGTGACATTTTGAAGGTTAGGACCTCAAGAGTTAACTTTTGGTAGGGAGACTATTCAGCCCATAATGGACACATTCCCTATTTCAGAATACTCATACGTGATTGTTCACTGAGATGTCCACAGGAATGCCTCGGAAGGCAAAAATTGTGTTGCTATCTAGCACTTGCCTGACAAAATCCTACTTCCCAGCAGTAAGCTCACCTTTTTTTTATATTTAAACTGAATTTGCAGTTAGTACTCTGTTAAGAGATTTCTAAGCTCTGCTAACAAGCCACACTGCCAGAGAATTAGAGAGGCATTCCGTATTTTCAAAATCCTTGTGGAACTGTAAATCACTGTGACTACATTTGACAAAAAATATGTATGCAAGAAGAAGCCAAAATGGTAGTGAAGTAACCAGATGGGTCCATTCCAGAAAGAGCAAAATGGCTATCTGTATACTATCTACACTTCCATTTTATCTGTATAATTCTCACAAAGGATATTCCTTCTTCACAGGACTCTGTTCCCTGTTCTTTGTGTCCAGTCCAGACTTTGAGAGAAGAGAGTCCACATGCATAAGCAAATTTTCTGCTTAAATAATAAGGTTTAGAAACCAAAGGCATAAGCATCTTAAAGCAAACTACTCCTTGTCTGCTAATATTTATACAACGTTATTAAGAACCACTTGGATACCAAAAAAAAAAAAAAAAAAACCCACAACCAAACATTCCATTCATACATAGCATTCCATTTCAGGCAAACTCATGAAATTTGACTGCGTGAAGCAGATCAGTTCCTCATAAAGCTTAAGGTCAGTTTCTGCTTCTGCATGAGAAATGTCAAATACGTAAGGAGGAATACCTGGAGTCTGACCAATGAAGTCAGCCTACTCTTTCCTTTTATTTTAAGGAACTCAAGATCAGTTTACTTTATATATGCAAAGGATAACATAGCCTTCTTAAATTGGGGGGGAGGGGATGAAACCTAAATTTTTAATTATTAGACACATAATATACTTAGCCCATTGGAGATTACTATTCTATGGTCATCTTATCATATTCAACATGCCACATGAACAAAGCCAAATTTACCAACTCTCCTTTTCACCATCAGATTCATATCATTCTCTGGAATCTCCTGTTTCACTTAACAGCATAATGATCTTCCCAGTTACCCAAAGGAGATATCTTGGAACCATCTTTCACTCCTGTCTCTTTTACTTTCTGTATCTACTCAATTCCCACATTCTTGTGATACTACCACACTCACTCAACTTTATTGGCCTATCATATGCCAGGGATTGAGCTAAACATTGGGGAAATAAAGACATGAAACGGTGCCTTCTATCAAACAGCTCATAACATAGCTGGGAAGGGAAGTCAATTATCAACTACAGTGATAGGGCCATGATAGAACTAAGTTCTGGGTGTTTGGGGAGTCTCAGAAGCAATATTCCTGAAGGGAGTTTTAAAGAACAAAAGAATTAAAATAAACAACCTAACCTTATACCTAAAGGAGCTAGAATAAAAAGAACAAATAAAGCCCAAAATCAGTAGAAGGAACAGAATAATAAAGATTAGAACAGAATAAAGACTGAATAAAATAGAAGCTAAAAAAAAAAAAAAGATCAATGAAACCAAGAGCTGATTCTTTGAAAAGATCAACAAAATTGATGAATATTTAGCCAGATTCATTCAAAGACAGAGACAGATCGAGACAGAGACACAGGCAGAGAGAGATAAAGGACTCAAATAAATAGAATCAGAAATGACACAGGCAGAGAGAGATAAAGGACTCAAATAAATAGAATCAGAAATGAAAGAGGAGTAATAGCAACCAATGCCACAGAAATACAAAGGATTATTATAACAGATCATTATGAAAAATTATATAAAATGAAAATATAACCTAGAAGAAAGGCATAAATTCCCAGAAACATATAAACTTCCAAAACCAAACCAAAAAGAAATAGATAATTTGAACAGACCAAATACTAGCAATGAAATTGAATTAGTAATCACAAAACTCC
This sequence comes from Lontra canadensis, assembly GCF_010015895.1. NCBI lineage: Eukaryota > Metazoa > Chordata > Mammalia > Carnivora > Mustelidae > Lontra > Lontra canadensis. The sequence continues at coordinate 7,884,416 of NW_022631000.1, forward strand.
TAATAAATGAAAGTCCAGGTCCAGATGGTTTCACAGGTTAATTCCACCAAACATTTAAAGAAGAGTTAATGGTTATTCTTTTCAAACCATTCCAAAAAAATAGGAGAGGAAGGAAAGCTTCCAAATTCATTCGATGAGGCGGCATTACCTTGATACCAAAATCAGATAAAGATACTACAGGGGAAAAAAAAAAAAAAAACTATAGGTCAATATCTCTGAAGAACATATATGCAAAAATCTTCAACAAAATATTAGCAAACTGAAGCAAATGATACATTTAAAAAATAATTCACCACGATCAAGTGAAATTTATTCCTGGGAGGTAAAGGTAGTTCAATATTCACAAATCAATCAAGGTGATACATCACATTAATAAGAGAAAGGGTAAAAACCACACAATCATTTCAACAGAAGCAGAAAATGCATTTGATAAAGTATAACCATCTATCCATAATAAAAACTCTTAACAAGATAGGTTTAGAGAGAACATACCTCAACATAACGAAGACCATATATGAATGAAAAGTCCACAGCTACCATCATACTCAATGGTGAAAGACTAAGAGCTTTTCCTCTAAGATCCAGAACAAGACAAGGATCTCTGCTCTTACCACTTGAATTCAACACAGTGCTAGAAGTCCTAGCCACAAAAATCAGATAAGAAAAAGAAACAAAAGGCATCCAACTTGGTAAGGAAGAAGTATAGATTTCACTATTCGTAGATAACATGATACTGTATTTCTATGTACAGAAAACCATATGGATGCCTGGGTAGCTCTGTCAGTTAAATGTCTGCCTTCGGCTCAGGTCATGATCCCAGGGTCCTAGGTTCTAGTCCCACATTAGGCTCTTCACTCAGCAGAGACCCTGCTTCTCCCTCTCCCTCTGCCTACTGCTCTCCCTTCTTATGTGCTCTCTTTTTCTGCTAAACAAATAAAAAGAATATTTGAAAAAGAAAACCCTAAAGAATCCACGAAAAAAGCTATTAGAACTAATAAATGAATTCAGTAAAGTCACAGGATACAAAATTAATATACAGAAACATGCTGCAGTTCTATACTAATAATGAAGTAGCAAAAAGAGAAATTAAGAAAACAATCCCATTTACAACTGCGCCAAAAAAAAGAGTAAAATACATAGGAATAAATTTAACCAAGGAGGTAAAAGACCTATACTCTGAAAATTATAAAGATTGTTTTTTTAAAAGAGTAAAAAAAATTAAATAAGGGCCGGTTGGCCAGGGGATGGAAGCAGGTGGCAGTGTAGAGATGTAATTGGAAGAATATAAAAATGCACACACATGAAACGGCATGATGTCATTGGGAAACTATCAAATTTCAAGACAACTACAGCAGAGTCTGTGGTAGACTGGCAGCAGATAAAACTGCATAATAAAGGAGGAAAGAGATTTTAGAATATCTTGTGTTTTGAATTATGGTGATCCAGTAAAGGCTTCTGAACAGTGACACAATCAGATTTCTTTCCTAGAAAGCCTCCTTTTTCTGCATTGGGTAGGTTAGGTGGAATGTGTAAATGAAAATATACTGAAGGAGAAAAATCAGATAGGAACTACCAGATAAACATGGAGAAGAAAGAGAGAAAATTATCCTAACCTGTTGTCTCCATCCTTAACATCAGCTATAAAGGTGAGAAAGCAAAAATATTTTTTTTTTCATTTAAACATCAATGCATAAAATTGGGTGTGCAATGGCTACTCCACCAGGAGACCATATTGGTTACCAAAATAGCAGTAGAAAAACCATACTTAACAATTCTGGTAGTAGAGGGTAATTGTTAAGAAAAGGATTTTGGGGCTGCCTGGGTGGCTCAGTGGGTTAAGCCTCTGCCTTCAGCTCAGGTCATGATCCCAGGATCCTGGGATCGAGTCCCACATCGGGCTCTCTTCTAGACAGGGAGCCTGCTTCCTCCTCTCTCTCTCTCTCTACTTGTGATCTCTCTCTGTCAAATAAAATCTTAAAAAAAAAAAAAAAGAAAAGGATTTTGGAATGAAACAGGTCTTAGTCTGAACTTAATAGTGCTGTAAACATAAGCAGGTTATAGAACCTCACCAAACATCACTTTATTTATTAATCAAATGAGATTAATAATCTTGCCAATCTCTTAAATTTATGATGAGGACTAGATGGGCAAAAGCGTAGTCTGCACAGCACCAGACACACAGTGAACAACCAATACAGAGGAGCTAGTCTTAACACCAGTATGGAATTGTTTGCCTCTTGAGAGCAGAGTCCTGGACTGGGACATCTGGGTCTATTTCTTATCAGTTATTTAAGTTCATCTAAGATACTTAATATCTCTACCTTTCTTGTGATTAACTGAGACAAAATTCTTGCTCTATTTATGTAATGGGGTTGTTTTTAATATGAGCTAATACATGTGAAAGTAGTTTTAACAGTCTAAAATGAGGACATAAATAGGATATTATGGTCTGACCTTGGCATATTTTATAGTGAGCATCTCTGGCCACATGGAAATAATTATGAGCTGCAGCACACTAACAGTGACAAAAAAGCAGTGGGCTCAGATGAGGGAAACTAGACTCCAGCCCCTGGGATCACCACTGACCTGTGACCGAGGGCCACCCACTTACCTGCTCAAAGTCCCCACTTTCTCATCAACAACTTAAGGGGATATATCCCACACCCTCCAAACCATCTTACTACAGGTCCAACAACCTGATCCCCTTCATTAAGACAACTTTAAGTGTTCCACGGTCCACATTTTCCTCTAGGCCAACAAAACTGCACTGAAATGAAGCAAAGACAGGATTTACTATGGGTCAAGAATCTTTCTAACCCAGAGTCAGTGCAATCTCACATTATTTAATTTTTCACATGCTTTAATCTGTGATGACATTCAGAAATGAGCAGATTAAATACAATTAGCCCACCAGAACCCAGTTATCAGGCTTCACCCTGAAAGGGATTTATGTCTCACCTTTTGACTCAAAGATGGCATCTGTGCAGATTCTGCTCAGCACCACAGAAAAAGGAGCTGGTAATAAAACTCAGCAAGTAACTTACAATCTTTTAGTATTTTTCACACAAATCTAAAATAGTTATTTACTATTATTCCCTGCTATTCAAGTTTCGTCTCTCTGCAGTATATTGGGTTTTTCCATAAGCCATATAATCAGAAGGTTAAAAGGGGAAAAGGCTAAGGGTTGACAATGCTATGAGAAAATTATTTTTCTGGATGAACTAGTAGGACACCACATCCCCCCCATTATATTCTGAGGTTCAAGAACCTGAACTGTAAACACAGTGGAAAACTGCATAGGATTTTATCGCTATTGACACTGTTGCCTATTTTGAGTTGTTTCTCTGAATGAAAACCACTGTTCTCAAAAGAACCAATGGCGAAAATAGTTCATGTAAAGCAGAGTTCCTCAATTCCAGCACTATGTATTTTGGACCAGATAATTCTTTGTTGCAAGGGGCTGCCCTTGTGCCTTGCAGGATGTCTAGCAGCATCCCTACCCTCTGGCACTATGTGCAGAATACTCGCCCATCCCCAGTCATGGCCATCAGTGTTTCCAAACACACTGATAAATGTCCCTTGGGGAAACAAAACTGTTTCTATTTGCAAACCACTGACCTAAAGAAAGCCCAGACATACTTGCCTGGTTCCGAATCTCTACCATCCTACCTGTCATTATCATCCTTTACCCGTTATAATAGGAAACACAGTAATTATCAGTGAGGAAGGGAAGGTAGGGTCTTTAACATGACTCCTTCTAAGGAGGGCCGATCAAATGACTGACCACCAGGGCAACAGTTAAGAAACCACCATTCTACAGATGCTCAGGCACCAAAGACTGGTTCGGATTCTCAGCACCTCCAGAGGCTAAGGAAAGCACATGGCTTGGGATAAAAATGCGTGTGTGTGTCTGTGTGTCTATTCCCATTCTGATATATACCATCTGGAAGACTCTTTTTTCTTTTCTTTTTTAATGGTTTTCTCTTATGTGCTATGTCTCTGTTTAACTTTCTCCTTAAAAACAAAACAATCTTGGAAGCTAAAATTTGTGATCAAAATAGCTCTGAAAGGAAACACAGGAAACAACGTTTGTTTCTGCAAAGGGTGAGTTAGGTGGGTGGGAGTCACTAGATATTTTTTGTTGTATTCTCTTCCATGCTGCTTGAACAGTTAATAATTGCATGAACTTGTTTCCAAATTTAAAGAAGTAATTATCAAAATACATTTAAATCATGATCTGCCACCAACTGTACACAGGGTAATGTGGTTTTAAATTAGAAGACAGCTGCCAACACTGATTTCCCCTATAGACAGCATGGCAATTACCTGGGTCTGTGATTTGAAAGTCTCTAATATTTTTCCAGAATGACAGTACAGCTATCACTGCCTGTAGTATGAATAATGCAAAGAAATGGCAGGCGAACTTGAGACTGTTGCATAAAATAGAATTCTAGGTCCCCAAATGAAGCTTGCATAAGGGGATTCCAAGTAGCCCACCACTTCTGAGAATATGTTCTTAAATTTCTTCAATAATTCAATCTCAAACTTTGGGCTGCATCTGCTCTTTTGGACAGGGACTTTCACACTACATAGATTAACTATGAGTTCGTTGTGCATCACTCAGTAAGAACTAGATGGCATATACATACAGAATAGTTATGTATAGTTTAGCTCCTGATAAACAATCAATACACCTTATATGTCTGTATCAGTTTACAAGGCCACCTCACATCCAGCACTGTTCTAGACAGGGAAGACAGAAATGTGAAACAGAGACAGCCCCTCCCCTCCTGGAGCACATTGTGTTGAAATGTATAGAGAATTGTAGCTTTTTAACCTTACATTTCTGTAAATTTTTCATTTACAATGAGCATTTATTTCCCTTTTATTATTGAAAAATATCTTGAAAGCAAAATAAAATGACATTTATTTATCAAAATAGAGCAGAGTATCCCATCTTTTTCTATATAAAATTAGTTCCACAAAATGTCATCTGAGGGAAAAAAAAAGTACATTCTGTGGTTAAATAAGTTTAGGAAACAATATCTACTCTATCATATATACCCCTCTCAGAGAACTGAAATGTAATCAGATGGGAAACTGTACTTACCATAAATCCAGGGTATTTATCCCCACAGAAAGAAAGGCGGGAGAAGGAGAGGAAGGAGAGGAAAAGAAAAAGAAAGGAAATGAAAAAGAAATACAGCATAGATTGTGTTAAATTTCCAAGGTTGCTACGAAAAAAATAAAAAGATTTTCATATTGGGAACAGAATCTATATATAAAGAAACATGGATTATTAAAAGAGAATGGAATAAATGGATTAATGAATGGGTAGAGAGACAGACCAAAGGACAGAGAGAAAGACAGACAAATGGTGGAAGCAGAAAAAAGGAGAGAGGCACAGAGGAAATATTCTTTAGCAGCTGCTTTAATGATGGATGCTTTGCTTTGTAATACACTTCACAAACATTATCTCTTCAATACTACTGATGGTTACAATCCACATTGTTCTTTAGGGCACTTGGAGTCAATGTGGTGAGTCTGGGGAATACACCAACAAAGACAGACTGCAGAGTAGTTCACCTCTGTTAATATTAAGCACATCAGGACCAATGAGGCTCAGCGAAGCCTGGCTGTAAGTAATCCCATTTGGTTTCACTTAATTAAAAGCCCACAGAATTAAGAATCAACATATTTTAGGAAGCACTAATGTTGACAGAGAAAGTGTACTAAGACTTGCCAATAAATAACAAGAACATGATTAAAGAAAGTGGAATAATACTAATCTGATAGATTATAGATAAGAAATGAAAGAAAGAAAGAGAGAGAGAAGGAAGGAGGAAAGAAAAGGAAAGGAAAAGAAAGGAAAGGAAAGGAAAAAGGGAAGAAGGGAGGAGGGATGGGAGGGAAAACTCTCAAGTGCTCTCTCTCTCTCAAAAAAAAAAAAATATATATATATATGAGTTAATTTTTAAAAATGTCTCACCCAGCAACTGATTTTGTGATTTAGATAACTGAAAGGCATCTCTATCATCATGAATTTTTTCTGTCATTGTAATCATTTGAAACCCGTTTACCTTGGTTCAATGAATGGCCACATATAGAATATATTCTAATTTTAATATAGAATATATTAATTTATATAGAATATATATATTCTATATATGGAATATAGAATATATATAGAATATATTCTAATTTTATATAGAATATATTCTAATTTTAATATATTTTTAGATTTTATTTGCTAATATTTTACTAAAGATTTCTGCGCCTACGTTCATGAGGGATGTTAATCTGTGTTTTTCTTACCTTGAAATATCCCTTTTAGGTTTTGGTATCAGGGATATGACCAAAATACATTAGGAAGAGTGTTCTCCTCCTCTACATTTTGGAAAAGTTTGTATGAGATTAGTAGGCATTCTCTTCCTTAGATATTTAATAGAATTCATAAAAATATGTGGTCCTGGAGTTTTCTGGTGATTTATTACAAATTCAATTTCTTCCATTGATATAGAGCTCTTCAGATATTCTGTTTATTCTTGACTCTGCTTTGGTAATGTCTATCAACAAATTTGTTCATTTTATCTAAATAGTCAAATTTGCTAGCATAAAATTGTTTATAACATTCCTATATTATCCCTGCAGTGATGTCCCATTTTCATTCTTTGCATTCATAATTACTGGGGTCTTTTCTCTTTTTCTTTTATGCTGCCTTGCTATAGTTTTATTGATTTTCTTAATCTTTTCAAAGAACTAGCTTTTGGCTTCTTTGCTGATTTTCTGTGTTATAGTTTGTCCACTTTAAAATTCATTAATTTGTGCTCTTATCTTTGTTAATTGCTTTCTTCTTTGGATTTAACTTGCTCTTGCTTTTCTATTTCCTTAAACTGGAAACTAAGTCATTAATTTTTAAACTTTTTTTGTATTTTCTAATACAGTTGACCCTTTAAAGACATGGGTTTGAACTGCATGGATCCACTTATACATGGATTTTTTTTCAATAAATACTGTAAATATATTTTCTCTTCCTTATGATATTCTTAAGAATATTTTGTTTTCCTTAGCTTACTTTATTGTAAGAACTTACTTCATTGCAATATACCTACTTTATTGTAAGTATATAATACATATATGAAATAGGTGTTAATAGACTGTTTATTTTATCAGTAAAGCTTCCAATCAACAGGAGGCTATTAGTCTAAGTTATCTTTTGGGGGAGTCAAAAGTTGTACATGAATTTTCAACATGCATGGGGTTGGCACCCCTTAGCTCCACATTGTTCAAAGGTCAACTATATAAGCACTTAACATTACAAATTTGTAACATTAACATTACTATGTTAGCTGCATTCCACAAATTTTTGTCTTAATTTAACTTTTTAATTTGTTAATAATTTCAAGTTAGCAGAAAACCTGCACAAATAAGCATAGTATCAAGACACATGCATATCCAATGCACATACTACTAATATTTTACTCCATTTACTTTATCATTTGCTGTCCATCTCTCTTCATAATAGTATTTTTTAATTTCAGTAGAGTTAACATAGAGTGTTATATTAGTTTCAAGTGTATAATATAGTGATTCAACATACTACACATTCATTACTCAGTGCTTATCACAATAAGTGTGCTCTTAATACCTTTCACCACCTCCTCTCTGGTCACCACCAGTTTGTTCTCTGTATTTAAGAATCTGGTTTTTGTTTGTCTTTTTCTTTGTTCATTTGTTTTGTTTCTTAAATTCTACATATGAGTGGAATCATATGGTATTTGTCTTTCTCTGACTGACTTATTCACTTAGCATTATATTCTCCAGATCCATCCATTTTGTTGCAAATGTCAAGATTGTCTTCTTTTTATGACTGAGTAATATTCCATTGTCTGTATAAACCACTTCTTTATCCATTCATCTATTGACTCTTGGGCTGCTTCCTTATCTTAGCTATTGTAAATACTGCTGCAATAAACACAGGGGTGCATACATCTTTTTGTGTTTTTTATTCTTTGGGGGAAATAACCAGTAATGGAGTTACTGGATTGTATGGTAATTCAATTTTTAATTTTTTGAGGAATCTCCATACTGTTTTCCAAGATGGCTATGCCATTTTGCATTCCCACCAACAGTGCATGAGGGCTCCTGTTTTTCCACATCCTTACTAACACTTATTTTTTGTGGTCTTGATTTTAACCATTCTGACAGGAGTAGGTGATATATCATTGTTTTGATTTGCATTTCCCTGATGATCAGTGTTAAACACTTTTTCATGTGTCTGTTGGCCATCTGCAAGTCTTCTTATGAAATGTCTGTTCATGCCTTCTGCACATTTTTAATTGGATTATTGTTATTTTGTGTGTGCACATGTTGAGTTGTGTACTTTTTTTATATATTTTGGATCCTAACACCTTATCGGGTACACTGTTTGCAAATACCTTCTCCCATTCAGTAGGCTGTATTTTTGTTTTGTTGGTTGTTTCCTTTGCTGTGCAGAAGCTTTTTATTTTGATGTAGGCCTAATAGTTTATTTTTACTTTTGTTTCTCTTGTCTTAGGAGACATGTCTAGAAAAAAGTTGCTATGATCAATGTCAGAGAAATCACTGCCCATGTTCTCTTCTAGGGAGTTTTATGGTTTCAGGTGTCACATTCAGTTCTTTAACTATATAAGCACTTAACATTACAAATTAGCCTCTAAGTACAGTGTTAGCTGCATTACACAAATTTTGATAGACTGCATTTTCTTTAAGTTAGAAGTATTTTCTAATTTCTTTTGGCTTACTTAAAACTATGGCTCGTTCTTAAAACTGTGGATTATTTACAAATGCACCGCTTAATATCATAATTACTCTATAGATATGGACCCAACAATTTTTCTCCTCTCCATACATGCTCACATCAAAAGAGAGGTTATTTATCTTTCCTCTGAATCCACACTGGCCTTGTTAACTGGCTTTGACCAACAGAATGCAGCAGAAGTTATACTGTGCTAGTTCAATGTTGAGTCAACCTAATCTGTAGTTGAGCTGATTTGTTTTGTTTGAGCTGTTTAGATTTGTTTCAGCTTTACATAAATTCTAGTAACCAATGGTTTCCAATATTTTAATGGCAGGATCAGGAATTATGATTTGAACACCAGTAATGCTTCAAAAGTTTCTCTATGCTTTATAATCTACCCATCAGCTTTTAAGACCTCTGTGGAGTCCCTTTGCTCTGTCCTAAGCTCTGAACATCTTTCTCCAGTTTACTGTCCTGCCCCTAGTCTTCAGTGGACCACTGCCTCACAATTAGTAAATTCCTGGTGTACCAGAGGGATTTCTCTCAGCTCTCCTGCTCTGCCTCCAGCCTTTAGTGCACTACAGAGACACGCATTTGATTTCCCCTAAACCCTAAGAAGCTGTTGTGTGCCTCAAGGTAATTTTAGCTCCCCATGTGCCCCCACCTTCAGCATGCTGTCTCTGTACTCTCAATAGGCCAGAATTGGAAGGCAGGTATGGCTTTGCTTTCTGACTAGGGCCTCTTCGGGTTTAATCCAACAAACAAACCAGAATGCTTTGTTAAATATTTATTAAAATTTCACCTGGTTTCATTTTACCCAGTTTAAGTTGGGTGGATACCTCCTTTGCCATTGCCCAAGGGAAAAAACAGCCTTGAGGAAGGATTGATCCCTTTCTAGAATTTAATTCACTTATGATTAATTAGCTCTTTGCTATTAGACTTTATCTGGTTGTTCTCACAGTGGAAACAATAGTCTTTTGCAACTTTCTACTCAAAACAGGAAGCAGAAGTCCTTGAACTTAAACATATTAAGATCCATACCTTTTCACTCAACAGATTACCAATCATTAATGAGCTCTCAGTACCTCCTCAAACTTCTTTCCCATTTACTAGCTATACAACTGAGTGATTGATGCCTTCCTCCTGTTAAGGTTCATAAGCCAATATTCACAAGGGCAGGAGATCAGCAACCTCACTGCTTTGTCTACCAGTCTCTGGTTGTACGCACAGGGATGAAAGTGGAAGATTTAGGGTTAGAGTCTGTTTATGGGATTACCCTGGCTGACCATACATTAATATACTAACAGTTCCCCACATCACAAAAACTTTTCCTTATACCTACCATATTGCTTTTATTTATAGGATTAATCTTGTTTGTTTCCCATCTGACATTTCAATGAAATTAGGATCATACCCTGGGCTCCATTCTACATGGCCAGAATAATGATGCAACCTAAATCTTGCCAGCCACCCAGAGTCTTCCACCTGTCATCTCCATATGTACTAACCACTAACCAGCACCCTGCTATTGTAAAGAATGGATCTCCTGCAAACATAATACTGTGCTCACCTAATTAAGCATTACCCACCCATATTTTCCTCTAAGATTTTATACAGAACTTGTGAGATTTTATTATTACTATCTTCCAAGCATAGTGTGTGGCACCAAGCATTCATTCAATAAACATTATTATTTAATTAGAGATATTATTGACTAAAATTTCTATCTATATCAAAGGTTAAGTGGGCATGGCCGACAGATGAAAGAACACAGTTCAGGGATGAGTCTTACCACCAATAATTAGGATTGGCTTCACAACAAAACCAATTATCCTAGTAATAGTCAAAAGTAGATTCCCTTTCTCTGTATACTTCTCCAACACATGGTTCAATGGTTAAATTTCTGGTTTGAAATATAATGTTTAGAATTCAGATGTGAAACTGGGTGAGGTGAGATGATTCTATGCGCAAGTAATGTCAACTATCAAGAGCTGCGCTCAGCTGAGCTGCACTGCCAGATATCAGATTAAATGGTACTGTCAATTAAGATGAGAAGCCAAAATGAAAATGGTCAAGACTTTAATCATTTACTGTGATAGTATAAGCAAGAAGTCAAATAGGATTTAAGTACCAGCTCCCTCACGATTCCATTTTTCCCCATGGATCACCACTGAGTCGCGGTCAGGTGGATCAGCCCAGATGTGGGGAATTATCTCACTGCCAAAATGGTCCCAAATAAAAAGTTCCTGAAATTTTAAGAACCTAGAGGCCAGAAGGAGAAAGAGTGGGAAGGGTTAGAAATGGAAAAGTACCAAGAACTGGGTCAGAATGGAGAATATTGTCTTCAAGGTTTTCTTCCCTCCTCTGGATAAAGGGATCTTAGCAGAGGCACTGGGAGAACAGTTCTGCCAAAGTCCCCCAGTAAAGAAGCCCCTGAATGTAGGGACCTGGGCTAGGGACCCAGATATGCATGAGAGCATGGCAGCTAGCCAGGCACTGGAGTCCGTGACCGGAACTCCTTTCAGAGACTACAATGCATTGGCTGTGCACCAAGCCTGGTTATGGGGAGGGTAGCTTTCCCTTAGAGTCTTTGTTCTTTCCTGTGATCAGGTCTAAAAAAAAATCACACCACAGATTGTTGCCTGGGAGCAGCAGTCTTCATCATCTATCAGCAATAAAGAGGAACTAAGGTGGAACTAAGGTGGACAGTAACCTAGAAACTCTACAGGCCCACTCAGTTACATAGTCCTGAGGGCCTGGTCTCCTGTCAGAGGCTGGAGGTGATTCAGTGCTTAGAAAAGTTCTTTTCTGGGGTACCTGGGTGGCTCAGTCAGTTAAGTGTCCAACTCTTGACTTCAGTTTAAGTCATGATCTCAGGGTCCTAGGAATTGAGCCCCAGCGTGGGCTCCCTGCTCAGCGGAGAATCTGCTTGTCTCCCTCTCCATCTTCCCCTCCCATAGTTCCCTCTCTCTCTCTCTCTCTCTCTCTTTCCTTCTGGAATAAATAAATGAAAGAAAGAAAGAAAGAAAGAAAGAAAGAAAGAAAGAAAGAAAGAAGGAGGGAAAGGAGGAGGGAGGGAGCAAGGAAGGGGAAGGGAGGGAGGGAGGGAAGGGGGAGGGAGGGAAGAAGAAGAGGAAGGGAGGGAGGAAAGGGGGGGGAGGAAAGGGAGTTCTTTTCTAAGTAAGTACCTGTGGCATTCTGTCCTGTCTAAAGAAACTGAGTCTTGTGGCCCACTGCATACATATGCAGGAACTAACCAGGGGAAAGGGAGAAATTCTGAGATGGTTTATGAAATTATCTAAAAAGCAACGAGATCTTTGAGATTAAAAGCACTGGTATTATTAGGATTCTCACAAGAAATTAGAATTAAAACCTAGAGACATCTTCATTATAACCATTATCACTTCCTACTTTGTATCCATGGATATTAAATACTATAAACTCAAATAACAGCTTCAAAAGATATAGCTCCTGTCCTGAGACAACTTACATTTTACAGATGTGCTTAGGTCCTGGGCTTGGGGGTTAGAGGGGAGCCCTGAGAGAATACAACTATGCAGGTTAATGTAAACAATAATAAAGGAAACGAAGCAAGCAAGCATGAGTCCCCATTAAAGGCAGTCTCAAATAAAAGTTTAGTTTCTTTTAAAGACACAATAGGCATTCTTTTACTATGACATATACACAGATTCTGGACAGTCGATCTTTATTAGTTTTGTTTGATATATCAAAAAAGGTATAGAGTGGTTTATAATATCAGCCTTGAACAGCGATTCTGGATAATGTATGAAGTACTTGAGACAGTAAATCACATTTTAATGGGATTTGTAATGAAAATGCCATGGAAGGATAATAGTCTAAGGGTCTCTGTCATACTATGTGACTAACAGTAGTAATTGTCGGTGATTATTTCTAGAGTCAATGCCCTATAAAAGCATGACATGCAGAAAAAAGTGTGCAATCCTGACATTAGCCTTAGTAATAGGCTGGTATCCAATACTGTGTGCCTGGCAGAGGTAAGAGCAGGTATATGAATATTTAGATAGGAAACAGAGGAAATCATTCCAATTTCTAAGACATTTTTTCCTGAGTTTCTTTTCAGAAATAAATACTAAAGCTCTACTGTCTGTCCAAATACCTAGTTGCTGCCTGTAGGGGAGGAGGGAGAACATTGCCTTGAAAATGACCACCATAGAATGCAAGCTGATATAGCCACTTTGGAAAACAGTGTGGAGATTCCTTAAGAAATTAAAAATAGAGCTACCCCTATGACCCCAAAAATTGCACTACTGGGTATTTACCCCAAAGATAGAGACGTAGTGAAAAGAAGGGCCATCTGTACCCCAATGTTCATAGCAGCAGTGGCCACAGTAGCCAAACTGTGGAAAGAACAAAGATGCCCTTCAACAGACGACTGGATAAAGAAGATATGGTCCATATATACTATGGAGTATTATGCCTCCATCAGAAAGGATGAATACCCAACTTTTGTACCAACATGGACGGAACTGGAGGAGATTATGCTGAGTGAAATAAGTCAAGCAGAGAGAATCAATTATCATATGGTTTCACTTACTTGTGGAGCATAAGGAATAACACGGAGAGTATTGGGAGATGGAGAGGAGAAGTGAGTTGGGGAAATTGGAGGAGGAGACGAACCATGAGAGACTGTGGACTCTGAGAAATAAACTGAGGGTTTTGGAGGGGAGGGGAGTGGGAGGTTGGGTGATCCTGGTGGTGGGTATTAAGGCAGACATGTATTACATGGAGCATTGATTGTGGTCCATAAACAATGAATTTTGGAAAACTGAAAAAAAGTAAATTAAACTAAATTTTAGAAAAAAAAAGAAAGAAAATGACCACAATGGAAAGTCATGTAAGTTAGGCTTGGCAAGAAACAGTTTTGTTTTTTTTGTTTGTTTGTTTTTCTTTTTATAACCAAAGGAAAGTTTATTTTTCTGATTGTTTTATGGGCATTGTTTTCTGCAAATATCATCTATAGCCCTGGCTTTCATTTTACAATCACTAGAAACCATTCTCACTTCATTTCACAATTATCAAAAAATGTAAGGTGTCTTTTAGATCTAGTATAAGGGTTCCCACTGAACTGGTAAGTTCTAAATGAGTCTCTAGTAGTATCTCATTAGGTCAGTGAAGTTATTAAATAGATGACCGTTAGACTGAAACAAAGAGCCAGGCATCTATTGAGCAGAGCCAGGAATGCTGCTAAACATTCTACCATACACAAGACACCTTGCCTCCAGACAAAGAATCATATAGGCCCAAATACCTACAGTGCCAAGGTTAAGAAACTTTGCCTTATATTAGCCATAGAAAGAACTCCAAGTCATCATGTTAAGTGGGGAAAAAAAAAAAAAGCCAAACAACAATGCATATAGTATTATGCCACCTTGAAAGAACAAAATATAAATTTAGAACTCTGTACATCATATCTGTGTATAAATATTATTTATCTGGAAGAGGAGATATTAAGACAGTAACAGTGTTTGCTTCAAGGGGGGAGGAAACTAAATATAAAATAAAGAAGGCAACAACATTTTATGTTTTCTATACAGTTTAAAATTTTCTCACCAAGCACATTTTAAGGTATTATCTGTGTAATTCAAAGAATAAAATTAAAAATGCAGGAGCAATATCCCATTCATTCTAAGAGCACTGAATAAAGTTCTCACTTTCTCTCCCAAGTTTTGGAATCTCTAACAAACCATCCCCTATTCTAGTGTTTTACAGTCTGAAAAGCAGTAATGGTATTAACATTTGTTTTAGTAATGGTTATGATTTAAAAGTATTTTGAGTTCCATAGAATACATTTGCTCCAACAGGCTGCACTGTGTTCAGCCCAAAATTCATTTGTTGAAGTCCCAACTCCCATTCCCTCAGAACAGGTCTTCTAGAGGGAATTAATTTAAAATGAGGCCATTAAGGTAGTACCCTCATCCCACATGCCTGGTGTCCTTATAAGAAGAGAAAGAAACACCAGGGATGCTGTACACAGAGGAAAAACCCTGTGAAAATACAGGGAGAAGGGAGCCATGTGCAAGCTAAGGACAGAGGCATCAGAAGAAACCAATCCTGTAGATACCTTGATCTTGGACTTTCTAGCCTCTAGAATTGGGAGAAGATCAACTTCTGTTGTTGAAGCCACCCAAGTCCCTAGCAAACTAATGCTGTTGCTGTATAAAGAATACCTCAAAAATAAAATTATCTATTGGTTCCTATCCCAGTCTCACTAAGAAAGGTTAAAGGTAAGAAGCAAACAAAAGTTATTGAGCTGGTTCATTTCTCAACTGAGAAAAATACAATGAACGAAAGCAAATTCATACTTCTAGATGGCAACAGGGCTGCATTCCTGATTGCTGACCCTATGAAATGATTGTCAAAAATTTCTGTGATGGACCGTCCTTCCATGCCCTGTGTTCCTTTTCCTCTCCCTACCAATGACCTGCTAACATCCATACCACTGGCTGTACTTCTGCACTCACAGATGCCACAGGAAAGTACACAGCACACAGCAAGAGTGCAAGAACTGGGATCGGACATGACTTTGACTCAAGATGACAGGGAACTGATCACTTCTTTTTTTCCCCTTTTTATTTACCATGTATACATGGCTCCTTCCTCATGGGATAAATAAGAGAAAAAGAGCAGTGGGAATCAGAGGTTACAAAGACCTACGGATCTATTTCTGGCATCAGATCGAAGGGCAAGAGAAATACTCTTAGATTGGTTAAAATGGAAGCCAGGTGCCATGGGGAACCCTGGAAGACCACCCCTCCAACCAGCCTTGCCAATGCTGGGCAACTGTGGAGGAATAAAATGGCAGGCTTTGACCAAGAGAGGGCCTGATGTAATGTCCCACATCCTCTGTGGCCTCGGTGTGACATGTAAGTAATCCAGAAGCTTCCTCTGTCCCAGAGAGAACAGCAGATGCTGGAGAGCTCACCTGCTGGGGTAGCACAGTGAGATAAGTGATCCTGAAGAAGGAAGCCAAAGGGCCAACTATCATGCTGGGGTAAGTGGGAGTCATTACCATGTGTAATCAGAGCATCAGAAATGTACAGGTGGGGGCACCTGGATGGCTTCAATGGTTAAGAGTCAACTTTCAGCTCAGGTCCTGATCTCAGGGTCCTGGGATTGAGCCCCATATGGACTATCAGCTCTGCTGGAAGTCTGCTCCTCCCTCTCCTTCTGTCTCTCCCCCTGTTCATGCTCTCTCTCTTTCTGTATCTCTCCTTCTCAAATGAATAAGTAAAATCTTGAGAAGAGAACAGAAGAGGAGAAGGAGAAGGAGAAGGAAGGGAAGGGGAGGGGAGGGGAGAGGAGAGGAGAGGAGAGAGGAGGAGAGGAGAGGAGAGGAGAGGAGAGAAGGAAAGGAAAAGGAAAGAAAAGAAAAGAAAAAAGAGCTGGTAGAGAACGGAGAAATGCTCAGGAAACGCCCAACCACTTAGAGCCCACTGTACTACTGTGCTAAGAAAACAGAAGCAAATAGGTTAGTGACAGAGGCAGAGAGGCAGACATCTCCGCCCACACACAAGCAGAACAAGACACCCTCCCCCAGAGGCCTGGCTGGACCAGGGCTTCCTCCTGCCCCAAGTCTGGTACTTCCCACCCACTGCAGTGAGAACACTTAGTCTCCTCCTGCACCGACCTGCCTTCCTGAGAAGGAAGAGATGGAAGTAGTACCACCTGAAAGGAAAGAAACAGCCCTGACAGTGACGTTGAGCTTTGAACAGATGGAATATTTATCTAAAAGAGGCTGTTGTAGCCAGAAGAGACTTAATTATCACTAATGATCAAGGTTAAGTTTTCACCTCACTAGCAAAAGGGGGTCATAGTGCCTGATAAAATCAGTTACAGAAAAATCTCAAAGCTTTATTCCCCTCATGAGTTGAGCTGCACATTTCTACTTTCTCCTCTCACGTTTTAGACATTTCTTAATAAATAAAGCAGCCTACTGAAAAAAAACACTTTATAAAATGATGGATGCGTGCGGCATCCTGGCCACAGGCGCGTGGCTGAGAATTACGGTGCGCCTGTGCGCTGCAGTCCCAGGGAGTCATCCCCCTGCACAGGCTGAGGGCAGAGGGACTCTGGCAGGGAAGGACAGAAAAGGAAAGACCTGGGCATCCACATTCCAAGAGGAATCTCTGAACCTTAGCTTATGGACCATCACTGACAAACAGCGGTTTGTTGTCTTGACTGCTTTAAGAGAAGTGTAGAGAATGTACAAAAGAGGACACAAGAAAGGTTTCCCCCTTCCTTACTAAAATAACTAGGTATTTCCAATGCACCCTTCAATATTTCAAGGGTTAACGGGGCATCTTGCTTGACGAGCATGCTCCTAATTTCCTTTTGAATACGTAATTATTGCTGTAAGTAGATGCAGATGCTTAAACTAATTTTATTATTAATGCCTCAAGGTATTTTTAGGAAAAATGCACAAAGCTTTTAAAAATCCAATAAATTATATAGAACCTTCATTTACTTTGCATTATACCTTCAATTGAGGAAGGACATAAAGTGTTCTTAAATTTAGATCTTGCTTTATCATCAATATAATAAGTATTTGACTTACTAAAGTAGACAAGACACACTCGGTATGTTATTTACATGCTAACAATCCCTCATTAGTTGGAAAAATAATTACATATTGACAAAATTGATAAAAAGCTTATAAACTATCTTATTAATCTGTACATAATGATAACTTGTAGGCATATTAGGTTAAGCAAACACCAATAGAAATGAAAGTTTTTCTGGAACGATTCTATCAAAATGTCTATACACCCACTCTTCCCTCTAGGCACAAACTCCCTGCTGCAATTGTCAGCAGAAATTTCCTCTGTTCAGTTAATTATGCCCAATAACACTTCAGGGAGATTAAATAAGTATTTCATAAAGATAAACAAAAATGGAGAATGGCTAAACATACACTATAAATTATGGAAGAATAATTGTATACAGTTTAAAATTCAATTTATCCATTGTAATCCACATGAGACCAGCCTTCACTAGACTTCCTTTCTATCCTCCCAAATGTGCCCTGGGGTCAGTCTTGATATGTCCCATCTCAATACACAAACATAACTCCAAATATAAATAATGTCATTTTTACTGAAGTGTCCCTGTGGAAATGAAAGAAAGTGTTCTGCCCTGTAAAACATAAGAAATGCTCTTCTTTAACCTGCTTTTATATCACTCTCAGCTTCCTCCGCTACTTCAAGTGTCTGGAACCCTTCTCTGCATCTGCGACCCCCTCTCTGCTCACAGAACTATCTCCCCCAAGATCTCAATCTGCTTTCTTTAAATTGGACATTTTGGTTCATCCTTCACTTCCCCAGTTTGTATCCTTACCCATCATCCACCTCAACAAAATAAAAGTCCCCCTAAAGAGTGTACCTTCGTTATAACTCGAGAAAGATATTAAAAAATAAAGACATACCAGAAATTTTAAGAGTTAATTTGAGCATTTATCACTTCCAATAGGGCAGTGCCAAGCCAGAAGTGGTTCAGGGACAGAATTATATACAGAGAGAGAAAGTGCAGAAGCAAAGAAAGGAAATCATTTGATTGGCTGTAGCATAAATCCAATTTGTGATTGGTTCTCCTTGGCATTTCAATTTTGTAACTTTGAGGCATTTGCAGATTTATATTTTGGTTTGCTGACCTAGGCCAGTGGTCATTAGAACCAAATCAGTCTAATGGGCTCTTCATTAAATTAATTTTACAGGAGCTTTTGAGTAACAAATACTTTGTTACTGACAGTGAAGCTTAAGATTCTCTTTCCCTCAAACACACTCAAATTTGCACTCACTCAGCTATACAACAAGCAGCCAGGTTCTGGGCAAAGCATCCAGCTGCTTCTCCTGGGGAACCCAGGAAGCCAGAGGAAATGACACAGCACTACTCTGGTTTGGCTTCTAGTACCTGCTAGTCATCAAATTCTTTTCATCTGCAGACCCTGTCTGCATTTGACACTGATGATACCTTGCACCACAAATGTCTATTGGAACGGTCGCTTTTTTCTATCAATGTTCTCAATACAACTCAAAAATAATTTTTGGTCTCCTTATTACAGATGGCAAAATTGATCATTTCAACATGGTCTCCTCTGACTGCATTTCAGTGACTTCGCTTCCTTCCCAAACACTCTGCAAAATCCTGACTGCAAGTGTTTATTACCTGAGAAAATTTCTCTCAGCTCTGCATAATCTCCTCTGTGAGCCTGGTTTTTTTTTTTCTTTTTTGCTGTATTACATCCCTTATCCACTGTAAGCCGTATCAGTGGAGGGACTTTTATCACACTCTTGTTATGGCAGAATTTTCAGGTTGCATTCATACAGAAAGAAGTTCCTCTTCTTGATCGGATAAGATCTCTGTGAAATATTCTATTTGTCCGCATGAACTAATCCCTGAAAGAATCACTAAAGGATTTCTGTTTTGCTATTTCACTCACTTGTGGTATGCTGAGGCCACGGAGTCATCAATACTCTTGGACTGATTTTGGGGGGGGGGGGTTCCTCGCCCTAGCGGTCCATGTCACTCATCCCAAACAGCCCTAGTTGCCTGGATATGGTACAAAGCAAATATACACAGAACTGAAACCATGGGGATAAAATATTGATATTTATCACTCCTAACATAAAATCACTGAGAGAGCGGCTAGGCTAATTATCTTCTAATTATTGCTCTAAAACTAATGGGCGTTGGCAAAAGATGCTCCAAACTGTTTCACTAAGAACTAACCGTTTCAGAAGAATTCTTATCATTTTGGAAGTTTGTTATTGACTTTTATGCCAGGATTCACAGCAGCACTGTACCCTCAAGCTCCTTGGAACCACACATCCTATACTGTAGAACCCAAACAAAAACAGGCTACTCTTCAGAAGATCATTCAAATTTTCAGTTATTTAAGCCCTGCCCCAGAGACAGCCTCAGTTAGTTGTGTTTCTGAATACCATTCTATTTCACCAACTCCCAGCTGTTTTTCATGGCTGTATCAGTGGAGGGATCAATGGAAGACTACTTCCATTAACAACCTTCAATCATTCAACATTGAGGGCTTTATACAAAGTACTTGAAGTTTTATGTAACTGCCAGAAGCAAATGATTTTTTTTAAGGAACATGCTTTGCAAATGCCTTTGAACTATTTCATTTACAAACATGGCTCAACTGGAGAGGTTTCAATAGATATAGAAGATTTTCAGCTGTTCCTAATTTGATGACTTTTAGCTCACATAGTTTTCCTTATTAAAGAGCTTGCCTGCCAAACAGTTTGATCCTGGTTCTCCCCTCCCCTGCCCATGATAAAGTCCTTAAGTAGTAAAGGAGCATTCTATTTTCATAGATACAAATACGTGCTCAAGCCAAATATAGGAGCATACAAAGCAGAGCTCGTGGTAAAGCTGGAAAGTGATGTACAGGTGAACACAGCTCTTTGTCCCAAATCCTTTTTGTCAGTGGCAGTGGCAGTTGTGACTGTGGAAAGGTCATTAAAGTGCACTGTGGCAGCTAGTTTTGATGGCAGACATGTCAGAACAGAAGTAACATATTTTACTCATCCGCCCAGAAGTTCTTTTCTTCAGAAATCTAAAGCGAGCACCTTCATGAATAAAAATGTATTCTGAAACTTCTGGTTTTTTTCCCAAGGGGCAGGCACACCTAGCCCAAAGAGGACAAAGGAATATATACCTGGAGATTTGTATTCAAGTTTCTACAGCTAAATGGAATCCTGCTGGAACCTGAAGAAATCAAGTAGTGAATATTAAAGAATATCTTCTGCTTTATTTTATTGTTCTATGTTTTATTAGTCATTAGCACTTGATGAGCTTAGTTAATAATATATGCTAATTTTTGCAAGTCTGATCACACAAGTTTTAATGAAACTGTAAGTCAAGGCAGATATTTTCAGCCTTGTAGAGCACATTGTTTCCATCTGTCTTCAGGTCATTGCAGCACAATATGGCAGGTGCAATCACAGCAAATGGTCCAGGATGGAAAAGAGAAACAGGAACGTGTTTCTCATTAATAGGAAAAATCTCGACTTTCTCCCCTTTTCAGATCACATAAAATGTTTTGTCTCTACTTTCACAGCATTTATTACTTATAAAAAAATTAAAAAACATTTATTACTTATTTGTGAAAGCAGCATCATCATATAAGATTTAGAAAATAGAGAAAATATATATTTTTAAAAAGAAAACCATCTATGATCCCAGTACTAAAATAACCAAGATCTCTGAAACTAGGCAGAGCTAGGTTGAAATCTTGTCATAAGTAGCTGTGTGACTTTGGGCAAATTACAGTCTTCTCTATATCTTAATTTTACTCATATGCAAAAGAAGTTGCTAACCAGTGTTTAGATATCATTCTCAAGAGAAGAATCAAAGCCTGATTCTACTCTGTGTTAAAACCAGTTGCCCTGCATTTGCATGCTCGGGCACCATAACAGAATATGATGATTCTTAGGAGAAAATGGATATCCTAGCACAAACATTTTATTACTGACATTTACCCAATCCCTGAAATCTTAAGTAAAGGCTATTAGCTCAAGAACCAATACCAATCTTTAACCCTTGAGATGTCAGGGTAGCTGACTGGAGAAGAGCAACAAGAGCAGAAGAATGGCAAAGGACAATTCTAGAAACTTTGGGCTCCAATCATGCTGAGCCTTTTAGTTCTGCATTGGGGAAAATGGCTCCTCTCGAGTTCCTCAGGGAAAAAATCACCATGACTGGAATTCAAGCTCACTCAAAAAGACTACTCCATATCACTGAGGCAAAATGGTTTGTCTGATGGGTGCCTGAAAGTGTTAAGGAACAGACAACCTAAAAGCTACAGATGGAACCAATCACTGGAAAGTATTTTAATGTCTGCATGTACTTGGCCGGTTTGTACTTTAAGAACCAGTCCCAACAATAGCAGTTGTTACATCTCCTCTGAAAAAACACATTCTTAAAATCAATGACATTCACTACATTTACATACTTAATTTCTTCCAATACACAATCTACATGTCTCCAAATTGTTGACCTATGACTTTCAACTTCTAAATTGATCTCCTAAAACTAGTCATCCAGGGAATCAGTCCTTGACTGTGTAATTTTCTGAGTTGCCCAAAATAATCTCACTGGGCTCCTGTGAAGATTAAATATGATAGGACCCTCAAAGTGCTCAACACTTTGCCTTATCCCACTCATTTCTTTGTCTTTACAAACCAAAATTCTATTGTATATGCAGTTGGTTTTCTGGGTTTGTTGTTATTGTTGTCGTTATGTTTTCTTACATTAGGAAAAATGTCCTGTGCTTTTAAAACTTCCTCAAAACTATTTTTTAAATTTTACCTAATAGTCCATTAATGGAAAGGTCACAGTTTTTCTAACAATATATTTATTGTTGGAGAATTTGATAGTTCCCCATTATTTTATATAAGTAATACTTGTAAGTATTAATTGCAGTAAACATTTATATATAGTATTAAAGCAGTAAACATTCATTTGAAGAAACCTTTGTCTGCAAATTTATTGCTATATGCCTGGTTATTTCCTTTCAATTTCTACTTTAATATAATCAACTTACAAGATTTTCTAAAAACCATACAAAGCCAAATAAAACCAAAGTGCAAAAACATGCAATATATTCTTTGGAAAGCTGTAGAACTTGTTTCCTATTAACTCAAAAAATTTCCAACTGAAAAGAAAAATAACTATCTAAAAATTTAATTTCATTTTGTGGAGTAAAAATAATGCTCAATTTAATAAGATTTTTGTTCAAACAAGATGACAACTTTATATGCCACTAATTTAAACCAGAATATACTTTATGTAGCAAAACATTGCAACTGATATTTTTCTCTTGCATTAAAGAGAATCAGATCTTTTGTCAAGTCATTCAGAGAAAGGGTGAGGTCAATGTAGCCATCTTCATAAGACCATGTGTTTATTTTCTTACGGCATTTGTGATATCATGCTAGTTGACAGCAGATTAAAAGCTAACCCTATAAAGTCTGCAGCCACAAGCCTATGTTAGCAAGCAAGCTCCAAAATCCATCCATAACCATGCTTCTACTTACCCACAGGTCCTCCTGTTGATCTAGATCCAGATATAACAGAAACTTATGATCCTCTTCCCATCTGGTATTCAGTCACAGCCCTAAATTAACAAGGAGAGGAAAGAACGAATTTGTAGGCATTACTTAGAAAACATTTTAAAATCTTGTCAGAATTTAAATTATGTATTCTTAGAATAATACTAATACCAAAGTCCATAACACAACTACGAAAATAATCATCAACCACTTATCCAAAGAAAATATTAATTTATATCACATGTAACCTAAAGAATACTAATTTAATTTAAATGCCTATGAATAGTTTTGAGAAAAAATTCTGTTAAGAAGAAGGAAAAATTGAAACTGGAAAGAGAAAAGATAATAATCCTGATATCTTGTTTATCAGTCTGTGCTAAAATATAATTATAATAATGAACTATTGTGAAATCTAAGAAAACAACTAAATATAATCTCTATAGAAAACAGATTATTTTCTTCCTAGCTGTGTGAAGACAAAAGCACCTCTAGTAACCTCAAAGAGGTTTTAAATTTGGTCATAAATGAGCACTTTACAGAATTTTCTAGTCAATTACATTTGGCAATGTGCCAAAATGGAATAGCAAACTCAAAAAATTATATATTAGAATACATTAATTATCCATTAAATATTTATTAAGAACCTATGTGTGCCTAACAATATGCCTGACATTAAGGCCCCAGGGAGCTCAATATATATTGTGAAAGTAAATTATTTCACTGGTATGATAATCATAAACTCAAACATTGTAGCCTGATGATATATCTGTCTCATCAGAGCAATTTTAAAGTTTTTCAGAAGACTTTAAATAAACATTCTCCAATAATTTACTAGAAAACCTATTCAGATAAGCGTTGATGACTGACATTACATCTGGGACATCTAATCACAGAGCTCCTTTATCCACCAGAGAGAAAACTTCCAAATATTTCAAGGTTTCTACCATGATTTCTACCACTTCTATTCAATAGTTTTTCCACAAATATTTGTTGAGCCACTTAATTTTTTATTAAATATTCTTTGGGGTTTCCTGGCCCCAATTCCAACAGGTCAGGGGGAGTTTCCCCACACCCACAAACCAGCAGAGTATCCATAATTCAACCCAATTCTGAATCTAGTCACCTGGAAATAGCACCTGATTTCACAGGTGAAGGGCTCAGTCCTATGAGACCACCCCCTCTGCCTCTACTTCAGATGGCAGTCGCAAGCCCAGCTTGATACTGTAAATCAGAGGTTCCCATAACCCCCTCCCTGGGTTTAACCAATTTGCTAGAATGGCTCACCAGTACTCAAACATTTTACTTAATTGGTCACTGGTTTATTGTAAAAGGATGTAACTCAGGAATAGCCAGGTATCAGAGATGCACAGGGGGAGAAGGCTGCAAAGCCTTCTCCAGACATGCCATTCTCCCTAAATTTCCACATGTTAACCAACCTGGAAGCTCTCCAAACCCTATTCTTTTGGATTTTCGTGGATGCTTCATTACAAAGATTAAATCATTGGCCACTGACAACTGATTCAATTTCCAGGCCCTCTCCCTTTCCCAGAGGTCTGGGGCTAGAACCAAAAGTTCCAATCCTCTAATCACATTGTTGATTCTCCGGGCAACCAGTCCTCTTCCTCTGGAGGGGTCCTAAAGTCAACTCATTAACATTAAAGAAACACTTCTGTCACTCTCAACACTGAGGAAATGCAAAGGGTTTGGGGAGCTGCGAGTCAGAAATTCTGGATGAAGACCAAATATATATGAGGAATATATTTTGGTCATCTGGATGTTCACATATACATTTTCCTTATAAATCCAAACATCCCAAATACTTACACAGATAGGTTTCATAGCCAAATAAACAATCCCAGCATTATTCTTCCAGGCGGCCAGCCCCATATCATCATCCTGAAATGTCCAGGAATCCTCTAAAACATTTACAGGGATTTGAGACCAACAGTTTGTACCTCTTATCTCAGGGAACAGAGTTCAGATGTATCCCTTGAAGCCGGCCATTGTCGCAACCCCTAGGGAAAACCTGTTGCTCCTGTCTCAGGGCCTGCTCACTGTCCACACTGTCAAATATCAGGCTTCATTGCACAGCCGAAATCTAGACTTTCCTATGATATCCTCATTTCAAGGACACTGCCCTTACCTGCATGAATAAAAGTGATGCATTGAGAAAATTTCCTCTCCCCATCCCGGGCTTTGCACAATAAAGGGGGTCCAAACTGAACTAGAAGTTATAGGTCACAGGAACCACCACTTGGCTTCAAGCCTGACAGCTACATAGTGGGATTAGGAAAGATTTTAGGAACGTCAATTCATAAACTCCAATCCACGTTCTACCTTGGAATGCTGGATGAGGCACAGGGGGAGTCCATTTCCCAACTGTTATCTTTACCAGTATTATGACTTCTGTTAAAAGACTTGTTGACAGGGCGCCTGGGTGGCTCAGTGGTTAAGCCTCTGCCTTCAGCTCAGGTCATGATCTCAGGGTCCTGGGATCGAGTCCCACATCGGGCTCTCTGCTCAGTGGGGAGCCTGCTTCCTCCTCTCTCTCTCTCTCTCTCTGCTTGCCTCTCTGCCCACTTGTGATCTTTCTCTGTCAAATAAATAAAATCTTAGAGGAAAAAAAAGAATTAAACTAATAGGGGCGCCTGGGTGGCTCAGTGGGTTAAGCCTCTGCCTTTGGCTCAGGTCATGATCTCAGGGTCCTGGGATTGAGCCCCACATCGGGCTCTCTGCTCAGTGGGGAGCCTGATTCCTCCTCTCTCTCTGCCTGCTTCTCTGCCTGCTTGTGATCTCCGTCTGTCAAACAAATAAATAAAATCTTAAAAAAAAAAAAAAAGACTTGTTGACTTCCTTGAACCCGGGACTTGCTCACAATCAGCCATGTCTATTCCAGCAGTATCAGTCATATTCGTTTCAAGAGGTTGGAGAGTTTGATCTCTCAACTCCACCTCTTCAGAACAACCAAAGAGACCTGAACTCTGCAAATTTGCCCACATTTTTCCAAATTCCCTTCAGTTGCCACATTTCAATAGTTCCATAAAAAAGGTAAATCCCACTTCACCAGATACTTGTCGTAGTTAGGAAAAGATAAATATTTTGATTGGTAGCTAGAGACAGAAAGAGGAGGGAGGGAGAGAGAGAGAGAGCGAGCAGACACACAGACTACTGAAGTCGTAGGTTGTCATTACACTGATTCTTTTCTATCACATTAACGGCACTTCAACAAATACAATTTAAAGTTAAATGCAACTAATTTAGTGACTATAAAAAAGAGTCTACAATTGATTGGGGCAATAGCATGTTGAATAAAAACATTTATTGTCATTTCATAAAAACTGGCATTTACCATTCAAGTGTCCCCAAATGGATGCTAAATAGACCTGACATATTTTTAAGGTAATTTATTCCTCAGACTTAATACGTAGATGTTTTCAATTATGATAAAGCATTAATATTAAATGCTTGCTTGTTAATCTTTTCAGGACAGTGAGAAATGAAATATGATGCAAATAGGTCTTCTCAAATTAGAACAAAAATAAAGGATGCAATTCAAAGAGTGAGGGAAAATTGGCATATCCTAATGTTTTAAACAGAATCCTAATACCTGCTGATCAAAATCTGTGCTGTGAAAATTAATTTTCACAATAACCCTGTGATCCTATTACTCCAAATCAAAATTTAGAATGGAGTATTCAACTATCAATACAGGTGATTATAAAAATCTACAAGTCACCGAAGATTTTACCTGTTCTATGATATCTAAACATCTAAACTCAATGGTGATTTAATACTGAGAAAGGAACAGGAATGTTTAGGCTACTTGAGCCCCTCAGAACAGACTGAGTCCAGCTGTGGAATCGAGTCTCAACTGTTTCCAGTTTCTGAGAATACATTAGGCCACTTAATAGAACATGCTGGTGTATTGTTTGCTTTTTGATAGCAAACAAGAGAGACTGATTGATTGAGTCACTCACAGGTATTCCTTCCTTCAACAAATATTTATTGAAGGATCATCATGTCAGACACTGGGATAAAGGATTCTCTCATATAACTTCATTGAAATTCAACAAGTAGTTTCATGTTATAATGAGGATTAAATGAGTTAATATTTGCATAGTGTTTAAAACGATGTGGGGCACATAGAAAGTGCTATATCAATGTTTGTTAAATAAATTATGCTGAGGAGTCAGTTGTAATATGATCTTTGTACAAGATTCTGGCATAGGAGATAATGGTAGAGTTCTGAAATACCAGCGTGGGAACTGAGAGCAGGAAACACCTAAGTCAGTGTGTACCCATATAAAAACTCGCCTGATGGCAAATTTCTGTGGAGAAATAAATATTTTATGAGACTGTTATAATAGGTTTTACATTGCCTATAAATATTCACTTAGCAAACACTTCTGAAACACTGCATACCAAGTCCTGTGTAACTGCTTCACATGTAATAACTCATTTAATTTTCACAATAACCCTATGATACTATTACTCCACTCTACAGATGAGGAAACGCAAGCACAGAGAAGCTGAACACCTTGCCAAAGTCATACAGCTAATAAGAGGCAGAGCCTAGACTGATACTCAGGTAGTCCGGCTCCAGAGACCAGGTTCTTAAACACAAAGTTAAAATGTGACATATTTGGGCACCTGGGTAGCTCAGTCGGTTAAACGTCTGCCTTCAGCCCAGGTCATGATCCCTGGGTCCTGGGATCAAGCCCTGTGTCCAGCTCCCCACTCAGTGGGGAACCTGCTCCTCCCTCTCCCCCTCCCCTGCTCATGGTTTCTCTGTCTCTCTCTCTCCCTCTCTCTCAAATAAATAAATAAATAAAATGTGACATACAAAAGGGCTGGCATTTATGGGATCCTCACAGGCTGTCTCTCTGAGTCAGAACGACTCTGTGTACTGGTTCATTTGTCAAGTACTACCATAATGGGAAAAACAATAAGCCCAGATGCCACCATACAAAACAAGATGGAAAGGACTTTAAAATACTCCTTGAGGGACACTTGGGTGGCTGAGTCGTTAAGCATCTGCCTTCGGCTCAGGTCATGATTGAGCCCAGCACTGGACCTGCTTTTCCCTCTCCTTCTGCCCCTCCTCCCTGCTTGTGCGCGCGCTCTCTCTCTCTCTCTTGCTCTCTGTCAAATAAATAAAATCTTTTTAAAAAAAAGAAAAAAAGAAATACACCTTGAACATACAGAAAATTGAAAAGGAGAACTGAAGGGATAAATGGGAGTCTGGAGCTAAAATGAGTCTTAAATTTCACATGATCATAACTAATCACTTGGTATTCACATATATTTCACAAGAAGACTTAGGACCCTTTGAGAGTTGGCGAAGAACATAGTAAGCATACCTATATCCTCCTCAATTGAATAGAGGAAATTCCAATCTCTTTGCCTTCATCCCAGCGCCCCCACTCCGCCTCAAATTAGTCCACCACAAATAAGGACATAAAAGCAAACTACAGACCACAGGGGTAGTAAATACCACTACACAATTTTCCACACAAGAGAAAATGCAACAATTGTGGTAAAACACATTTGAAAGTTATCTTCAACTTGGAAATCCTGCCTACGGCAAAGGAAGCAGACTTTTTCAAATAGCCACAGATGAAAAAATGAATTTTAAAATGTGATAAATTTATCCCACATCCTGAAGACCAAAGAGACACTTCGGCAACTTACCAAGAAAAATTAAAGCTAGAAAACTGCCAATAATTTCTCTGCCTCCGAGAGAAAGATCAAGAAAGAACCACCCCAGTGCCTTCCCAAGGACGTGGTAAAGTTTATTTCTCAGTTCTTCCTACAGTTCAGCTTTGATAGTGAAATAAGAGTTTAAGAGTACAGAGGCTTTCTAAAATGTTTGCAGTCACAAATCCTGCCAACTGCTGCTTCCCCATTAGTTGAGTACTTTTGCAGTCTTCTAAAGCGGGAATGTTAGCTCCTGGTTTGACAATAATTCAGTAAAGAGAAAAACTTCAATGTGCTTTCTGCCCAAAATGGTCAAAACAGACACACAGGTTTCAGCAGCCTGATGCCTGCGCCTCCCACAACTGCTCAGACAAACCACTCTATCAATCATGATTATTTGGTGCCCCCCTCTGGCCTTTCTGCAGCAATTTTATGTAGCTCCTCTAAGAAACTGAACAAGATTTCTAAACAAAACTCCAGAGTGGAATCACAAAAATCTGCCTGTGAGAGAAACCTCATTTTGTCTGCACTTACAATATAATTATTCCAATTCTCCAAGGCAAAGGAAAATCTGGCAGGGCTAACCGTGTGCTTTTAAATTCATAATGTATTTTAGGTGATGTAATTTTGCTTTATGTATTTTTAAACACCCCTCAAGGAACCAGAGAACTCTATCAGTTCTTCACAGTTAAATCAGGCTACCTAGGGTCCCCTCAGAAAAGTTGACAATTTACTTAGGAGAAATCATTCTGTAAAACAGACAGCCTCTGAACACAGGGAAGTTTAAAAAAAAAAAAAAAAAAAAGAATACAGGGCAGTAGAAACCTGTATCAAATATCAGGATAAATAATATTATTAATTAACACTTACACAGTATAATTCCCATCATTTAAAGCTATTTATTGGCCTTCACCCAAGTTCCCTGGGGTTCTTAACTAAAGAGACACAAGTTGTGTCTGGTCACAGAAAGCTTCCAGTAGCTCAAAGTGAGTCTCCTCTCTGTATCCAAGGACTCCTTTGCTGCGGCCACTCATGGGATGACCAGGCTCCTTCTGCTGGGTTAACATAGTCTGACTGCTTTTGGGGAAAGCACACACCTTGGTTTCCAGTTTATGTCACTGAGGAGCTGGGCAAGGGGACAGGGCATTCACACTGGCACTTACCAAGAGAGAGCTGAGCCAGTGCAAGGTCTGGAGATAAGGGGAAGAGATCAGACCCCATGGGGTTTCCAGAACAGTGCTAAGAGTGTCAGATCCTGACAGACAGGATGACAAGGGGAAGTAAAGCTCTAAAGGTAAGAGGGTGATGAGCCAAGGAGGCTCCTTGTGGGTGACAAGAAGGTTATTGTGGAGGAAGGCTTTGTACAGGGTTTTAGGTGTTAGCGGCAGTCCTTGACATAGCAGGGAGGAAGAAGATAGACATAAGACACACACAGAAGATTTCCAGGAATCCCTAATTCTTCTTTCCTTTTTATTTATTAATTTATTAACTGATGTATAGTTGACACACAAAGTAAGATGAGTTTCAGAAGAACAACGCAGTGATTCAGCAAACCTATATGTTATGCTATGCTCACCGTAAGTGTAGCTACCGTGTGTCGCCATATAATGCTACTGCAATACCACTGACTGTGTTCCCTGTGCTCTACCTTTCATTCCCTTGATTTATTCATTCCATAGCTGGTAGCTGATACCTCCCACTTCCCTTTGCCCATTTTGCCCATCCCATCACACCCTTGCCCTGGCAGCCACCAATTTGTTCTCTATAATTATGGATCTGTTTCTGCTTTTTGTTTATTCATTTGTTTTATTTCAGATTCCATATGTAAGTGAGATCAAATAGCATTTGTCTGTCTCTGTCTACTTTACTTAGCATAATGCCCTCTAGGTCTGCTCCTGTTGCCACAAATAGCAAGATATTAAGTTTATACTTTTTTATGACTGAGTAATATTCCCTTGTGTGTATTTATCACACCTTTTTTATCCATTTGTCTATTGATAGAACACTCAGGTTGCTTCCTTGTCCTGATTGCTGTAAATAATGCTGGAATAAACATAGGGGTGCATATATTTTTTTTCAAATTAGTGTTTCTGTAAATAGTAGTGGAATTACTGAATCACAAGGTATTTCTATTTTTAATTTTTTGAGGAACCTCCATACTTTTTTTCACAGTGGCTGTACCAATTTACATTCCCAACAACAGTTCATGAGGATTTCTGTCTCCACATCCTCACCAACACTTAGTCTCTTTTATTCTAGCCATTCTTGATAGGTATAAAGTGATAGCTCGTGGTTTTGATTCACATTTCCTTGATTAGTTATGCTGAACATATTCCCATCTGTATGTCTTCTTTGGAAAAATGTCAATTCAGGTGCTTTTGTCCATTTTTATTCAGATTGAGTTGTTGAGTTGTATAAGTTGTTGATGTTTTAGATATTTTTTTTAGATAAAAACATAAGTTCTTTATGTTTTAGATATTAGTCCCTTATCAGATATATCATTTGTGGGTATCTTCCCCCATTCAGTAGGTTGCCTCTTCATTTTCTTAATAGTTCCCTAGCTGTGCAAAAGCTTTTTATTTTGGTGTAGTCCCAATTGTTGGCTTTTGGTTTTTTCCCCCCTTGCCTGAGACATGTAGAAAAACGTTGCTAAAGCTGATGTCAAAGAAATTACTATCTGAGTGGTCTGTGGGTACATCAGTGAGTTAAATGTCTAAGTCTTGATTTCAGCTCAGGTCTTGATCTCAAGGTTGTGAGTTCAAGTCCCACACACTGGGCTTCACACTGAGCGTAGAGCCTACGTTAAAAAAAAAGAAAAAAAAGGAGAAAAAGGAATTATTGCCTATGTTTTCTTCTAGAAATTTTATGGTTTCAAGTCTCATACTCAGGTCTTTAAACCATTTTGAGTTTATTTTCATGTGTGGTGTAAGAAAGTGGTCTAATTCCTTTCTTTTGCATATAGCTGCCAGGTTTCCCAGCACCAGTTTTTGAGGAGACTGTCTTTTCCCCACTATATATTCTTGCCTCCTCTATCATGGATTAATTGACCATGTAAGTATCAATTTATTTCTGGGATTTCTCTTCTGTTCCATTGATCTTTGTGTCTATTTTGTGCCAATATCACACTGTTCTACTACAACTTTGTAGTATATATTGAAATCTAGGATTATAATATACCTTGAGCACTGTTATTTCTCAAGATTGCTTTGGCTATTGGGACCTTTTGTGGTTCTATACAAATTTTAGTATTATTTGTTCTAGTTAGGTGAAAAATGCTGTTGGTATTTTGACTGGAATTGCACTGAATCTATAGATTGCTTTGGGTAGTGTGGACATGATAACAATATTAATTCTTCCAATCCATGAGCATGGAATATCTATCCATTTGTTTTTGTCATCTTCAATTTCTTTCATCAATACTGTACACTTTTCAGAGTACAGGTCTTTCACTTCGTTAGTTAATTCCTAGGTATTCTTTTTAGTGCAATTATAAGTGGAATTGTTTTCTTAATTTCTATTTCTGCTACTTCATTACTAGTACATAGAAACACAACTGACTTCTATATGTTAATTTTGTGTCATGCAACTTTACTGAACTCATTTATTACTTCCAATAGTTTTTTGGTGGAATCATTAAAGTTTTCGCTATAATATGTCATCTGCAAAGACTAATAATTTAACTTCCTCCTTAGCAATCTGAATGCCTTTTATTTCTTTTTCCTGTGTGATTGCTATGGGAAGGAATTCTAGTACTATGCTGAATAGAAGTGATGAGAATGGACATCCTTGGGCTGCATAGGTGGCTCCATCGGGTGAGTGTCCAACTTGTTTTTGGCCCAGGTCATGATCTCAGGGTTCTGGGAATGGAGCCCCACCTTGGGCTCCACACTCAGCATGAAGTATGCTTTAAATTCTCTGTCTCTCCCTCTCTCTCTCCACCACTCTCCCTGTTCATGCTCTCTTTCCTTCTCTTTCTCTCTCAAATAAATAAAATCTTTAAAAAAAAAAAAAAAGAAAGAAAGAAAGAAAAGAAAGAAAGAGTGAACATCCTTGTTTTACTCCTAATCTTGGAGGAAAAGCACTCAGTTTTTTAGCATTAAGTATGATATTAGCTGTAAGTTTTTCATACATGGCCTTTATTATGTTAAGGTATGTTTCCACTAAACCCACTTTCTAATTCTCCCTTTCTTGCCCTTCATTCAGAGTTCTGAAATTCGGGGACTTCATGGACTGGAACATGCAACTGTTTCTTTTTGCTAAGTGGTAAAAAATAAAACCAAAAAGTCACTGAGGAAAAAGGATCAATAAAATTTTAGTTTTAGGATAAGGAGCAAATCATGGGCACAGCCACAGTACTTTTTCTGAAACCTGTGATATGATACAATTAAGTTTATACTTGGTAAACAATCTCATTTGGAAAAAAAAAAATGGCTCAAGGAAGAGAGTGATAAAATTAATCCAGTGAGGACCTGGCTTTAGTACTATATTAGATCCTACAGAAAATAATTATTTAGTTCTTCAACAAAAGACCAGATGGCAGAAGGCTCATATGCACCATGTACTCACTAAACATTATGAGTATCACAGTTTATAAGCCAAAGATGGTTCTATTAAAAATAGTTTTATTGGGGCACCTGGGTGGCTCAGTGGGTTAAGCCTCTGCCTTCGGCTCAGGTCATGATCTCAGGGTCCTGGGATCGAGCCCCGCATCGGGTTCTCTGCTCGGCGGTGAGCCTGCTTCCCCCTCTCTCTGCCTGCCTCTCTGCCTACTTGTGCTCTCTCTCTCTCTCTTTCTGTCAAATAAATAAATAAATAAAATCTTTAAAAAAAAATAGTTTTATTTTCACTCAATATCATCTTTAAAGCAATATCTGGTAAAATTATCCAAGTAAATGACAACTTAATAAATAGTTCTCAGCGGTGAACATTGGTGCCACTTCCTCATTACCAAAATATTTTCCTGGGCAGATGAACTTAACTGAATCAGAAATCCACTGACACTGAAGTCACACAACCAAATTTCCTATCATAGCACTTATCACATTGTGTTAGGGTTGCTTATTATCTTTATTTGTAGATGGTATAATGTTTACTTTCCTCCCCAATGTCCTTCACAGAGTTCAGCATATAATAGGTCCTCAAATAATATTTTCTTGGATTCAAGTGAATCTCCCTTCACAGTCATTTTGCTCAGTGACTTAATAAAGGATAGTACACTGCAAATACATTTTCTATTCTTTCATAGCTGTGTATTGTTTTTATTTAATAAAAGAGGATCTGATCTGGAAAATATTGTGTTATTTTAGGTCAAATATTTTAGTGGGATCTCAGAAAAATTGTAGGAAACCTGGGCCAAGTGGACAGCTCCAAGTGTCCTGTCAATGATTCTATTCTAGCACCCCACAATGGGGAACACAATTTATTATTTTACATTTGTGAAATGAAAAAGTAAAAATATAAAGTTATTTAAACTGTGAATACCCATAAAAAAGGAAAATATCATGATCCTCAATCCTAGGTTTTAACAAGGATTTCAAAACTGTCCTCTAATACTTCCATGTGTTCTCTGGAAAATATATGTGAATATGCAATAACAATTTCTTCCAAAGTATACATGTAGAATACAACAGAAAAACACCCTTTATTTGTGTCATAACTGAAACAGTTTAGGGGTACCTGAGTGTCTCAGTTAACCGTCTGCCTTTGGCTCAGGTCATGATCCAGGGTCCTGGGATCAAGCCCCATATCAGGCTCCCTGGCTTATAGTGGGAAGCCTACTTTTTCTTCTCCTGCTCCCCCTGCTTATGCATATTCTATCTCTCTCTCTCTAATAAATAAATAAGATCTTTAAAAAAAAAAAAAAAAGGAACAGTTTGCCCATTTAATCAGACAATTCATTTGAGTTTGTCGGGTTTCCACCTACACAGTCTAGTGCAGCAAGAGAGACAAGACCCCAATAGGTAGGTTGAAAAAAATGCTTTAGAACTATCTGATTCAGTGATCCTCTTCTGACATTATGTCAATACTGAAGGGGATAATAATGAGTCAGATAGTTTTAGGTAACTCATCTTCTGCCATTCTTTCTACTCAGGAAGTAACATAACTCTTATGTGCAAAGAGGAGACACAGCCTCGAATCATGAGTAGGTCCAAGAGCAGACACAGCGAGGCCTCTTTGAGCAGCCCTGTCACATCCAATAGGCAAATCTGTTCCAGATGACCAACAGCCCATCAGTGCACAGACCAAGAATTCCAATATTATTCTCCTATCTAAGACATATGCCTATGGGAGCACAGATATTCTTAGGAATGATAACAACTATAAAATCATGTTTGATTTGATTCTATTTTCTGGCTTCCTACTCTATGATGTTTGTACCAAATCAACCATTGCCTTTTGTAAGGGAAAAAGATATCTGCAAGATTGATGACTTCCTTATCTCACTGCCCCTCCATGTTGAAATTAATAAGAAAAGAAACTTTCAGTCATTAAAATTCTTCATGCAAGTACAGTCTCTTCCTGCTCTCCACTTCACACACTTTATCGCCTGCGAACGACTGCAAACTTACAAGTTTCCAATCTAACTTCCACAGGAGAGTCAATGCTACTCTATCTATGGCATGGAAACTTCCCTCTCTCTTTAGAGATTTTACACAGTTTCAAGGATGCAACAAATCTCATTTAGGAGCGGCACACCATCACCCACATATTAACTTGTCACCCTGAGTAATAAAGTTCACAAACTCCATTTCATTTTTTTCTTCACCATGTTGCCTGATAATATAAAAAAGTGTCACATCCCTTTGATTTGTAGCTTGTGTGTTTGTGAAATAGCCTCTCCACAAACAACCTGACGAAGTCAAGGAAGCTGGATGACTTTTTTTCTTTAATGTCCAGGTCTATTTCCCAGTAAATATTCATGTGCATAAACATATAAGTGTTCAATGAGGTGCAATCTTGGTAATTGCACAAATAGGAAAAAGTCAAAGCATGATTGTTCTGAGGTGGGTAGGATTTCTAGACTCACTGCCTACATTAAAAGCAGTGACCCAAAATGACGAAGGCAGGTATGGCATTTCCCGACCTTTCAATTACTGAGTAAGATATCAAAAAATACCACATTGGTCATATATAATTGAAAAGTGGCTATCTGCTCTTCCACAGCTTTCCTTAATTTATGTGTCTTTTGTGATATGCAAAATATATTTATACTTGATCTACTTTAACAGCCTGTTTTCTAATGAACATATTTGTGGTTCACTCTGACAGACACTTAACTACCAGTCATTCTTTTACCACCATTATACACAGAGAAAAGAAGAGCAATCAATCACAGATGCCATGTGGATTTCTAACAACCATGTTTGCAGATAAATAATGGAGATTGTGTGTGTGTGTGTGTGTGTGTGTGTGTGTGTATGTTGAGATCATCAGCTATTCTCCTTACTATCTGGCATCTTAAATCTACTCGGGAGTATCACAGTCTATATAAAAGACATGATAAAATCCAACACTTTTTCCCTGAAATAATCACAAACATAATTCAAAGGGATCACGGACTTCTAAATTTCACCAATAATGGACGATTTCAGGTTAAGAACCTCTGGTCTAGGGTTATACCTATGCCTGATTTTAAGCCATCATATGGCAGCAGTGTGGGGAATGGGTTGGAATAAGCCAAGAAAGGCTACAGTGCAAGTGTAGAAGGTATTTGCCATTTTCATCAGAACAGTGAGCAATGAGGGTGGTTTGACCAGGGTGCAGGCAACTGAAAGTAAGAAAACTAGGAATGAGAATCAACAAAACATGAAGATTGAAAGGGTTTTCTTTTTTTATATCTACATGGAAAAAAAATTTTTTAAACCCTAATTCTTAGCAACATCTGAAGGCAAATAAACAAACATCAAGTAGAAACTTGGTCTTTGAAAAATGCTAAGGCATTTATTGTTGTGTCTTTATTTTACATGAAACTAACCTTCTGAAAACTAGGAAAAAGAGATTCCCACACAGAATTCTTTTTGTAGTGATTAGGTAGTTCAGCTATGTGATTTTTTCCAGAATTCCTAAAGAAGGCAAGTTTCCAGTTCATCCATAGGCTGTGTTCTGCAGAGGGGGCAGTGCCAATAACATACACTATTGCATTTATAGTAACTAGAAAGGGCAAATTCAAAGAAAAGTTTATAAAGAGGTTAGATGCATGGGCCCTTCCCAGCCACCCCTCCCAACCTGGTGGTTATCTCCACCACCACCATCACCCCTCCCACCCTCCCTAAAAGATGAGAGGCTTATTCTCTGGAGAAATCAAACCTGAAGAGGTAGGAGGTGGGGACATGGAGCAAACAACACATAGAAGTGAAATTTCACAGTGAATAGTAATCCCAGCCCTCTTCTTCTAGACTACCACAAGCTGGGCTTAAATCCCCACCCAGGGCAGTATATTAAAGGATTCCTCTACCCCACCCCCCAAAAAAAATCCAATAGTCCCAAAGAGAAGATACCACAAATTTTAAGGCTCCTAAAGAAAAGGCTGAGAGCTCTCAGAATAAGGCATCAGCAGATAAGCTTCTCTGACCCAAGGCTTTCAATCAGCTTTCTATTGCCTCACTCTTAATATAAATAAACATCCAAGTAACACTAGCCTTGAGAGAATCCTCTAACAGGAAAAATAAACAGAGCAAGGTATGACTAGAGGAAACAAAGACAATGCAGGATAGTATAAAGTGTTTTTT
This sequence comes from Lontra canadensis, assembly GCF_010015895.1. Classification (NCBI taxonomy): domain Eukaryota; kingdom Metazoa; phylum Chordata; class Mammalia; order Carnivora; family Mustelidae; genus Lontra; species Lontra canadensis. Next base: position 7,921,729 of record NW_022631000.1, read on the forward strand.
AAAACCTATCATTAACATTTTCTGAGAAATGAGTTTATATTAATAAGAACAGAGTGACATCAAAAAGGAACAATGGGAGACAAGAAGCTCTTTAAAATTAAAAACAAGATAGCTAAAGTTTAAAACAAATCAATGAAAGGAAAAGAGAAAGATTCTGTTTTGTGTTTCAAATGGTATGCCTTTTTTGGTTGTGCTTGGTAACTAAGAAGTTAAACACCTGTGAGATAATAAAAAACGCGTACTACGGTCTCTACCTCTCCCTCCTGCCACAGCGCTCCTAAAACCCTAGCAATTTCCTGTGACAGGAATACTGGAAACAACCTTGTTTCTAATATTTGGTCTTTGACTCCAGTTTCTGACATGGGGTTCATAAAAGAATTTAATTTCCTGGGTGATGCAAATGTCTTTCGTTCTGAGCAGACTGTGGATGGCTCCTGGATAGGAACTGGTCACTGGAAAAACCACACCATGACCAGAAGCTTAGAATTTTTACCCGCAACCCCTCATTCTCTAGAAGGGGAGAGGAGCTGGTAATGGAGTTAATAACTGATGAGCCTACATGATGAAGCCTCCATAAAAATCCCAATAGTAGGGCACCTGGGTGGCTCAGTCAGTTAAGCATCTGGTTGTTGGTTTTGGCTCAGGTCATGATCTCAGGGTCATGAGATGGAGCCCTGCGCCCTGCACTGGGGCGTGTGCTCAGCGAGAAATCTGCTTATCCCTCTGCCTTCCTGTCTATTCCTCCGCTGCTTGCATGCACATGTGTGTGCGTGCGCATGCATGTGCTCACACACTCTCACTCTCTAAAATAACTAAATAAAATCTTTTTTAAAAGAATTCCAATAGTATGGGGTTCAGAGGTTTTCCAGTTGGTGAACACATCAATGTACCAGGAAATTACTCCCCAACTCCACAAGGACAGAAGTTCCTGTGCTTGGGACCTTCCCAGACCTATTCTAGCAAATTAATCTAACTTGGGAAAGGAAGTGGTGGGAACCTCTGGCTTATAGCCTATGAATCAGAAGCACAGGTGACAACCTGAACTTGTACTTGGCATCTGAAGTGGGGTAGAAACAGTCTTGTGGGACTGAGACCTCAACCTGTGGGATATGATGCAATCCCCAGGTAGACAGTGTCAGAATTGAGTTAAATGGTAGGGCACCCTGATGGTGTTGTAGAAAATTGCTAGGTGGGGGAAAACCCCACATATTTTAGGACCAGAAGTGTGATCAGTGTGGTAGTTGCGTTAACAGTAAAGGAGAAATATAGGAGGTAGGCTAGGGGTTTTTCCTAATCCCCCACTCTTTCCATCTCTAGCAGCTGCACATTTCATATCGTAAAGGAAGAGATCCTCAGGACAACAGACTGAATATCCATAATTTTGATCTCTAGTTCTCAGATTCATGTGCCAAATGAAATTCTTAAGAAGATACTCTGTCTTTTAATTCTACATGCTTACATCTCATCTGGATTGTAAACTTCTGGAAAACAGAAGTCAAATTTCCTTAGTTTATATCTAGCATTTCACAACACCTGGTACACTTGTGCTCATAAGTAGGTGCTCTAAGAAATCCTTTTTTGAAAATACACTGAAATATTCCAAACATCTCTAAATCTTTTAGTACAGAAGAAACAGGAGAGATGTTCAAATGAGTGTTAATTATATGATGGTAGATCTACTAAAAGAACAAGAAAAATTATCACTACTTTTGAGTTAAATAATGGTAGTTAATTAGATAAGGAAAAGTAACACATTTTATTTCAAACTGAAAACAACAGAAACACTCAATATAATCAGCAAAGTATTTATGATATTTGCTAGGTACAGCATTAAGATAGATGCCCTGAAAAAAAAAAAAAAAGATAGATGCCCTGAGTTTTCTTCTAATACACTACAAGAAATCTTTATCAGTGTCCTACCATGTGCTAAACACTGTGCTAGACATGTCTGAGACAGAGATGCAGAGATGAACAAAACAAAGTTGTCTCTCTTCAGAGAGCACAAAATGTAGCAGGACCAGATTAAAGTAGTATATAGTAATACCTTGGAGGATATACAGATAAATTTCAGCCCAAAGGAAAAATTGAGTTGGAACAGGATTTTAGAAGAAGTCAATGTAAGCACTCTTGAAGAACTAATCAGGAAAACTGAAGGGAAAGCAGTATTCTGAGCAACAGTGATAAACCACCCCTACTTGCCTGGGGATGAGGGGCTGCCAGGCAGAGACTTTAGGGCTAAATCTAGGTAAATTCTGGACACACTGGAACAGTTGATTATCCTATTATAAGCAGATGGAAAAACCTCATTAAAAGACAAAAGAAAATATAGATTTTTGGAGACCTAAAGAATTCCAGAGTTCCAGAGTGTACATAAAGGAGACAAGAAGTAAACAAAAATGGAGGAAGCTCATCTTTCCAAGGGGCACTATGTGCCATACAAAGGAATTTGGAGTATAATTCTAAATCAATAGAGAACCACTGATGGGTTTTGCTGAAAGGAGTGAAATGTTTTGATTTGTCTTTGGAAGGATCATTATGACTGCCCTGTGGGAGATAAATCAGAAAACTAAGATAAGGGGGAAGTGAACTGGTTAGGAAGCTGCTATATCAATTGATTGGGGGGGAGATAAAAAGAAATATGGTAGCTTTACCAAAAATAAATTTACCAGAGATAAATTCCAGAGATATTTAGGCAATGGAAATAAAATGATTTAACACTTATACATGAAGGATCAATAATGACTCCCATGTTTCTGGTTTAATGGCTCAACAGATGGAAGTTGCATTCATCAAGAATGGAAATAAAAAAGAAAGAACAGACTTTAAGGTGGAGACACTTGGGGAGGAGGAGATCATGAATTCTGCTTGATTTGTTAAACGTAGGAGTCCCACAGAGGATCCTAATCAAAGCAGCAGCAGGTGAATATTTTCCGTATAGTTCTTGTGCCCAAGACTGAGCTTTAACACAGAGACAAATAGAAACTCCAAGTTAGAGCGGTATCAAGGACAAAGGAGCAGAGTTTTAAGAAGGAAACGACAGGTCAGTATCAAAAGCTGCAAAGAGATCAAAATAATGAGTCTGAAATGTGTCAAAAGATCTTGGTGATTTGGAGCAAATTAGAGACCTTTTCCAGAGCAGGCTTAGTGTGGAGATGGTGACTAAAACTTTACAACAGTGAGTAAAAATGTCAGAAAGCAGAGAAAGAAATTATAGGCTAATCTCTCAAGAAGCTTGGCTAAAACAATACAACATTTGGCTCCTGCCCCAAAAAAGTGACATTCTGTTGGAAATTAAGAGTCATCTAGACTCTGCCAACAAACTCAGCATTTTTAGGCATCCCCCAACGCTCGATCATATTTGTGGCTGTAAAATTCTACATCAATAAAATGTGTTTAATGGCATAACCCCCCCCAAAAAAATCTATCAATTTTTGCATCATATTAATATATGTTATAAATCAAGCTTATGTTTAGTTGAAGCTTCAACTTTGCTAAGAAAAAAACTAGCATTACTTAATGGGATATCCTAACCAGTGAGAACTGGTTTCTACTACTGAAAACAGTCCATGAACAGCTCTAGAGGCAAAAATGGAATTTTCCAAGTGAGTTATGCAGCTTAAGGTCCTAAAATTTTTACAGTACAATAAACTCTTTGGAGTCCTAGTCAAAAAACAAAGTGCAATCTGTAAAAATTGAAACAATTGACCTTTATCTCTAGAGATGGCAGCTCCAAATATCAAATAAGATTTTTCTCCAACCTAAGTCATCAGAATTACACTTCTGATAAATTATCCCCAAATCTGCCCTAATAATACTTACAGAAGTCTGAGTAGGCTCAGGTATGCTGTGATAACAAACAACCCCAAATTTTCAATGACTTAAAGAGAAAAGATTTATTTCTTCTATTACATATCCTTATACCAGCTTAACCAGGTGTTCTGCTCTTCTTAGCCATTCAGAAACACAGACTCACAGGACAGCTACCATTTCAAACATCATAGAGCAAAAATCCTTGCAATCAGCCAGAATAACAAATGTCATCTTTGCTCATAAATATTTAGCTCAAACTAGTCACGTGGTCCAAGCCTAAATATAAAAGGACCATGGAATGAGGGAATTCAATCCAACCATGCACCCTAAAGGTGAAGAGACAGACACATGGGAGAATTTTGTTAGTGATTACAACACATGCTACCCTGAGTGGACTCACATCTTCCCACAAGGTGTAATACACACACACTCACTTATGTATGTGCATTAATGAGAAATGAATGATATATTTTCAAGTTTTATGAGTCCTGGGTGGGGACCATCCTTTGAGTATTGTTTCTATGTTACCATACTAACATCTTGCTTTATTTATCGACTCAGATGTCCTAATCAAAGCAGAAACTCTATCACTCTAAATGGGGTTATTTGCACGTACCAAAAGAATAACCATACCCAAGGAAACATCCTATCTTTTTAAAGTATGTAACAGAAAAATAAAACTATTTTCTATAAGGATAACTGGATACCATACTGTTCAGGAGATGCAAGTTCTACATTTCACTGGCAAATGAGTACCCTTCTTTAATAAAGGGCTAATCAGGATTTATTCTTCACTTGGGAAGACAGAAAGAGAAAGGAAGGTTTTCATGGGCTGCTACTGCCACAAGCCTTCTCCCTGAACAATTTCCTCTAGGTATATTTTTAATTGATTGGCTCCTTTCCAGACATCTTTACATTATGCAATGAAGCAGAAGAAGAAATGCAATGTTTCGACCTTGACCTTATAGTAAGAATTTCTTTAGAAGTTTTTCTCCTAAGCCCGTTGCTTCCCAAAGCCAGACAAGCGTTCTTTTGGGGCAATGAGATTATTTCTTCAATAAATTTAGAATTGTTAGCAGCCTACCAATTAATTATAAAATGAAATTAATAGCACATTCAGAAATTGTGTTTGTATGCTCATACCAATGTTATTTGTATAAAATATTTTTTTCCACGTTAACTCCTTCCAGTCTCTCTCGTTTTCTCATCCCATTCAAGATTTTTGCACAACTAGTCCCACTGGTAGGTCTAAGAGAACACTGGTTTCTCCTTACTAATTTATTCAGAGCCAATGAGTATGAAGCAACTCTCTTCTTAAAGCAAAAATCTGCCTCTTAAAATAAAGCTTCTTTTCTGTGTGGGGTTTTTTTTTCCCTAAACCAGGACGCTTCTCTGAGCATCTCAAAAGAACAAGTTTCTAGAGTCAGTTTTCCCTCTTTTTTTGAACTTACAAACTGAATCAGTTCTCCCCTTTGCTGTCCATTTGGTATTAGATTATTGCAGTACCTGAATTCTTGCAGATTTGGACATAGTCTAAATTTGTATAAATCCCTCAAGCTAACATTGAATAAATGATTTAACCAGGTAGCTCTTCTTAAGAGTAGACTTATTTTCAAATTAAAGCAAAATAACCAAAATTAATCCCTGACCCCAACATTAAAAAGTTAACCTATTAAAAGTCAAACATTAAAAAGTCAGATCTGTTCCCCATGTACATATATTCACATGCAATGATGCTAATTAAGCCTAAACTTTAGGACCTCTCATTTGCCCAAGGCCCAGAGAAAATCCCTAGCCTTGCTGTATTCATAATACTTATTATTTTTCTTAAAGAGGGGCCTAAAGCTGTTAGAAGCTTCAGGTCCCACAAAATCTGTCCCTAACCTATATGTCCTATTAAAATTAGATGCAACTCCTTCTTGCTCATCACAAGACAGATAAAAAGAAATAGTCAAAGAAAGAGGTTTTTCTCATTTTTGAAAGAATATTATGTAAAATGAACAAAATTATGGTATGACAATACCTGAGAATAAGGTGATCAAATTAATAAACCTAAGTGTCAAAAGGGTAGAATATTTTAAAGAAATGGTTGCCATGGAAACTGGTACAACAAAAATTATTATATATACAGACAAACTGAATTTATTTATATTGCTTTCAGTGTAAATAGATGGAAAATTTCCTCTTCTTTTGCCTACCTTTAATGTTGACTTTAAGGATTGCAAATGTTTCTAATAACAGCAACCCACTGAAGGCTAAGGCTCAGACAGAACCATCACTAGTCAAAGCAGCAGGAAGGGCTTTAGTGAAATCACAAAGACAGAATTCCCACAATGAAACTCAGTGTCTATACAGTGGTAATCTCTAAAACAGCAGTTTATAACCTTAGGGATCAACAGTCTCCCTCAGACACTTTAATGCATGCTATGGACACTCCATCCAGTAAAATGCATCTTTATATTGATGCATATAATTTTAGGGAGTCCCTGGACCTTAGTCTGTATGTCCATAAACCTTAGCTAACAAACCCTTGATTTATCATCTAGAAATTATCATATATTATACTCCTTGGTTGCAACAGAAATGTTATCTAGTGGCCATATCAGTATTTTGGTTATTATATATGAAAGACACACCTTCTCTATCAATAACTTATTATATAACTTATTGCAAACAATCCTGACATGTGGCTATGGCCCAGACTTTCAATTTATCTGTTTACGTAAATGAAAGCAATAATCTCTTTTAACTGTAAGAAATTAGTTCTGTAAGAACAGGGGCACATGCTCACTCATCCTCATAAGCAGCCACCCCCAGGCCCTTGCTTTTACACACTCAGTCACTCACATCCAGTCCTGCCATCTACAATCGCTCAGCCGCACTCATGCTTATTCATACAATCATCCGCAACCAGCCCCATGCACTCACATTCCTGCTCAAGGCCACAGCATCCTACTCATACTCCTTCACACTCACAACCAGTCAGCCCACTGACTTCCATTCAGTCTTGCTCAGTCTCAGTCAGCCCCCCGCACTCACACCCAGGCTAGTCAGCTCAGTCACACAGTCACTCACTCGTGCATGGTCCCTCTCCCTCACACACTTGCCATCCTGCACACTCAGGATGGAGCCACATTCATACTCACTGCCACTGACACTCTTCATAGTCACACACCCAGTCAGACCCTGTCACAAAATGTTCCAATTCACACCTAGTCACACCTAGTCCTACGCACACCTAGTCCCACTCAGTCTCACTCACACCTAGTCACGTGCAGTTTCATATACACCTAGCCCCATGCAGTCACACTCATACCTAGTCTCACACAATCCCACTCACACCTGGTCCCACTGGATCCTACTCACTCTCAAGTCATTTGCTCTCACACACTCACCCAACCTCATGAACAGAGTCTCTCTCCTCTGCACACATTCACACTTGCTCAATTGCAGCACTCATGCAGATGTTCCCCATCATACACAATCTATCTTTGTCTGTCCAGGCTACATAAATTCAGTGAATTAATAACAATAAACATTTACTTCTTATAGTTTCAGAAACTGGAAGTCCAAGATCAAGATGCTAGCAGACAGGGTGTTCACTTCCTGGTTTATAAGGTGTCTTTTGCTGTATCCTCACATGGCAGAAGGGTGAGGGAGCTTTCTGGAGTCTCTTTTACAGGAACACTAATCCACTTATGAGAGATTAAGCATCTTTTAAAGAACCCGCCATCACATTAAGGGTTAAGTTTCAACATACGAATTTCAGAGTAGGGGGGACACACACATTCAGTCCTTAGCACAAGTACATTCATACACTCACACCTAGTCCCTGCACCCAGGTATGGAAATACCCAACCCCATTCACACACGCACTCACCCACACTCACTTACAGTCTCACACTTGTGGGCACACATGCCAAGTCTCACACATACACACACAGTACAAATATACACATACTACCAAGTCCCACTACACACAAGTTCCCATGCTGAGACCTACTGACTCATACACAACCAGTGCCACTCCCTCACACTGAGCCCCACCTACCCCATTCTACCCTCCCTGTCTCACACTCAGTCACAGCTTCACTCACCTATCTTCCCTCTCCCACCCTAACTGACTTTCATTCCCAAAGTCACTCACTCCTTCAGTGACATGGTCAACTAAAGGGCTGCCTCACTCAACAATAATTTTTCTTCCCCAAGTGTTATTTTTTCACTAAGCAATAGCAAAGAATGACATAGTAATATGGTCTCCTCTTTTTTCTAAGATTTTGAGTGGTATCCATTTTTATTTAGGTGCTAAAGGAATGGGGCTACCTGTCCTCAGAGAAGGGCACTTTAGGTTTTGAATGACTTGATAAGCTTCCTTGGGATAAAGTTGAGTTCAGTTAGGAAAACAACACCCACACTGTAGTTCAAAAGAGAAAACTGAATGCAGGGAACAGCTTCACAAAGGAGCTGGAAGCACTAAAGAGCTTGCAGGGGACAGTGCAGCAATTCTAGAATTACCAATTCTAGAAAGCCACTATGACCCTTAAGGAAGGGAAGATAATGGGAAGAAGTAGTGTATTAGCCAGGGTTCTACAGAGAAAGAGAACCTAAGAGGAAGGGAGAGAGGGAAGAAGGAAAAAAAGAGAGAGATTGTAAGGAACTAGCTCATGGGACCATTAGGGCTGGCAAGTTGGAAATTTATAGGGCTGGATGGCAGCCTAGAAACTCAGGTTAAGATTTGATGTTGTAGCCTTGAGGCAAAACTGCTTCTTAGAGAAATCTCAGTCTTTGCTCTTAAGGCCTTCAACTGACTGGATGAAGCTCACTCACATTATGAAGGACAATCTGCTTTACATCAAGTCAACTGATGGTACATGTTCATTACATCCACAAACACCTTCACAGCCACATCTAGTGTGTGACCTAACAACTGAGTACCAGAGCCGACATGTTACATTTACCCTCAGAAATAGTGTTACAGGAGCTCAGGGTAGAGGTCACCTAGCAAGAGCTGTGTATAGAGGAGACAGCCAGTGCTGGACCCTGATGCAGAGAGAAGGGAAAACCTGCAGTGGCTCCCTCCTTCTGTTCTCCAGTTTGCTCCAGTGCCTCACATACGCCTAACCTAACTGAAACTAGTTGGCAAGAGATCTGGGAAAGGTCATTTCCAAGGGTCAACACCCTAAAAACAGAGGGCAAAAGAGGGAAGGGTGGAAGTGGAACTAAAAGTATGAGGAAGGACTAACACAGTAGGATTATGAGTTTGAGGTCTGTGAAGTGTTTGATTTCTAAAACCAGCTGTCATTTGACCCAGGAAGGATATGTGTATATGAACTGAAAATATTCACAGACTAAACATAAAGCAACCTCATGCTCTTCTCAGAAGACTAGAGCTACCAACTCTCAAAGAACCCCTGGGGCCAGGGTTACAAAAAGGCTGTTTGGTACCTGGAAACAATGGTAATCCTGGGTCAACCTGACTTCAGTTCCCTCTAAGACTGAGTTGTAGGAGAACAGAAATGCTTTTGAACCAAATAAACCTCCTATGGGACCATCCTTGATTTCACTGGCAACTGGATGAAATGATCCCCCAAAATTGCCATTCCCCCAGTGCCCATCAGAATGCCAGGGGATATACAACAAAAATGGAGTGAATGACTTCTTACAGGTTTTGTTTATTTTGTTTTGTTTTTAATTTTATTTTATGTCAAGATGCTTGCTTAGGACTTTCCAATGATTCCATTATATTCTTAATCATCCTGGAAAGACTAGGATATATTCAATATTTGGATGTCATATTTATGAACCCATGTCCTGCAGTTTTGTCTTGATGAGGTAAAGATGTCTTTTATCATTAAAATGTCTTTTCCAAAAGAGGGACTTAATTATGCTGTTAATTATATAGTCACATTTATCTTCAGGTAAATAAATGTAAATAGGACACTAGAGACTAGCCAAGGAGAATTTCTTCTTCAAACACTCCAGAAGCTACCAAAAAAGAATGCAGCTGAACCTTACAGTTGATAGGGAACCCAGGTATCTATGCAATGCAGAAATCTTTTATATAGGGGACGCCTGGCTCACTCAGTTGGAAGAGCATGCAGCTCTTGATCTCAAGGTTGTGATTCAGCCCCATGCTGGGTATAGAATTACTCAAAAATAAATAAATAAACTTTAAAAAAAGGCATCTCTTACAGAAAATCTCAGAAAGTGTTCATCTGTCCCTTCACAATACTCAAAATTCAATTTTTTTAATTTATAAAACTCAAAAAAATACTTGAGGACCTACTATCTACAGTTCCTGAAAGGGCCAACATACAGGGATGAATATGAAGAACAAGTTCCTCTTCTCATAAAGATGTCAGTCTAGTGACAGGAGATGAAAAGAGAAAGAGAAAGAAGCAAGAAAAGAAAAGTAATTTCAGATCATGACAAATGCTCCGATGGAGGCTGGGACATGCTCTTGGAAAAAGTGATATGGAGAATGAAAAATGAGAAGTACTACCAAACATCATGGGAAGAAGATCCAAAGCAAATGTCACAGCCCTGACATAGGAATAACTTGGCATGTTAAAGTGATAGAATACCAAAAACCCACAGAGCGAGTTGAGTAAGTCTCTACTGGCATATGAGAAAAGTGGAGAGGTACTTTTGATTGTCACATGACAGCCTGGAGGTGTTGCTGCTATTTCATGAACAGGGGCCAAGGGTGCTAATATCTACCACTATTCAAGGTGGTCGTACTCCAGAAAGAATTCTCCCATCCAAAAACCCAGCACCTCCCTTGAGCAACCCTGTCAGACAACATTGAATGAAAGAGAACTAGATAAAGGGGAGGTCAAGGAGCTAGATTGGAGGCACATCAGAAGGGCTTTCGGGTCACAGTAAGAGTGAAGAAGTATAACCGAAGTCATTAAATGCCCAGTAAGCAAGGAAACGTTTTTGAAAGTCTTAGAGATAAGACACATAAAGCCTTTATACAACATTCTGCTCCACTGAGTCCTGATTTAAAGGATCCTTTTTATACTTGAGTGGCTCTTTGTAACTTCCACTTAAATTCCTACTATGACAGAAGGAAACCCCAGAAAGTTCCCTCTTGGTCTGGGAACCTTCCACCTTCAGATTCCATAACACCCTGGTCTGGGGTCAGTTGTATAACCATTAGAGCAAATTCCATAATTCTCAGGTCCATATATCTGGTGAAAATGAAATCCGTTTTTCCCATTTCTTTGTTGTTCCCACATTGCCCTTGTCCCTAGCTCTTCTTAGGAACGGGCTACTAGGACTCAGTCCCCGTGTAATATTCCAGATGAGTACTTCTATTTGGATGGAGGGTCTGCAACTGATAACTACCAGGAGCCCTCTAAGGCTGGACCCTACTCGATTTTTGCCAATACTTTCAGCGTTCAAATCCTGCCCATGTACACTAGGCCCATAGCAGATGTTCTATTACTTCCAACCAGACTTTCCTAATGCCCACCATATGGCTACCTGGCTGCAGTTCCATGCATCACCTTGTTGCTTACATGTCTGTGTTCATACTACACCCATCTGCTAAGACACCCACAAGGGAAGTAGCCCATTGTACAAGAGCAGTGACTTGGGAGTCAAACCTGGGTGTGAATCTGATGCCATACTTGATTAACTGTAGAATTCTTTTTAATCTCTTAGTTTCCTAAAGCACTGATGATGCTGATGATAATAATAATGATAGAGCCTCAAAGCTCTGTAATAAGTAACAGAGCATGACATGGGTCTTCAAATGCAGCTATTGTTATCTTTATTTATAATCAATGTTGGGCCTTCCCTTTTTTTTTTAAGACACAGAGAAAGAGAGTAGAGGTAGAGGGGCAGAGGAAGAGGAGGAGGAAAGACTCTTAAGCAGGCTCCATACCCAGCAGGGAGCCCGAGGTGGGACTGCATCTCACACCCCTGAGATCATGCCCTGAGCCAAAACCAGGAGTTAATGCTCAACCAACTGAACCACCCAAGCATTCTGAGCCTTTCTATAAAGTCTAAAAGCTTATATCTATCACCAGGCACACTGGATTCTGTGCCCTCATTGCCCTGCCCTTTTGCCTCCCTAAACCTCTGCTCCATGCTAATAAGCGTGCCCGTTTACTGGCTCTGGTCCCCCTTCATGAAAAAACTGAGATACAGGCATGACTCCAAACCAGTGTAGCTACTGAGTTAACCAAGTCATGAAAGACTATTGAGCAGGAAGGGGTGGGTGTACATAGGAAGAGGCAGATGCAGAGAGGTATTTTTGGAATGCCAAAAAGGTAGGGCAATTGCTGAGGATAAGGCTAAATGGAGGTTTGAAGACAGGAGAAAATAGCAAGGAGTGGGAAGGGAGAACAAAGGAAATCTTATCCTCAATGATCCTGACAGTTCTGGGCTTGGCCTACATTAGCAGAATCTTTGTTTAGATGTTCATTTTGCTTTGGCTGTAGAGGCCTCTCCTGGTGGGATTGCAGGGAGTTTTATAACCCATCGTCCCACTGCTCTCTCCTGTGGTTTTAACTGATGGGGAGGAAGGGAACCACTCAGTACAATTAGGTCCCTTCCATACAACACAGCTGCATGTCTTCATAGAGATTTACTTTTGACAAGTAATTTATGTTGCTTTCAATGACTATGGGCTGTTACTGGGGGACGGGGGAGGAAAGGATTGGAGACAAGATTGCTGGGAGTGTTCTGAGGTTGCTTGTTGTAACAGGTGGCCTGAAAACTGCTGACTTGAAGCAAGGCCACAGCTGCTCTCAGCTGGCTTGACTGATGCAGAGGCCTAAGTGAACCCGGACCAGGCATAACCCAGGTGCACCAAGGGAACAGCTGTCTCTATTTTAATTGGGGGAAGGAAGTGGCATGGATTTGAAAAAATAATATTGTAAGAACCAGAGTGCAGAGCAATGGCTTGATTCTACTCCATTTTATTATTTGCCATAAACAGTTTATTAACACATGCTGAGTGAATGATGGTGTCTCTTTAGAGGGTTTTCACCAATGTTGATGACCAATGCTTCTCAGACTTTAATGTGTGTAGAAATCACCTGGGGACCTTGTTAAATTTCAAATTCAGATTCAGGAGGTCTGGGATGTGCCTGAGATTCTGCATTTCTAACAAGTTCCAGGCAATGGCAGGTCTGCTGGTCCATGGATGACACTCTGAGCAAGAAGTCTGTCAACCGCACAGCACTTCTGAATAGGAGACTGCTAAAAACACTGGTAAGCTGTCAAATGTTAGAAATGGGCTATCAGTAGGAAATGAAAGTAAACTACATACTGATGAGATTTTAAAGGAAATTGAATGACTAAAGAGGTCATTAATATTAATGATCTAAAATTGCTCTTTTGACCTCTTAGACTTCTGATCATATTCTATGGGCTTATAAGTATCCATTACAATTGTATCAGAAATGGTTTTGTGTATGAATATTTCAATTTCTGAGAAACTTAACTACAGCTTTTTTTTATTACTATGATCAAAAAATCAAGCAACCAAGGGACTCTTTAAATTATTGAATTCAGCAATTTAACTATACAGAAAGTTTTAGAAAGGCTTTTCCTCCACTTTGGCAAAATGTTTAATTCTGATGCCTAAGTCAGAAAATTCAGGGGAAATATCAGTGAGAATGCACTGCATGGAGAAAACTGGGAGCAGAGACCCAGCGCAAATGATTCACTGCCCTAGCTGACAGAGAAAGAACATCTGGCAATATTAAGCCAAGGCGCTTTCGATCTTCTCTCTGTCTGCCAATATGAAATTTCACTATCACTGCTCTGTAAAAGAGAAGAAGATGAAAGGAGAGAGCTGCCCTGAGTCAGGAGGAACAGCATAAGAGCCGGGCAATGCAGCCCTGGGGAGTTTGCGAGAAGAAGAAAGAACAGCAAACGTTTGCCATGCCCTCCCTTCCAGCCAAGGTAGGAGCCATGTTAGAGTGACGGAGGGTCGCACAGAAATACAGAGAACAGGGGACTGCCAGCAGGAAGAGTCATGAGGGATTGGCAAAAACAGGTGACAGGGAGTGGGAGCTACGGTTTCAGTTATGGAGGACGTAAGTCCCTGGGGATAAAAGGCACAGCAAAGCAAGCACAGTCAGTAATACTGTAACAGTGGGCCTGGTGACAGACAGTAGCTACCCCTGTGAGCACAGCATCACATGCAGAGATGCTGAATCACTGTGCTGTACCCTGAAGCTAATGTAACACTGTGTGTCAGCTATACGCACATAAAAGAGTTTTTAAAGAAAGAGATTGAGGATCAAGCCAAAATTCAGCATGCTTTGACCTGACTTTTGTCTGAGACAGTGAGGTGATTTAATTGGCCATCCTCAGATCAGCCTGAGGGGTGGCCACTTCAAGGCAAGAGCTGGAACACTGTCGTTGGTCACAGAAGGCCTGCCCCCGACTGTCTGGGGGACCTCCTCAGCCCCTGAGAGACAGGGACAGAGATAGGGGTCTCTACATGCACTGTGGAGGGACACAGAAGGCAGCTAATAATGCTGGCTGGCAAGAGAGGTCGAATGGCCCAGAGACAGGAACCAGCAGGGAAGACCAGAGCTGAAAATCAAATTAGTTGCCAGCAGATTGCTGAGAGGCCTGTAGAGCCATCAAAGGCCCGGGGAAACTGCGTCTTCGGGAAAATCCTTGGAGACATGATGGAACCAGAGCTGAGAGACCTCAACGTGCCCTGTGCCGACCATAGCGGCAGCTAAGAGAAATTGCTGGCAGAGGAGAAGAGGCAGTACTGGGGCCTGCTCATGGCTTCTGGGGCCCCCACTGTTCTTCCCTAGCACCAGCATGCCAGATCACATCCACTTCCATGTACCCTAGTATTGCTCTGGAAAGAAAACACGAGGGGAGGGTAAAAAAAAACTAAAAGACTGGAACTTCTAATAAGAACATCTAATAAGACTCTGAGTTACCTTAAAAGCCTGCATAAATTATTGCATTCAAATGACTAAATTTAGGTGTTTTATTTCTACCTCCTCACTAGCTAGACAGAAGGAGGTTCTTAAAGAAAAGCGAATCTACAGAAAATAAAGCTATTACTCCTTTGCACCACTCAGTGTAGTGTGAGTTTAATTCACAAACCTGTTTGAGCTGAAATGAATCATCCCAATTCAGTCAGTGGATTACCTCATTCTGAGGTGGAAACATGGAGTTTCACATCTCTGATCTGTCCTTGCTCCTCGCCCAGGTCTGCTCTTCTGTGCACTAAGTTCAAACCAAGGGCCCCACTACTAAGCCTTAAGAACCTTCCAGCCCTGAGCGTGGCTCTCAGGAGTGATCCCATAGCCTGTGTTTATCGAGTCTGAGGCCACTCCTGGATCTGCCCTGGTTTTGAAAATTGATGTGACTTAATTTCCTGCATATGTTCAGGAAATAGAATCAGAAAAGCGGGAACTTAGCAAAGAGAGTGTATCAGATTCTGCTCTGGGCATTTATCATCCACAGGGCTGTGGGCAAGCCATTTTTCCCTCTGAGACTCCTTTAATAAAGTGGAGTTCATAATATCTACTTTTAGGACTCTTATAAGAATTCATAAGAAATCAATAAATCAAGTTCATATTGTGCTATTCCAGTTCCTTCCATTATGCCCTATAATGCCTATGCAAGTGGGACCATGGACCTCAACTTCTCACCCCACACAAAGAGTTGATTCCAAAACCCCACACATCTTCCTTTTTACAAACAGGTGGATGTTCTGTTTTGTTGTCCAGGCCCTGCTTCAGAACCAAAGGATGGATATCTCCCTGATGGCTGGTTCTCTCTGGAAATTTCCTCAGCCAAAGTCATACCCATTTTCTGGAGAGTGCTCCTGTAACCAAAGACTGGTGGGTGTAGGGGGATAAAGGCCAATCTCATTGGCCTACACCAGAAAAAATTCTGAAAGGACATTCTAACATCAGAGCAGGGCTGGCCAAGGGAAGCTTTGTGGGGACTGTATCACACAGCCCATCTTTTCCTTTAGCTCAGTCCTGCTTCTCCACCTTCTTCCTATAGATATCAATCCTAAGAGCCCTCCTTCACAAACATCCTACATGGTAATCTCTGCCTCAGAGTTGGCCTCCTGGGGACTCCATCTGGTAGCAATAAGTTACCGCATTCCGGGCTCAAAACCACTCACTGACCTATTATTGTTGACACTGCACAATCATCTTAACACAAAATTTGGTAGAATAAATGCTTATAACCCTCTTCACCACTATTTTTGGAACCCTGCTACGGGTCATAGCCAGGGTAATCCTTTAGCCCTGATCCTTCCTTCCTAGGGGTCTTAGTTCAGCCAACACAAACCAGAGAGGCCACTGCTTACACAGTGCTTTAGAATACTTGCCACACTGCAATGCTGGCCAACCCAGACACAGCCTTTAGCCTTCTCTTGATCCAGAACAAAAATCTGCAACTACCACAAGAAGGTTTTTATAGCATTGTCTCCATGCTATGTGAATAAACAAGGTCTAGCTATAGGAAATTATCAATTCCTCTCTAGAAACTAAACACCTGCTCATATTTTGCCCTGCTGTATACAAATGGACCATTTCAGGAAATGAGTAGAACAAATATGCTCTAGAAACTGCAATATAAGCAGTGCCCAATTTGCAGACAGGCTGTATTGCCTGAGCTGATTTGCAAATTGGCTATTTGGAACTCAGAATACATTATCCCAAAAGCAGTGTTATAAATGATGGCCAGCTACATGTGTTGTCCACAAAACCCTAGTAAATTCACAACTTCACATTGCCTTTAATAATGGACTGTTGGACTCTTCTGCACAGGGAAAATACCCTCCACAGGGCATAAGAAGGAAACCATGTGACACCAGGAACATCATGTCTCTCTCATTCACAGCTGTACTCTCCTCTCTGCCACATGTTTGCTGTAATCACCCATTTTCAAGGTGGCATTGAGGCCTGACAATGAACCTGGTCCTTTTCCTCTCTCTCTTCTAGAACTTGGGCACAAATATAATGTAGACTTGATGAGTTCTACCTTTAAGTGGCTGATAAGCAACATCCAAAGGCTCTAAGGATGTTTCTTGATCCCAAGACCACAAGGAGAATCTTCTTTAGCATAGTACTATATATTTATAGACTAAAAGTATGAGTATATTTGCAACAGAGTAAATCCCAAAGGAACATCATTACTTTCTATGTATCACCCTAACAAAGAACAGTTGAGGCCCGGAAGCCTAACCTCTGGTTTTACTGCATCCCCCAACAATACTATCTTGTCACACATATGCAAAACAATGTCCTTCTAAAATACTTCTACAAGGCTCCAGGAAGTAGGATAAGCGTATCTGTAGCCTAATGCAGCATTCCAGAATGTAATCCCTTAATTGACAGCATCAGCATAAGAAGCCCACTTGTTAGAAATGCTACTTTTGGATATCACCCCAAATCTATTAAATCAGAAATTCTATGATTGGGGCCGTATTGTAACAAGTCCTCTAGGTTATTCTACGTACACTAAAGTTTGAAAAACAGTGATGTAATTAATGATTTTGGAAAAAAATGATGTAAGAAAATCAAGAACCATTTCTTTTTAAAGAGAAATGGCTAGAAATATTGTCAATCTAGTTATCCTACCTATAACATAAAATATTATCTTTAGGAGATACCAACAATTCAACTCAAAAACATGTTTATTCCATGTCTAATATATACAGGCTACACCTTGTCTGCTAAGGAATATTAAAATGTGAGATGGAGTGTAAATCAAAGACTCTTCAACCTAATGAGGCTGCAGGGAAAGAAAAAGTAACAAGAATTAACTAATATGAGACAGATTATTTGTAGTTTTAGAGAAAATGTAAAACAAAATATATTAGGAAAAATAAAGAAAATAATTTTGGAGGAAGATATCAGAGAAGGTTTTGAGCTACATCAGAGTCAGTCCTGGAAAGATAGGTGTATATTTTGCTAACAGAGGCCATGTTGGGAGGAGGGGATGAAGGGCCCATGGAACTGGTACACGATGAAGTTGCCCAGCGAAGAGGACATGAGCAAAAGCATGGTATAAAGCTTCCTTCAAGGCGTATCATAAATAGGTCATGCTTGTGATTAAATAAATTTTCCTCAGCTCTTGGGACAGATGGGTGAAGACTGGAATAGCCAAAGACCACAGGCCAATTACCGTTGTCATAAGTAATTGTGTGCAACTACCCCAGTGTGACTTACTAATGTTCTTTCTATGTGAACCATGACGCCAAGAGCTTGTTCAAGGAATCAAGATGAACACATACAGCAAATAAGGTAAACAGGTGGGTCTTGGGTACCTTATTCAGTAGGCTGGATCTTATTTAGAAGGTAACAGTGTGTTTGGAGCTGCCACCACCACCACCACCACCACCAACAACAACAACAACAAAAAGGCATGAATTGTCCTGGCTTGTAAAACTATTACCACATATGTAGACTGAATAGACTAAAAATAGAGTCAGGCAAATAGGTTTAAATGTTATCAAATTAGGACAAATAGGAAATATCAAGATCCTAAACTACTGTGGAACAGGGAAGGAAAAGAGAAGGTTGCAGGATAATCAATTTAGTTCACTAATATCTGGTCATCTGTGATAGACAAGATATATATTGTTGCTTTAGAGAAAATCAAAATTGCAAAAACTATCCTTTATTTTAAATAAATTAAAATCTGTTATGCAGAGGTATAAGACCACTATAAAATTATAAGAAGTAGTAAAATAATTCTAATAAAGAAAGCATAAATACTATGGAGTTTCAAATGGTTGCAAGGTCACATTTTTATGGAGGTATCAGGAGTTATTTCATAGATGAAGTATTGGACTAGCCATGAGCCTTCAAGGATGAAAAGTGTTAGCAAAGAGGTACAGATAGGACATTCTAGGTATAGAAAAAAACAGCTCAAAAAAATAAAGGCGTGGTGCCTCGGTGGCTCATTCAGTTAAGTGTCTGCCTTTGGCTTAGGTCATGATCTCAGGGTCCTGGGATCGAGTCCCGTTTCAGGCTCCCCGCTTTAAGGGGAGTCTGCTTCTCTCTGCCCCTCTCCCCTTTTGTTCTCTCTCTCTCAAATAAATAAATAAAATCTTTAAAATAAATAAATAAAGACAAAGGCAAACAAACTTGTACTGAGTTAATAGTGCAATATATTTGGAAGAGGAGGGAAATGAGCTCTAATGAACTCATTAGAAAAGTGCAAATCCAAACCTCAATGAGATACCACTTCACTCACAAAAACTGCTACATTAAAAAAATTTTAAGTGTTGGTGAGGATGTAGAGAAAAATCAGAACCTTTATATACTGCAGGGATTATAAAATAGTGAAGCATCCTTAGAAAACAGTTGTTAGTTCCTTAAAAAGTTAAAGACAGACCATAGCCAACATCATCCTTAATGGGGAAAAACTGAGAGCTTTTTCTCTAAGGTCAGGAACAAGACAAAGATGTCCATTCTCACCATTTTTATTCAACAAAATGCTGGAAGTCCTAGCCTCAGCAATCAGATAAGAAAAAGAAATAAAATGCATCCCAACTGGTAAGGAAGACATAAAATTTTCACTACTTGCAGATAACATCAAGCTATGTATAGAAAACCCAAAGAACCACCAAAAAATAACTAGAATTGATAAATGAATTCAGTAAACTTGCAGAATACAAAATCAGTATATAGAAATCTGTTGCATTTCTATACACTAATAATGAAGTAGCAGAAAAGAGAAATTACGAAAATAATCCCATTTACAGGGGCACCTGGATAGCTCAGTGGGTTAAAGCCTCTGCCTTCAGCTCAGGTCATGATCCCAGGCTCCTGGGATCGAGCCCCACATCGGGCTCTCTGCTCAGCGGGGAGCCTGATTCCTCCTCTCTCTCTCTACCTGTCTCTCAGCCTACTTGTGATCTCTGTCAAATCAATGAATAAAATCTTTTAAAAATAATAATAATCCCATTTACAACTGCACCAAAAAGAATAAAATACCTAAGAATAAACTTAATCAAAGAAGTAAAAGACCTGCACTCTGAAAACTATAAAGCACTGATGAAAGAAACTGAACACAAATGAAAGATATTCATTCCATGCTTATGGATTGGAAGAATTGATACTGCTAAAATGTTTATACTGTCAAAAGCAATCTATAAATTTAATGTAATCTCTATCAAAATACCAACAGCATTTTTCACACAACTAGAACAAATAATTCTGAATTTTGTATGGAATCACAAAGGATCCCAAATAGCCAAAGCCGTCTTGAAAAAGAACAACAAATCTGGAGGTATCACAATCCCAGATTTCAAGATACATTATAAAGCTATAGTAATCAAAAGAGTATGATACTGATACAAAAATAGAAACACTGATCAGCAAAACAGAATAGAAAGCCCAGAAATTAAAAAAAAAAACAAACCACACTCATATGGTCAATTATTCCATGACAAAGGAGACAAGAATACACAATGGCAAAAATCAAAAAAAAAAAAAAAGGCTCTGCCACAAATGGTGTTGGGAAGACTGGACAGCTACATACAAAAGAATGAAAATGGACCACTTCCTCAAACATTACACAAAAATAAGCTCAAAGTGGATTAAGGACTTAAGTGTGAGATCTGAAACCATAAAAATCCTAGAAGAGAGCATAAGAAGTAATTTCTCTGACATTGGCCATAGCAACATTAGATATGTCTCCAACTAGATAGGTCTCCTCAAGCAAGAGAAACAAAAGCAAAAATAAACTATTGGGACTACACTAAAATGAGCAGCTTTTGTACAGTAAAGGAAATCATTAAAGAAACAAAAAGGCAACCTACTGAACAGAAGATATTCATAAATGATATATCCAATTAGGGGTTAGTATCCAAAATATCTGAAGAACTTACATAACTCAACACTTTAAAAAACAGTAATAATAATAATCCAGTTAAAAATAGGCAGAAATATGAACAAACATTTCTTCAAAGAAGACATACCGATGGCCAACAGACACATGGAAAGATGCTCAATATCAGTAATTACCAAGAAAAGGCCAATCAAAACCAAAATGAGATACCATCTCACACCTGTCAGAATGCCTAAAATCAAAAACACAAGAAATAACAAGTAGAGTTAACAAGTGGAATAAAAGGAACCCTCCTGTATTGTCAGTGGAAATGAAAACTGGTCTAGCCAATGTGAAAAACAGTATGGAGGTTCCTCAAAAAATTAAAAATAGAATTACTGTATGATCCAGTAATTCCACTACCCAATGAATACAAAAACACTAATTCAAGGGGCGCCTGGGTGGCTCAGTGGGTTAAGCCGCTGCCTTCGGCTCAGGTCATGATCTCGGAGTCCTGGGATCGAGCCCTGCGTCGGGCTCTCTGCTCAGCGGGGAGCCTGCTTCCTCCTCTCTCTCTGCCTGCCTCTCTGCCTGCTTGTGATCTCTCTGTCAAATAAATAAATAAATAAAATCTTAAAAAAAAAAAAAAAACACTAATTCAAAAAGATATATGCACTCCTGTGTTTACTGCAGCATTATTTACAATAGCTAAATAATGGAAGAATCCCAAGTGTCTATCAATGGATGAATGTATAAAAAGGTGGTACACACACACACACACACACACACACACACACAATGGAATATTACTCAGGCATAAAAAAGAATGAAATCTCACCATCTGCAACATGGCTGGATCTAGAGAGTAGCGAAATAAGTCAGTCAGAGATATGATTTCACTCATATGTGTAATTTAAGAAACAAAAAAGAGACAAACCGAAACACACTCTTAACTATAGAGAACAAACTAGTGGTTACCAGAGGGAGGTGGGTGGAGAGGTAGGTGAAATAAATTTAAGGGGATTGAGAGTACACTTATCATAATGAGACTGAGAAATGTACAGAACTGTTCAATTGCTATATTGTACTCCTGAAACTAATATATTAGTTGTTAACTGTACTAGAATTAATTTTTTTAATTTTAAAAATTAAAAATTAAATAAAAGAACCAATGCATAACTAAAAAAAAAAAAAAAGAATTTAAATATAGAGGCCCCTGGGTGGTTCAGTTATTAGGTGTCTGCCTTAGTCTCAGGTCATGATCCCATGGTCCTGGGATCAAGCCCTCCACTGGGCTCCCTACTCTACAGGAAGTCTGCTTCTACCTCTCACACTCCCCCTGCTTATGTTACCTCTCTCAATACCTCTCTCTCTCTCAAATAAATTAAAAAAAAAAAAAGAACTTAAACATAGAGTTGCCATGTGACATATTAATTCCATCAGGTGCATAACTGATGGTAGACTTAAAACATACATTTACCAAAATCCTATACATAAATATTCAGAGCAGCAAAAAGCCAAAAACTGGAAACCACCTAAATATTCATCAAATGATGAATGAATCAGTAAGATATGGTATATCTATTCCACATAATGGAATATTATTAAGCTACAAAAAGAAATGAAATATTTTACAGTTTATAACATGAAAAGGAAAACATTATGCTAAGTGAAAGTAGAAAAACACAAAAGACCATATACTTTATGCTTCCATCATATAAAATATCCACGTAGGCAAAACCATACAGACAAAATAGATTCATGGTTGCCAGGGGCTTGATGGAGGGAGAAACAGAGAATTAATGTTAACAAGTATGGGATTTCTTTCTGGAGTGATGAAAATTATCTGTAATTAGATAATGGTGATGGTTGCACCACCTTGTGAAAATATCAAAACCTACCTACCTCTCTGCCTACTTGTGATCTCTATCAAATAAATAAATGAAATCTTAAATAAAAAAAAAAAAAACTATGGCATCTGCTGCCTTTCCTTGTCTGAGGGTAAGGCAATTCCTCACATTAGACAAGACAGTTATGGTCCAGAGAAACAGAATAGGATAGAGAAGAGTATCAAAAATAGGGGAGTTGTGTTTATGTAGAAAACAGGATGAGAAACACTCTTGGGCTATACAGTTTGTCTAAAAATAAAAGTGATCATTACCCAGCCATGAAAAAAAAAAAGGATGAGATCTTGCCATTTGAGACAAGATGGATGGACCTAGATGGAATTATACTACATGAAATTAGTCAGATAGGGAAAGAAAAATGCCATGTCATTTCACTTATATGTGGAATCTTTTAAAAAATGAATAAACAAATAAAAAGCAGAATCGGACCTATAAATACAGAGAAGAAATTCATGGTTGCCAGAGAGGAGAAAGTGGGGGTATGGACAAAATGGTGAAGGGGAGTGGGAGATACAGGCATCTAGTTTCAAAATAAATCACAGGGGTGAAAGGTACAACATAGGCGATATAGTCTATGGTGTTGCTAGTGTTGCATGGTGATAGATGTTAGCTAGATACATGTTATACTTGTGGTGAGCACAGTGTAGCCTACAGAGTTGTTTAGTCACTAGAGTTGTACACCTGAAACTAATGTAACGTGTGTCAACTATACTCAAATAATAATAATAATAATAATAATAATAATAAAAAAGAGTGATAAGTTTTGAGAAAGTAATAAATTTCATCTGACTAAATTTCATAGACAATGAGATAAACCCATTCTAGGTCACAAAACAAACCTCAAAAAGTTTAAAAGAATTAAAGTCATACAGAGAATATTCTCTGACAACAATGAATCAAACTAGAAATTGGTAATAGCAAATCAACATAAAATCTCTAAGTATAGGAGAATTAAATAACACAACTCAATAATCCATAAGCCAAAGAGGAAGTCACAAAGAAAATGTAAAATACAAAGAACTGAATGAAAATGAGGATACAACATATCAAAATATTGGGATACAGCTAAATATTGCTGAGAGGAAATTTTATTTATTTTTTAAAAGATTTATTTTGGGGGGGAGGGGCAAAAGGAGAGGAAGAGAGTCTCAAGCAGACTCTGCACTGAGTATAGAGCTGAACATGGGGCTCAATCTCTCAACCCCCTGAGCCTAAACCAAGAGCCCGACACTTAACCAACTCAACTGCACTACCCAGGCACCCCTGAAAAGAAATTTTGTAGCATTAAATGCTTATACTAGAAAAGAGAAAAAGTCTCAAATTAAAAACCAAAGTTGTTACTTCAAGAAACTTAAAAAAAAAAAAAAAAGCAAAATAAGCCCAGCTCAAGCTAAAGAGAGATAATAAAGAGCAGAAATCAATGAAATTGGAAACAAGAAAAGAGGAGAGAAAGATCAATGAAACAAAAAGATGTTTGTTCCAAAAACTATAAAATTGGCAAACCTCTACGAAGACTGACAAAGATAGAAGACACAAATCCACAAATCAAATATAAAGAATAAAACAAAGGACACCAAAACAGATCCTGTAACCATTTAAAAAGAAAGGTATGTTATACGCAACTTTCAGTTCATATATTCAACAATTTAAATGAAATGCACCAGTTCATTGAACTACCAAATTTCAATTCAGTAAATAATCTGAGTAGTTCTATAATGAATTCATAACTTAAAACTTCCAAAAGAGAAATCTCCAAACCAGATGTTTAAACTCTACAAATGCTTAAAGAAAAACTGCATAATCTCTTACAGAAAATACAAGAAGGAACATTTCATATACCAGTATTACCTTAATATAAAAGTCATGTAAGGGTAGAACAAAAAGCAAAACTGCAGATCAGTATCTGAGACACAAAAATACTCAAAAATATTAACAAATCAAATTGAGCAATGTATAAAATGAATTAAGCACAACCAACTGTAATTTATTTCAGGTATAAAACTCTGATTCAACATTCGAAAATCAATGTAACCCACCACAGTAACAACTAAAGAAGAAAAAAAAAAATTTCTCAGCAAGTTAGGAATGGGGAGAAGTACATTAGCCTATAGCTAACAACATACTTAATAGTAAAACACTGAATGCTTTCCTCCTAAAATTAAGAACAAAGCAAAGATATCTACTCTCACTTCTATTAGTCAGCAAAGTTCTAGACACTGCAATAAGGCAAGAAGAAAGAACAGAAGGCATACATTATGGAAAGTAAGAAATAAACTTTCCTTATTTTCAGATAACATGATTTTTTATGTAGAAAATCCCAAGAAATCTACAAAACACCTGTAGGGCTAAGAAATGAGTCCAGCAAAAGTAAAGGATACAAGATGAACACACCAAAATCAACATTTCTTCACACTAACAATGAATATGCAGAAACTAAAATTAAAAACAGAGTACCCTTTACAATTGCTCCAAATAAACTAAAATACTCAGGTATAATCTTACCAAATATGTACAAGATCAGTATGCTTAAAACCACAAAATGCTGATAAAAGAAATCAAAGATCTAAATAAATAGACAGATGATATTCCTGAATTGGAATTGGAAAATTCAACATAGTGAAGATGTCAATTCTCCCAATATTGATTTATAGGTTTAAAACAATGCCCATCAAAATCTCACCAAGGTGTTATACATATACACACAAGCTTACTCCAAATTTTTTGGAAAGACACGGGTTCTAGAATAACTAAACCAATTTTGAATAGAGGAATAAAGTAGGAAGAGTCACTCTGTCAATATTATATATATCTACATTATTAAGACAGTATGGTATTAGTGAAGCAACAGACAACAGATCAATGGAACAGAAGAAACCCAAGTAAATACTTTTTTCTTTTCATTTTATTTCTTTTCAGTGTCCCAGAATTGTTTATGCACCACACCCAGTGCTCCATGCAATACATGCCCTCCTTAATACCCACCACCAGGCTCACCCAACCCCCCACACCCCTCCCCTCCAAAACCCTCAGTTTGTTTCTCAGAGTCCACAGTCTCTCATGGCTTGTCTTCCCCTCCGATTTCCCCCAATTCACTTTTCCTTTCCTTCTCCTAATGTCCTCCATGTTATTCCTTATGCTCCACAAGTGAAACCATATGATAACTGACTCTTTATGCTTGACCTATTTCATTCAGCATAATCTCCAGTCCCATCCATGTTGATACAAAAGTTGGGTATTCATCCTTTCTGATGGAGGCATAATACTCCATTGTATATATGGACCATATCTTCTTTATCCATTCATCCATTGAGGGGCATCTTGGTTCTTTCCACAGTTTGGTGACTATGGCCATTGCTGCTATGAACATTGGGGTACAGATGGCCCTTCTTTTCACTACATCTGTATCTTTGGGGTAAATACCCAGTAGTGCAATTTTAGGGTCATAGGATAGCTCTACTTTCAATTTCTTAAGGAATCTCCACACCGTTTTCCAAAGTGGCTGCACCAACTCGCATTCCCACCAACAGTGTAAGAGGGTTCCCCCTTCTCCACATCCTCTCCAACACCTGTTGTTTACTGTCTTGTTAATTTTGGCCATTCTAACTGGTTTAAGATGGTATCTCAATGTGGTTTTGATTTGAATCTCCCTGATGGCTAATGAAGATGAACATTTTTCATGGGTCTGTTAGCCATTTGTATGTCTTCTTTGGAGAAGTGTCTGTTCATGTCTTCTGCCCATTTTTTGACGTGATTATCTGTTTTGTGGATGTTGAGTTTGAGTCTTTATAGATCTTGGATATCAACCTTTTGTAGTGTCATTTGCGAATACCTTCTCCCATTCTGTGGGTTCCCTCTTTGTTTTGTTGACGGTTTCCTTTGCTGTGCAGAAGCTTTTGATCTTGATGAAGTCCCAAAATTTCATTTTTGCTTTTCTTTCCTTTGCCTTTGGGGACATGCCTTGAAAGAAGTTGCTGTGGCCGATGTCGAAGAGGTTACTGCCTATGTTCTTCCCTAGGATTCTGATAGATTCTTGCCTCATGTTGAGGTCTTTTATCCATTTCAAGTTTATCTTTGTGTATGGTGTAAAAGAATGGTCAGGTTTCATTCTTCTACACATTGCTGTCCAATTTTCCCAGCACCATTTATTGAAGAGACTGTCTTTCTTCCACTGTATATTTTTTCCTGCTTTGTCAAAGATTATTTGACTATAGAGTTGGGGGTCCATATCCGGGCTCTCTACTCTGTTCCACTGGTCTATGTGTGTGTTTTTATGCCAGTACCATGCTGTCTTTGTGATCACAGCTTTGTAGTAAAGCTTGAAATCAGGATATGTGGTGCCCCCAGTTTTGTTTTTCCTTAGCAATTCAGGGTCTCTTCTGGTTCCATACAAATTTTAGGATTGCCTGTTCCAGCTCTTTGAAAAATGCCGGTGGAATTTTGATCAGGATGGCACTGAAAGTATAGATGGCTCTAGGCAGTACAGACATTTTAACAATGTTTATTCTTCCGATCCATGAGCATGGAATGGTCTTCCATCTTTTTGTCTTCTTCAATTTCTTTCATGAGTGTTCTGTAGTTCCTCAAGTACAGATCCTTTACCTCTTTGGTTAGGTTTATTCCCAGGTATCTTACGGCTTTTGGTGCTATAGTAAATGGAATGAATTCTCTCATTTCCCTTTCTATATTTTCATTGTTCGTGTATAAGAAAGCAATTGACTTCTGTACATTGATTTTGTATTGCCACATTACTGAATTGCTGTATGAGTTCTAGTAATTTAGAGGTGGAGTCTTTTGGGTTTTCCATATAAAGTATTATGTCATCTGCAAAGAGAGAGAGTTTGATTTCTTTGCCAATCTGAGTACCTTTTATTTCTTTTCATTTTCTGATTGCTGTTGCTAGGACTTCTAGTACTATGTTGAACAACAGTAGTGGAAGTGGACATCTTGTCGTGTTCCTAATCTCAAAAGGAAGGCTGTCAGCTTTTCCCCACTGAGAATGATATTCACTGTGGGTTTTTCATAGATAGATTTCATGAAGCTGAGGAATGTTCCCTCTATCCCTACACTTTGAAGCGTTTTAATCTGGAACGGATGCTGTATCTTGTCAAATGCTTTTTCTGCATCAATTGAGAGGACCATGTGGTTCTTGTCAATTCTCTTACTGATTTGTTCTATCACATTGATTGATTTGCAAATGTTGAACCACCCCTGCATCCCATGGATAAGTCCCACCTGGTCATGGTGGATAATCTTTTTAATGTACTGTTGGATCCTATTAGCTAGGATCTTGTTGAGAATCCTAGCATCCATATTCATCAGGAATATCGGTCAAAAATTTTCCTTTTTGGTGGGGCCTTTGCCTGGTTTGGGGATCAGGGTAATGCTGGCTTCGTTTTTGACAAGGATGCAAAAGCAACTCAATGGAGGAAGAAAAGTTTTTTCAACAAAAGATCCTGGAATAGCTGAACATCCATGGGGGGGGGGGAATAACTGAATTTCAATCTAAATCATGTACCTTACCCAAAATTAATTAAACTGTATCATCGACTTAAACATAAAATGAAAAACTATACAACTTTTAGAAGAAAAACTAGAGAAATTCATCTGGATCTAGAGCTAGGCAAAGGGTTCTTAGACTAGACACCAAAAGTAGAGCTCATAAAAGGAAAAACATAAAATGAACTCCACCAAAATTAAAAACTTTTGCTCTGCAAAGCTCTGTAAGATTTTGAAAAGACAAGCCATAGACACAAAATTTACCAAACCAACAAAGGACTAATAGCTAAAATATATATAAAGGCTCAAAACGAAAACCATAACAAACACCACACCAAGAAAATGAGCAAAAGATATACAAAGACATTTCACTGAAAAAGACATACAGATGGAAAGTAACATATGAAAAAATGTTCAAATCTTTAACCATTAAAGAAATGCAACTTAAAACTACAGTAAGATAGTACACACCTATCAGAATGGCTAAATTACACACACACACACACACACACACACACCCCACAACACCAAATGCAGCAAGAATGTAAAGAAACTAGATCACTCACACGTTGCTGGTATGAAACTGAAAAATGGGTCATTTCTTCAAAGACTAAATATGCAATTACTGTACAACACCAATTGCATTCTTGGTCATTTATCTCAGAGAAATAAAAATCCATGTTCCCACAAAAAACCTGTACATAATTATTCATGTTCATAATAGCCGAAAACTGAAAATAACCTAGATGTCCTTCAACAGATTAAACACAGTATATTCACACTACATAATATTCTCAGCAATAAAAAGAACAAACTCTTGATACACAAAATTTGGAATTTGGTCCAGAGAACTTTACTTAGTGAAAAAGCCAGTCCCTAAAAATCAACATACTGTGTAATTCCATTTATATAACATTCATGGAATGACAAAAATTACAGAAATGGAGAACAGATGAGTTCATGAGTTCATGCCAGAAGTTAAGGATGGGACTGGGAAGGGTAGCAGGAGGCAAGGGGATGTGTCTATAAGGGCAACACAAGAGATATTTCAGGTGACGGAGATGTCCCGTATCTTAACTATGACAGTGGATGTACCCACATGGTAAAACTGCATAGAACTCGATGCACAAATGCAAAGGTGTACAAACCAAACTGGGGACATCTGAACAATAAATATAGCATCAATATCAACATCCTGGTTATGGCAATTTACTACAGTTTTACAAGATAGTACCATTGGAAAAAACTGAGTAAAGAGCACGTAGGATCTCTGCATCATTTGTTTCAATTGCATGCGATAAAATCCATAATTGCCTTAAAGTAAAATCCTTAGTTTTTAAAAATACATAGTTCATATAAACTATTTACTACAATGCCTACTTTATTTTTTTAAGACTTTATTTATTTAGTTGACAGAGCAAGAAAGCACAAGCAGGCAGAGCAGCAGAGGGAGAGGGAGAAGCAGGCTCCCCACTGAGCAGGGAGCCCTACTGGGATCATGACCTGAGCCAAAGGCAGTTGCTTAACCAACTGAGCCACCCAGGCACCGCTCAATGCCTACTTTAGAAAAAAATGTAAGCTGTTACTGTTTTTAACTGACATGTGCAATTCTGGCAACAACAACCTAAAACTACTGCAGATATCAGAAGATCTTAATGAGGGTGCTTTACAAGACCTCTGGAAATCATGTCAATATTCTGAGATTGAAGAAACTGCAAATATTTACCATGAACTATGGAAAACTGACTAAATGGAACATATTAGTCATTAAAAGTGTCGAAATAATAGAAGTTACATATTCTACTAATCCTTAGGGCATTTGAAGGCTACTGCAAGAAAGGTTTTACTTTAATATAAAAATAAAATTGTAACCATTCAAGTTGTCTCTTAACTAAAAAGTTGAACTCAAAATGTCTGCAATAAACACACAGATTCATTAGGTAGAGACTCAGATCAGGGCTGTCTTGCTGCAGACTCCAGGGAACACATTTACAATCCTGGCACAATGCCCAACTTTCAGAGATGCCAAGAGGGGATTCATGTTTGCAGTCAGAACCTGAAACTTTAAAGTCATTTCCAATCACAATTCTGTGATTCTGCATGACAGAAATCAGAAAACCTTGGCAAAGCTACAGTTAAACCTAATATTAAAAAGTAAGAGAAGAGTGCATGAGGTTAGGAAGAAAACTTCTGATGAATGATGAAAATGATGAAAATCTTTTAGAGTGAAATATCAACGAATTTCTAAATATTATAGTTCAATTGAAGATCATATATTCAAGTTGTATAGTTATAGGGACTAAAAGAAATGGTTTAAAATGTTAGCCTCTTGAAAAGTAACCAAATACTGGAGGAACAATAAATAAATACCAGCCACTTAGCTCATAAGGAAATTGTGGTGATCAATTAGTGAGTGACCACATAGTCCTTCATAAGCTTATAATAAAAGTAGCTATACAAGCATAAATCACCATTATGATCAGGCCTTGAAACCCAAAATACCTCATCAGACTGTCTAATGGGCATATTTATTAGCTGCCTACAGGAGCTGATAGGATTCTTGAATGTTTTAGTCATGTTTCAGCACCCAGGCCGGCATAATCATGTCGCAACAATTCACCACACTTAAGTAAATGGAAATTCTCTCACTTTAAAACCTGATGTATTAGTAGTTCTTAATATTTATTATACAAGTTTATGTAGTACTAGATCCTAGAACTAATAAAGATGGTTTCAATGCTTCCAACTAATATTTTCAATATTAACTAAGGTAATCGATTTGTCCAATTTTAAGCAGCATAGCTCCATAAATGAGATATTTGGTATGGAACCTGATTTAAAATGCATTCTTTTCTCAAGTGATTGAATAGTGGTAATGAAAATTTATAATTTGTAGTATATTATAGACGGAAGTGAATTGAATTTCTCTATCAAAATTATGCATGGTTCAAAACCTTTTGTCCTCTAACACACAGAAACTGGCAGACAAATGCAATTACATTAGATATGCTGTCATCCAGAACATCTGAAGAATGCTATTTATCCAATCTCATCAATTTAAACTTACTTTACTACCATAGCTGAGTACAAATACCAGGGCATGACCACCACATTAATACCAGAAGGCTATCCCAAATGCCATTTCTGGAAATCAATGGAGAGAATTTTATTGGGTCCAGGCTATTTCACTTGAAGGCAATTGTCAAAATCAATCTGTGTCTAACTTAGATTTCTAACTTAATTTGTAAGTTGATTTATACCTACAATGCTTGCAGATTAGACAGCTAAGAAGCATTGATTTATTCTCAGAAAAATGGACCTTTCAAATAAATTGCATTATTATTTTTCACAAAAATTAACACGCAGTATTTCTAAAACATATAAATTATTCAGTAGAAGTAATAAAGGAAAGCCCCCTTTTTGTTAAAAGCCATTTCAATGATGGTATTGCTTATGACAATTCTGTAACATTCAGAAAATCTTTGATTCATCAGAATATACAGGTTGTAAATTGACATAAAAGATTTCACTACTGAATGTAGGGATCAGGTTATATAAAGATAGATAAATATCATGCTACTTTGGCTTTGAAATTATCTCTAATATAAGTGCAATGAATTGTTTGCTTAAAGACAAACATATGGCTCATTTCACCTACCAAGACTGTTTAGGTATAGTCATTGTAAACCTGTATGTTATAAACTGAACATCTGAACTAAAGACCTTCATATGTTCTGCCCCAGAGGATCCAAAGCAACTTCTGTTCTCAATTTAAAAACCAGAAGCCCTGGCCATGGAATGTAAGGAATAAGAAAATTTGAAAGGACCTCAGATCATGGGTTTCTTAACAACTTCAAGCTACCGTTGTACTTTTTGAAAATGAATACAAATTTTATAATTAGCTACAAATTAATTTTATTTGTTTTTATCCCCCAAAAGATATCACTAGAATTAACTGAACTTTTTTTATTACTGTAAAGGTAGCATTCTACATAAGGCTGAAATTATAAACAATGAATAACTACATCTTTTTAAAAATATTATTTTGGGGGTGCCAGGGTGGCTCAGTTGGTTAAGTGTGTGACTCTTGATTTCAGCTCTAGTCATGGTCTCAGGTTGTGACGCTAAGCCCTGGGTCCAGACTGGATGTGGATCCTGCTTAAGATTCTCTCTCTCCCTCTGCCCTTTCCCCTCAGTCAGGCACACTAGCTCTCTCTTAAAAAAAAAAAAAAAAAAAAAAAAAAGCTTTTGAAGCCTCCGAACTTTGTCAGGTGATCACTCCAGTGAATTCCCAACAGCGTCTATTACAAATGTCTCTCCGAGTCCCCATCTCACTACAACCTACTCTGCTCTCAACAGAAAGCCTTGTCTGCTACTGCACATGGACAGTGAAGCTGAGGAACAGGAGACTTCCTCAACTTTCTGCCCATCTCATCTCCTTTCTATCCATCTCGGGGGTAAAGGAGGCCTTCCCAACTTCCCATTCTACTGCTCAGGATTAATTGTATTGCTGCTGCTCCTGAGCTGGTCCCTTCCTAACTGGTGAATTCTCTACTGCCCCAGTAATTCTACCCTGTATGCTCCTGCCCTGTTCCCTGCATGCCTCCATATAGTCAAGCAGAAGAGCCTCGTGTCAACCCCTCTTCTACCTACCATGCATCGCCTCCATCTCCTGACAACTCTATTTCTTGGAAGAACAGTCACAGCACTTACCATTTGCTATACCTGCATCCTCATTTCTAATTACTTAATTATTTTCAATTCACTAAAGCCATTTTTAGCCCCTACTTCCACAGTATAGATATACTTTGGCAAGGATGAAAATGACTAATCCCATCATCTCAAATACCATGAATTCTTTTTTTTTTTTTTAAGATTTTATTTATTTGAGAGAGAGAGTCAGAGAGCATGAGCAGGGGGGAGAGGTATAAGGACAGGGAGAAGAAGGCTACCCACCGAGCAAGGAGCCTGATATGGGACTCCATCTCAGGACCCCAGGATCATGACCTGAGCTGAAGGCAGATGTTTAACTGACTGAGCCACTGAGGCACCCCACCGTGAATTCTTTTCATTGCACATCTTACTTGTCTTCTCTACAAATATTAACATATAGAAGACTGCTTTCCATTCCTCCTTGACCTTGCAACCACCACCTTCTCTTAGTTCTCCGCCTTTGGCAACTCCCTCTCCATCTCTTCTCTGGGCTGCTTCTATTTTCCTCAGCCCCTAGGTACGAAGGTACAGTACTGGCTTTCTTCTTTTTTTTTTTTTAATATTTTATTTATTTATTTATTTGACAGAGATCACAAGTAGGCAGAGAGGCAGGCAGAGAGAGAGGGGGGAGTAGGCTCCCTGCTGAGTAGAGAGCCTGATGCGGGGCTCGTTCCAGGACCCTGGGATCATGATCTGAGCTGAAGGCAGAGGCTTTAGCCCACTGAGCCACCCAGACGCCCCTAGTACTGGCTTTCTTCTAATACTACCAAAATAATATAAAAGTTCCACGCCTTCATCTGCCATATATGTATCTCCCAAAAATCTTACCAAAAATCTACTGAAAACCTTCTATATACGGGCTTTCTGCTGAGGCTGGGATTAGATCATATGTCATCACCTGGCTCTGTCAATGGCATCTCAAATCCAATATCACAAAAATAATATTTTGTCATAAAATCTGCTTATTAGGCTTCTTTTCTTGTATATTGATACTATCCAGTCATCCTGGCTAAAAACATAATTATACTAGTTCCTTCTCTCTCAGACCCAGAAATCACTAACCAGTCAACTGAATTGCCTTTATACTTGTTACCTGTCATTTCTTCATCACTCCTGCAGTATCATGTTACTTCTTCTATTGTTCCTAAAATTTGCTCTGCACTTCTACTTTTACAACCTTCACAGGATTATTTTGCAAAAACATTAATATAATATATAGCTTGCTGATCACATTCTTTATGAAGAACTCAGGAAAAATCTAAACCCCTCGGCATGGTATAGAAAACCTTTCATTGCTAGGAAATGACAGCTACACCTTGCCAGTGTTTACTATGTGACAGACATTGTGCAAGCTCTAAAAACCCATCATATTATTTATTATCAATAAACTGCTAGGAAGAAGATTGAACTGTCAAGACGGTTAACTTTGTGCCAACTTGACTGGTCTATAAGATACCCAGGTATCTGGCTAACCATCATATTGGGGTCTGTCTGTGAGGGTGCTTCTGGAAAAGAACAGCATGTAAATTGGTAGGTAGACTGAGTAAAAGAGACTACCCTCCCCAATGTGAAGGCCATTATCCAATCTGTTAAGGGTCTGAATAGAACAAAAATACAGAGTAAGGCAAGCTCTCCCTCTCTGCCTGACTGCTGAGCTGGGACACTGGTCAGACTGGGACTTCCACCATTAGCACTTCTGGTTCTCAGGCCTTTGGAGACTGGAACTATACCCCTGGCTTTCCTGGGTCTCAGACTGGAACTATACCCCTGGCTTTCCTGGGTCTCCAACTTGCCAATGGCAGATTATGAGACTTCTCGGCCTCCACAATCATGTGAGTCAATTCCTCATAATTCTGTCTATTTATCCAGCTATCCAGCTATCTAGCCATCTATCCATCTATCCATCTATCTATCTTATAGCCTATTGGTTCTATATCTCTAGAGAACCTTAACACAATTTTTATCCTCATTTTAAAGATGATGAAATTTAAATAATCAGAGAAATCAACTGCTTAAAGTCACACAGTGATAAGTGACAGTGACAAGATTTATCCAACTGATTGTCTCCCAGGATGATGCTCTTAACTACAAGGCTATACCACCTCCCTCCCTGTTCCAAACCCACTGTTCTAGTACTTTCCATTCTGGCCATGACAACTCTTTTAGAAGACCCCAACATGTGTGTCCAGGTCTTCATCTGGATTATCTTTTCTCACTTGTACCCTTTGAGAAAACACTGCCTCATCCTGAACATACACCACAAATACCATGCCCTTTGTGGTTTGTAAATCTGCTCCGAAAGCAATTCCCAAACACTGATTGCTAAAATGCCATTAACAGAGACAGATTTTGGTATAATTCCATAGTTTCTTGAGGTATGTGATATTAGGAAATGGTTCTTATTTGGTACAAAGGAAAAGGATATTTTTTAAATGAGCCTCATTGATTTATATTTACATATCATAAAGTAGGTAATACTTTGGCCAACAACCTTGGAGATGATAATAGGACAGGTAAATAGCCTTCCAAAATCAACACATTTGCATGTTTACATTTACCAAAGTAAGAATGAACCAAACTTGGGACACTATATCCAAGTGAAAGAACAGACTTTGGAGTCAGACCCACCGAGATTTTAAACTATTTCTACCACTTACCATCTATGTATCCTAGAATATGATACTTAAACCTCTGAACCTCAGTTTCTCTATTTTTAAAGTAGAAGTAAAATAACTAGAACATAAGGTTTTTGTCAGGATTAAATGAGAAAATGCTTATAAAGATCCACACGTGGCTGCTGGAACAGATATATGTTAGTTGCCTTCCAATCCCTCTTTATCCCCGTCCCTTCAGTGCTGCTACTCAAAAACATCAGTATCAGCTATATTACAGACTCTTTAATAAGACCTCATTGGACCAACTGAAATATTTGTCACATCCCTTACTTTACCCTGATAAATCTAGACTGCCACATTTAGGGACTGGAGATAGTAGGAAACTAAAGGGATCATTTGAATAAACATGGCAGATCCCTTATGAAAAGCTGCCCGAGTTAAATACCACCACTGATTAACTCATGCTCAATTTATATCTGCATTGCTACAGAGGAAAAACCTCCTGCTCAACAATATCATTTAAGTTAACCCAGTCACCTTTTTAGCAAGCAGCAACAGACAGGACTTGAAAAACATTGGTGAGTAATATTTAACCCATTCATAAACTGCTCCTTTAAACCGAGTCCAGGGTGGGGATGGGCGGGCACCACACAAGGAAAGCTAAAAGAGCCGCCCTCTATGAACTTAGAGTATGTGGTTAAGAAACATAAGGAGAACATGAGCTTGAGCATGAGAGAGAGAGAGAAAGAAAGAGACACAGAGACAGAGAAACCAGTCTCCCAGTTTTGCCCATGAACTTGAAAGCAATCCGGGTGGTAACAACTGGGAGGACTTCTGGCAGGAGCAGTGGAATCTTCAGGAGCTCGGAAACACCAAATTGAGACCAGTATGACTGCGGCAGCTGCAAGCCCCACACAATTGGAATGTTGGCAAGTGGAGCAGAAAACAGAGCCAGGAATAATACTGAGTAGCAGCAGAGTCTCTAAACCGGACCATTCCTCCACATGTTTTAAACATATGTTTAGCCCAGCAGGGGTCATGGTGACAGCTGAAAAGCCCCTTCAGAAGCTGTCAGAGATGGCATTTGTGAAAGCCTCTTAGTGCCTTAATGTGCCAATAAGGGTGTTTCCCTCTCATGTTAGCAAGTAATACGCCTGAGAAAATGCAGCATGCAGGCCCAGGGGTGAGTGAGCCGTCACTGAGAGGTCAGGATATCTCCCTTAGGCCAGGCCAGCAGTCCAACTCTCGCAGCCTCTGGAGACCATCGCCTCATCACGACACTGTCTGACTACCCCACAAGTCACCTAGGAAATACCCGAATGTCACTGCAACGGCTCGGCTTTCAGGTCTCCAAACAAAACACCACACCACTGGTCTCACACAGTATATCTCAATAAAGACAATTTAGAGTGGGTAATTTGTTTTTTCGAAACTGAATCATCAAAAAAATAAAATCAATTCCTGGGACACACATGGGTAGCAAAGTCAGTTAAGCATCTGACTCTTGGTTTTCGGCTCAGGTCGTGATCTCAGGGTCATGAGATTAAGCCCTACATCAGGCTCTACACTCAGCAAGGAGTCTGCTTAAGATTCTATCTCCCTCTCCCTCTGCCCCCTCCCCTAAAATAAATAAACAAATCTCAAAAAAAATTTTTTTTAATCAATTCCTGTTATTGTCACATAGAGCAGGAAAGCCACTAGAGTAGCTGTATTGAGAGTTTACAATTATCCATGCCTCTCCAAGGTCACAAAATGATCATTTTCCTTATTTGGTCCCTTCTTTTATTTAACTATTTTACAAAATATTAATACACCAAAGCTCTGGCTCTGCAAATATATTTTTAAGTTTAAGCTTTTTTAAAACACTAATCAGAAAAAAAATGAATTGAAATAACTTATAAAAACAAAGCAAAAAATAGAAGTAATCATCATTTCATGTAACCATTTGAAATTAAATGAATGCTTCATAAAAATTCACGGTTACAAACAACACCCAATCACTACTCTTATTTCTGAATCAAAGACCAAGGGTCACATTTCAATAAATTAGAATAGATTAGTTTTGCAAAAACAGATTTAAGAATCCCAACCTCTATCCTGTTAGTATCATAATGAAAATTCACAGTTATTACCCAAACGTCTAGAAACCTGCATCTCTTGCCTCCTGTCTCCGCCCCAGGTCATTCTTTTACTCATTGTTGCAGGGCTGCCACCCAAAACTCAGTCTCTAGAGCCAAAAACAGGGCAATTTATCTTAAAAATCTAGCCAAGTGTTGGAGTGATTCTGAAAAACTGGAAGAAAGTTCCCCATGTTGATACAAACATGACAATAAAGTCAAACCAACTGAAGGAAGTTAAATTCTCACAGTCAGAACGTAAAAACTTCCTACAGCCCAGGACTACAGCTCTGTTAAGAGCATCACAAGAGGGGCGCCTGGGTGGCTCAGTGGGTTAAGCCGCTGCCTTCGGCTCAGGTCATGATCTCAGGGTCCTGGGATCGGGTCCCGCATCGGGCTCTCTGCTCAGCAGGGAGCCTGCTTCCCTCTCTCTCTCTGCCCTTCTCTCTGTCTACTTGTAATCTCTCTCTGTCAAATAAATAAATAAATAAAAATCTTAAAAAAAAAAAAAAAAAAAAAAAGAGCATCACAAGAATAAAAGGTAAAGCACTTAATTATTTGCCTTGAAATAAGCCTGCAAATTTGAATATGAATGCCCCAAGAGCAAAGATACTCAAATGTACATTTATGTCACTGGAGTTTTTTAAAGGATGGGGGTTTACAGTATAAATCATTTATTGGATTTCTAAATTACATAAATTTATCAAACACATTTCCAATTATTTACTAAATAAATGTACCTCTTTCAAATATCAAAAAGTGCTCTTATTCCTCACATTCTAAAATCTGATAACTAAACATCATCTTTTCCAAATCTTTGATCGATTTATCTTTCCACTTTAACTTTTCTTCTCTAAGTCTTTCAATACCGAAAAGATGGTATATCCTCGTGCTTAAAGCTATCCTATCTGTATTGGGGAGGGTATGTGCTATGGTGAGAAAAAAAATAAATAAAACAAAAACAAAACTATCTTATCTGGTTTCGATTCCCAACTCTGCCATGGATTAAGTGGAGTCCTTGAGCAGGTGTTTCTACTTCTCCTACAGCAATGTCCTACATCCCCTCACCTTTAAAATAGGGTAGTAATAACAAAAGTTCATCATGTTATTGAGAAATTTTAAACAGATGTGTTCACCATTTATTATGCACTATTATTATTATGAATATTTATCACTTTCATTTGTTCTTAAATAGGCAGTATTTTCTGGGGAATCAATCCCTTCTACTTATCTACTTACCTGTCACTACCATAGTTTAAACTGGCTAGATCTCAAAAAATTTTAGATACAACCAATCCCTGGAGGCCAAATGTAAGAGAAAACAAAGCCCAATGAACAGAACCGATTTCAGCCAGACAAAAGGCTGGATTAAAAAAAAAAGAGCTAGAGAGAGTTGATTGGTTAAAGAGAAGAACCACAGAAATCTGAATAAAACTATCAGCAGGCAAGAATCTTCATCTTCTGAGACTGTTCCAAATAAACAATGGAAGTTTTTTCTTCCTCTTAAGGATCCAAGAATAGCTTAGAAAAACGTCACATTTCATCATATTACAGTATTGTTTACTAAGCAAAATACCTTCTAATCCTGACAAGATACGGGGCACCTGGGTGGCTCAGACGTTAAGTGTCTGCTTTCAGCTCAGCAGGTCATGATCCCAGGGTCCTGGGATTGAGCCCCACATTGAGTTCCACATCAGGCTCCCTGCTTGGCGGGAAGCATGCTTCTCCTTCTCCCACTCCCCCTGCTTGTGTTCCCTCTCTCACTGTGTCTCTCTCTGTCAAATAAATAAATAAAATCGTAAAAAAAAAAAAAAATACTGACAAGATAACTAGAAATTTATTACCAAGCAAACTCGTTCCTCAAAGCTACAAAATTATTCTGTCTTTTCACCAATCTTACGATCCATAAATATTTCAATTATGTCGGAGAGATTTTTTTTTTTCTCTTGGGTTTCATCTCCTATAGAGAGTGGTACACTATTTTCTCCATGACTTGTCATCACGGTGGTAATAGCAGCCGCTGGAAATTCTGCCCACAGATATTCATGAGATTAACACCTTACAGACCACCAAAGGCCAAATAGCCAAAGCAATCCGGAAAAAGAAGAAGAAAGTTGAAGGTACCATAATCCCAGATATCAATAATACTACAAAGCTGTAGTAATCAAAACCATATGGTACTGGCACAAAAACAGACATATAGATCAGCAGAACAGAGCTGATCCATAAAAAGACCCACACTTTTATGGTGAATTAATCTATGAAAGAGGAGGCGAGAATATACAATTGGCAAAAGACAGTCTCTTCAACAAATGGTGTCAGGAAAATTGGACAACTACAAGCAGAAGAATGAAACTGGCCCCCTTTCTCACACCACACACAAAAATAAACTCATGTATTAAAGATTTCAATGTGAGACCTGAAACCATAAAATTCCTAGAAGAAAACACAAGCAGTAACTATCTTTGACATTGACCAGAGAAAAATTTTTCCAGGTAAGTCTCCTCAGGCAAAGGAAACAAAAGTCAAATTAAACTACTGGGACTACACCAAAATAAAAAGCTTTTGCACAGTGCAGGAAACCATTCAGCAAGACAAAAATGCCACCTATTCAATGGAAGAAGATATTTGCAAATGATATATCCCGTAAGGGTTTAATATCTAAAATATGTGAAGAATTATAACTCAACACCAAAAAAAACCAAGCAAACAAATAATCTGATCAAAAAGTGGGCAGAGGTCCTGAATAGCCATTTTTCCAAAGAAGATATACAGACTGCTAACAGACATGTAGAAAGATGATCAATATCAGTAATTATCAAGGAAATGCAAATTAAAACCAAAATGAGCTATCGCTTCACACCTGTCAAAATGGCTAAAATCAAAACACAAGAAATAACAAGTGTTGGCAAGAATGTGGAGAAAAAGGAACCCTTACACACTGTTGGTGGAAATGCAAAATGGTGCAGCCATTAGGGAAAACAGTATGCAAGTACCTCATAAAATTAAAAACAGAAATACCATATGATCCAGGAATTCCACAACTGGGTATTTACTCAAAGAATATGAAAATACTAATTTGAAAAGCTATATGCACCCCTATGTTTACTACAGCATTATTTACAATAGACAAATTATGGGAGCTAAGTGTCCATCAAAAGATGAATGAATAAAGAAAATGTGGTGTACATATTCTACAATGGAATATTATTCAGTCATAGAAAAGAATGAAATCTTGCCATTTGCAACAACATGGATGGACCTAGAGGGTATAATGCTAAGTAAAATAAGTCAGAGGAAGACAAACACCACATGATTTCACTCACGTGGAATTTAAGAAAGAAAACAAAGGAAAAAAAGGAGAAAAAAAAAAGACACTTAAATACAGAGGAAAAAACTGGTGATTGCCAGAGGGGAGGTAGGTGAGGGATGGGCAAAATAGGTGAAGGAGATTAAGAACACCAATATCTTGGGGCGCCTGGGTGGCTCAGTGGGTTAAGCCGCTGCCTTCGGCTCAGGTCATGATCTCAGGGTCCTGGGATCGAGCCCCGCATCGGGCTCCTTGCTCAGTGGGGAGCCTGCTTCTCTCTCTGCCTCTGCCTGCCCCTCTGCCTGCTTGTGCTCCTCTCTCTCTCTCTCTCTCTCTCTGTCAAATAAATAAATAAATAAATAAAAAAAATCTTTTTAAAAAAAAAAAAAAAAAAAAAAGAACACCAATATCTTGATGAGCACTGAGTAATGTATAGAATTGTTGAATCATTATTATACTGTTAACCTGAAACTAACAAGGTATGTTAATTATACTTGAACTTATAAATAAACACCCAGCATATATATGCACACTTTTCACATTAGTTAAAGGACTTTCCTTATCTTATCCCATGTAATCTTCATAACAAACAGAAGAAGGAGGATGTCTACTTTTCCAGTACACGAAGAAACTGAAGCCCAGAGAGACGGTTTCTCTCACTTCTGAGGCAATTCTTTCCCACCACTGACACTGGGCCTTACATCCAGGCTGCACCCAGGACTGCCACACATACTGCCTTACTGTTAACATGGACTCCCGTATTCTCTCTCCCTATCTCATCTTGGTGACAAAGTTTTCTGGCTTAGGGCTTATTAAATTCTAAAACCCAGCTCCAGCATTCCCAAATAAGATTGCCAAGGGTTATTTAACCTCAGTCTTTCTACCAGCTTGTGGTTAATCATGTGCATGTCATCTGCCCCAGTGAATTAGATTAGAAATCAAAATAGCAGTAACAATATTAATAATAGCAACCACAGGCAGCACTATGACAACCTTTCATCTACAATATATTTCATCCTCACAACAACCCTGCAAGGTAAATTATTACAAAATACCAGGTCCTTTAAGATAATATCAAATTCCCAAGATGATATCATTTATATCAAGAAACAAAAACCTCTTGTTTGGCTTGTCTATCATCAAATAAATACCATCCACTCTAAGTGAACATCTAAGAATAGAGAAGCAGCACACTAGCGATCTCTCTCCTCTGAGATTGGCTCCATTGTCCTCTTCTCTAACTTACCTCCAGGGGGCAGTACAGTCCAACGATAGGCTGTGGAGTCAGAATCCTGGGGCTGAAATCCCTGTTCTGTCAATTTCAGTTACACAAACTAGGACAAGTTAGTTATCCTGAGCCTTAGTTTCTCAGGCATAAAATGAGGAAACGGACAGAACCTATTTCATATGATTATTACAAGGATGAAATGAGAAAATGACCAGTATATAACAAGGGTTCCACCAATACTTGTTTGCTGTTATTTTATGTTATCATTATTTTAGCCTCTCTGATGATATCATCACTAAACATAATTTATTCACCTCATATATTTTAAGCACCTAATATTTGTTAGACACTGTAGGTGATAAGGCTAAAAACACAACTCAATCCCTCATCTCCATACGTTCACAGACCAGCCAGAGAAAACACACTTACAAATAGAATAATGCAGTAAGACAGACATACTAAGTCCTGCAAAGGTAAAAGAAGGGTGGATGTCTTCACCTCCAACAGGGTAAGTAAAGGGCAGGGAGCAAGAGCTTTCTTGCCACTGTGGGACAATGGATAGATTTAGACAGAGTGGAAAATGCCCACCTCCCAATCTCCTGACACATATACCCCTCCCCCACATATACATCAGGCACTATCCTTAGCTCTTTGGACAAACACAGATGACGTGAGCTTAGCCAATTAGGTTCTCCTGACTGGCCCTTTGATT
This sequence comes from Lontra canadensis, assembly GCF_010015895.1. Classification (NCBI taxonomy): domain Eukaryota; kingdom Metazoa; phylum Chordata; class Mammalia; order Carnivora; family Mustelidae; genus Lontra; species Lontra canadensis. Next base: position 7,964,431 of record NW_022631000.1, read on the forward strand.
CTGGAGAGAGAGGGGTCAAGTTGAATAGCCAGAAAATATTCCCGGCCCCCTGGCTGAGGGCAATGGCCAGTGGTGTGGTGGTGAGTACCCAGGGGCATCAAAGCTAAATGGCAACAGGAATAAAGACCAGTTCTAAGCCTGCTGTGCCAGTGGAGTGATCCCAGCTGTGTCCTCAGCTGCTTAGCTTCCCTTGGTCCCTAGTCTCTTCATGAATCAGATCTCTAGACCTCTGGCCAATTGTGAGAAACCCAATATCCTTCCAACAATTATTTCTTTGCCTGTGTTGGACAGAGGTTCTCTGTTACTTGAAACCAAGAACCCCAGTTGGTACCTTGGGTTATCAAATAAAACTTTCCAGCCTTATTGGAATTGTGGCTTTGGCTTTCCAAGTGGCCTCTAATTACCACTTTCTTCTATGTTAACTAAAATACTATTTTGTTGCCTTTTTCAGTATAAACAGGCTTTATTGTGGAACTTTATCTTAGCAAAATGTGTATCAAGGAAAGTATTGTCTGAATTTCCATTTATCAAAAGAACCAACTGTTCCTACTTGCCACAAAAAATTCTTCCATGACTCATCCCTCCACACCAGACTCTTAATCTTTTCATTTTGTGATAAGCAATGAAGATGAGAGCCAAAGATAAACAGAAGAGCAATGTAAGCAAATGAAGAAATAAGAAATCATTTATTGATTTCTCGTGGGAGTCAACAACCCACTCCTATCTTTGTGTTCTTAATATTAGGTTGATCAAATTGGCATAATTTTGAAAAGGCAAACAGCAGTGAGGCCCCTGAATGGAAGCTTCAGTCACAGTCACACCTTAGCCTACGGACTGCTGCCACTGCTGGAAATGAAAAGGGGGAAAATGTTGATTTGAAAATGCCTACCCTTCTGGAAGGACCCCGACGACCACCAGGTTGGTCCTGGTGTGAAGAGAAAGATCCTGGTACCGTGAACTACTGGGGGAAAAGAGAGAGAGAGAAAGAAAGATCAGGTTGGCTTCTCTATTTGGAGTTCAGGGTATACAGGCAACAAGACCCAAAGAGAACATTTAATAAGAGCTTTTCATCACTTTCATATCCCCAAGCTTCTTCCTCCCCCCTACTTTATCACTTCACAGCTGTCTCTAGATTTTATTTTGTATCCACTTTAGCTAGGAGGTCAGAGTTAAGCCTTCAGGAATGTGTCTCTCTATAGGCAGAAACCTGATTCCCTCTGAAAAAACTCTTAGTAGACCTTGGGAAAACTGCAGTTGCTATCACATGTACAGAGAGAGCTTTTGCAGTCATTGGACTTTAAATGTTCTGTTTGTTGGACTGCCAAAAGGTTACTGCTCCCTGGAGAACTGAGCCAGTTCCTCTAAACCCCTCCCACTGACTCATATGTTTGTCTGGCTGCAGCTGCTCAAAAAGATGGGAATTTAAAAGCTGCTACACAAGTGCAAAAGCAATAACCAAAACAGTGGCAATATCCTCAGGTTCTGAATAGAAAATACCCCTCCTGAGAAATGCAAGGGTAGGGGAAGGAACATGAGAGAAAACAGTGGAACACAGAATGGATAAAGATGAAAAGAAACAGGAAGGAAATCAGGAGTTCTCAGGGCTGGAAACGATTTTACTCTGTGACCTTGCTAACGGCAGTCTCATGGATTCATTTTCTTCCCCCTGCAGTTAAATTTTCTGTGCCCTAGATTTATGCAGAGGTTGACACTGATAACTTATCAATATCACAATGTTAAAATCATATTCTTCAGCAATGCTTAATAATGCTTATTATTTCATTATTACTTCCATTCTAACAATATCCCAGTGAGTTGGGACACAAGATATTTCCTACCCAAAATAAAAATGTCTTAGCTCTCACGACCTTGTACACAAATCCCACATTTCCTTCAGCAGAACCCAGAAAAAAAATGGTAAGCCACACCACAGTATTCCAGGATGCTGACTCCATCTCTGCAGCCTCTGCCCACCCCCACTCCCTTCCATACTCCCTAGTGTTCTCAAGTTTTCCCATCTCTCTCATCAAACAGGAAAGTGACCTAATAAGCATTGATCTAAGGTGCTGAAGGAGAAACAATGCTGCTACTCTTCCACCTTCAAAAAGAGACAAAGGGAAAGAACGATGCTCACTGCACAGAAGCTGCCAATAATAGGACTTTTGCTCCTAAGTGTGAGAGTTTATAAGAGACAAGAAGCCTTCCCTGAAACCCCTCAAACCATGTCATGAGTACATTAAAGGTATAGTCTCTAAAATCCCAAAACCTTTTCCACTGATGCCTACCACAGCAAAGATCCTCAGCAATCCATTTGATTCAAAAACAGCTATAACACTGCAAAATAAAGCCCATGCCCACTGATTACAAATGTCATCTTTAGTGTTTGTGACGAAATGCTCTTCCTTACCGGAAACTGTCTCTTCCATAGCCTTTCTTCATCTGTTATCAAAAACAGGGGTGGTCTTTCTGTTGATTCGGCCTAAGAGAGCACTTCAGAATTTCACTACCTATATCTCACTCTCTTGAGGCTACAATCCTATCACCTACCACCTAACCTGTAGTTCTGCATGAAGGTCTCTGATAAGAGGTACATAATCCATGGACAACTCCGCTTGATTTTATTTAAGATCTCGATTAGGTGGGTCTTGTCAAGGATTCATTTTCTGCCAGTTTTGGTATACTTCCACAAAAATCTGAAACTATTTATAAACTGCTTCACTTCCTGGAAAGTTTTTGCTACTCCAAAGAAAACTTCTTAAAGTTTTAGAACATCCCTTTGGAACTTGTCACTTTGGTACTGATCCCATTTTCTTTTTATTTTGGGGGAAACTGTTTCAAAAACTCATATTTAAATAATCCTAACTAAATTGCTTATTTTAGTTTGTGAAATTGTCCCTCCCCAGCAAAACTAAAAACTCTTAGAAGGCAAGAAAGATGCCTGCCATTTGTTTGTCCAATTTATCTTCATAATCACTCTTCACAGTACCTACCACAACTCCCATGCACACAATGGGGGTACAACAGCATTGTAGTAATGAGCACTAAACTATGTAATTCAATATTTAATGCTGTGTTTTCAGGGGCTAACATTTCTGTCTACACCAACAAATGAACATGGAGATGCTAAAACAGCTTGAGCTTTGCAATACAAACTGCACTTGTCTCCTAGCTAAGAAATGTCAAAATGTAGAGCTGGGGAAGGAATTATATCATTTGCTATCTAGAACACAGGCTAATAACTCTGGCTTGTCAGTGACTAGTTATAGATATCAAGGAGTTTGGCACTCTTGCCCTTAAAATCACCAGTGAATGTATACAACAAAATCTTGCATTTTCACAATTTTTTAGATGCATTATGGCTTCAGATGATTTTTTTTCCTTTATGTGTATCTCATGTTTACTTTAGGCCATTACTCTCCACAGTAGTGTTTGTAATATATGCACACTGGAATAAGTTAAAAGCTGTTAACACTTATTAGCTATCATTTTTGGTGTACATTTAAACTTTTTTAGTTTCAATATTTATTTCATATTTAAATTATCCTTGTTAAGCATCAGGCATTTTGCCTGCAAAACTATAGCTTTTTCATTGCGATTAAAATACAAATAAATCATTAGCCTTAGTGGATATTAAACAAGTTAAATCAGTTTTTACCAAATTATAATAGTTACTTTCAACATTAAAAAGGGTTTGGAACTGGGGCACCTGGGTGGCTCAGTGGATTAAAGCCTCTGCCTTCAGCTCAGGTCATGATCTCAGGGTCCCGGGATCAAGCCCTACACTGGGCTCTCTGCACAGCAGAGAGCCTGCCTCCCCCTCTCTCTCTGCCTGCCTTTCTGCCTACTTGTGATCTCTGTCAAATAAACAAAATCTTAAAAAAAAAAAAATTTTTTTTTTAAAAAGGGTTTAGAAGACTCTATGACCTAGGTTGGATCCTAACTGTGAGGAGTAACATTTAGAACAGGTTTTGGCTCTCTTGGGCAACATTAACTGGAAATATATATTCATATATAAATATCTATACATTTATACATAAACACACATCAATATTAATGTTCAATGTTTTTCAGATAAGCACCTGTAAAGAGTGTCTTTCTCACTTGTGTCCCAATCAGATCCAATTCTTTTTAATTTAAAAACAATATAGGAGGGCGCTTGGGTGGCTCAGTGGGTTAAGCCGCTACCTTCGGCTCAGGTCATGATCTCAGGGTCCTGGGATCGAGTCCCGCATCGGGCTCTCTGCTCAGCAGGGAGCCTGCTTCCCTTCCTCTCTCTCTGCCTGCCTCTCTGCCTACTTGTGATCTCTGTCAAATAAATAAAATCTTTAAAAAAAAAAAAAAAACAATATAGGAGTGCCTGAGTGGCTCATTCAGTGGAGTATGTGACTCTTTGTCTCAGGGTTGTGAGTTTAAGCCCCACATTGGGCGTGGGGCCTACTTTAATTAAAAAAAATAAAAATAAAAAAAAAATAAAAGCAATGGAAAACAAATTGCTTAGGGAAACAAAACAAACATCTGTTGATCACTTACTACATACCAATATCCTCTGTAATTCTCTCCTAACAACCTTGCCAGAGAGCTATTATTCGTATTTTACAAATGAAGATACTGTTATTTTCTCCAGCTCTTATGGCTAGGAAACAAAAGAGCAAAAGCTGCCTGACTGCTAAGCCAGTACTCTTTCTACTACACCAGATTCCTAGAGGACCCAACTGAGAATCACACCCAAGGCAGCTGTTTGCATAGAACTCTCTGACTCTACAGAGTGTTTGCAGATATTTGTAAGATAGTTTCTTAGAAGAGTAAAACTTATCTTTCCCATAAATATAATATTAATGTTTCTGTCACCAACTAGTTTACAGAGCCTGTTTTACCTAAAATGTGTTTAAATAACTTACCCTTTTGGATTTTTTTTTAAAGATTTAATTTATTTGAGGGATGCCTGGGTGGCTCAGTCATTAAGCATCTGCCTTTGGCTCAGGTCATGATCCCAGGGTCCTGGGATCGAGTCCCATGTCAGGCTCCCTGCTTGGCAAGAAGCCTGCTTCTCCCTCTCCCACTCCCCCGCTTATGTTCCCTCTCTTCCTATTGTCTCTCTCTGTCAAATAAATAAATAAAATTTTAAAAACAACATTTATTTGAGAGAAAGAGAGAGAAAGTGCAGGGGTAGGGGGAGAGGGAGAGGGAGAAAGAGTCTCAAACAGACTCTGAGCGCTGAGCAAGACACAGGGCTTGATTTCACAACCATGAGACTATAAACTAACCCAAAACCAAGAGTCAGATGCTTAGCCAACTGTGCCACCCAGGTGCTAATTTACATCCAGTATTTTTGCAAATGTGTATCCAGTATTTCAACCTAAGTGGCTTATCATGTGGTCATATAATCCTCATGAAATATGGTTTCTCAATATACAATCTGATAAAAATGTGAAAACACATCCAAAATGGAGTCTTTTATGGTAAGCCCCATGTCACCAAACTGAGACTTAATTAGTTTCAGCTCCCAGAAATGGTATCTTAAATCAGACAATCATGAATTGCCTGATCAGCACTAGTTCAGAGATCTGATAGGCCCCTGCATTCTGCTAAAGGAAAGTAATCTTACAATAACCAACTTACATTTTGCCTCATTAAACTTCTTTGTTCCTACCCTTTTGGCCTATAAAAGTCTTTCACTTTGTATAGCTCCTCAGAGCTCCTCTTTATCTACTAGACTGGATGCTACCTAATTCATAAATTACTGAATAAAGACAGTAAGATCTTTAAAATGTGTTCATTTGAATTTTGTTTTTTAACACATCATAGGAGATGAAGATTAAAAGAAGCCCTACAAACAGGCTGACCAACTCTCAGTCTACCCAGCACTGTGAGGACTCCTCGGACAAGGGACTTTCAGTTTTAAAATTGGGAGTAAGGGATTCCTGGGAAAGTCCCAGGCAGACAGAACAAGTTGGTTACTCTGCATCTCATCTTATCCAAGCCCTCATTTCACAGGTAAAGAAGCCAAGGCCCAGGACACAAATCAGATCAAGCAGTTAGTGACCCACAACACCTATACTTTTTCTCTCATTTGTATGGACTCGTTCAGCCTGTGGACATACTGTGATTTCTCTGATTTAATCACTGGTTTAATCATTTATCATGTACACTACCCATTAGGGTTTGTATATCAAGAACCAAATCTCTGTTCCCTTTGTATTTTCAGCACTGGTCCAATTCCTGACTCAGTGTGTGCAACTTGATATATGCTTGTTGGCTGCTAGTGAAGAATGAAAGTGTGTGGTCTGGGGGAACCGAGATCTTTATTCAAGTTGCACTGGACCAGAAAGACAATAATACATCACAGATAGAAAGCTGAGAGCTGCACAAAGGAACATCTTCACCAATTTTTTTCCTTTATGTCCTATATATTATATAATAAACATGTATTACTTTATAGTGAAAAACAATCATTTTTAAAAGAATGCTTATCAGTGCTTTGTGTTTCCCGATGAACCAGAGGACCCCTGGATCTGCAGGCAAAGGATAAATGTCATAGGATAAATTACCACCTCAAATGTCCTGCTTGCCACATTTCTTGCCAAGAGAGCAACAACAGAGAACCTTCTTATCCTCCCTCATTGTGCCTCACCTGCGGTCCTCACAGATTATTTGTGGAGACAACAAGGGCAACCGGTGAACAGATTCTGATGTTTTCGAACTATACCAATAAACATTCCCTAATTCCTGTTCATATTGAAATCTGAACTGGCAGTAGAACATGCTTAAAAATTGATGTAGCATTTGAGATATGAGATTTCAAAGAAGGGACTTTTTCTCCAGCTGTGCTGCATCTCCACATCTGCCAAAATGCTCATGGTTTGACTTTGCACATTCTGAGTTACATTCCTCCCTCTTAAAGAGATGAGAATCATGTGCCAGAACTCATTAAGAAATTACCCAGTAAACACTCTGGCTCCCAAGCGGCTTTCTGACACCAAATAAGTTTCTTTGATCAGTAGAATGGTATATTATATTCATTATAAACGTTTAAGGGGGAATCACGGCCAAAAACTTCCAACAGAGATGAAAATACCAGAATTTTGAAGTTGACCAACATTGCATCTTTATTCCACAGTCCACAGTGATTCAAAGAGTTTAACTCATTAATATTTAACTTTGCAAGTTTCTACATCCCTTAGAAACATCCTTTTTCATTTTATTCCTCCTTAAAACTTATTGAATATCACTGTCCTGTAACTTGAAACTATACCCTGGGATTACTTTATTATAGGTGTGAAAGTAGATTTCCAGGGATCTGTGGGCTGCTGGTTGTTATTTAATGTGTGCAACAATTCAAAAGTGGTGGTGCATGTGTGGATTTCCCACTCCCAACCCTCTCTCATTTCCATAGGTTAAAATGAGCAGTGTGTGTTTATAGGGAGAGAAAAACACCCATCACCAAAGGGTAGTCTGGACTGAGCATCTAATAGGAATCAAGGCTAACTCTTTCTTTAGGAGAGACTATAAAGAATTTTCTCAACATAGATGGGAGATGGTTTTAGCATCAGTTTATAGGGTCACTTTCTTCTTCACTATTGGCTACTTTTCTTTGAGTTACTGAGCAGAACAAACCCTCAAACCATAAAGCTTTGTAGGACAGCCTTGATGAGCTTAATACCAAATACAATTCTTAGAGCAGCATTCATACTTTTGGGTACAAAACACAGAAACAAATTTTAATCCAGTGGAACCTATATTAGAATCACTTGGAAAGACTGGCCAAATTACTCAAGCTCACTCCCATTCCCAAGACACTCTGAAAGATACTCATGTTCACCCACCCACACTCCCATTAAAAACTGTTGTTCTTGTAGCCACAGCCTACGTACCACAGATCCACAATGAACTGTCGTCAGGAGGTCACTAGTTAACCTACCATTCCAAGTAACAGATATCAACATCTGAAATGTGCACAGCCTGTGATCCAGCAAGTCCCCTTGTAGGAATTTATCCTACTGACACCTGCACAAGAAGACAAAAATATGCAAATGAAATATGAAATTTACCAGCTTGCAGTAAATTAAAAAAAAACTAAACAATTAAATACATTATGGTATCAAAGCATTGGAATTATTCTACTCAGCTGTTAAAGAGGAAGAGGAAAATCTATATTCAGTTATATGGGAAAAATAACTCAGTTTCTCAAATATTTTGACTGTCTCTGAATGGGCTTTTAGCCATCATTATTACATAGGATTACATAAGAAAAGGGATCTTGGGTCTGGGTCTCTGTAGCACATTCACAAGAGCACCTACAAGGTGCTGTGACATGAAAGCCAGAAGACTTGCAATAGAATTTCCTGGCCTGCATGGCACCGTACACTGGGATGATGTACATTTCCTATAGCTATGCCAGGACACCCTGCTCCCAACCACCGCCCTCAAAGTGGCCCCGTAAGGCATAGGGCTGCCTGGACCTGTTATCTCCAGCAGTGAGCAGCCTCTTCATTCACTCTGACTGTCACACCAGTATCTGTGGTTCCTTGTGTGCGGAGGGGAACAGGTTTGGGAAGTTGTGAATTTCAGGAACTGTAAAAGTTACCAGGATCCTGTGTCACTGTTTGTGTCAAAGCCTAATTTCTAAAGGAAAGAGAACAAAATACTGACTGTAACTAGAGCATCTTATGCAAAAGAATGAAGATAACTGGGGTTATTTGAAACTTTTACCTTAAAGTCACTTTGAAATGTTAAATGAGGGGTGCCTGGGTGGCTCAGTGGGTTAAAGCCTCTGCCTTCGGCTCAGGTCATGATCCCAGGGTCCTAGGATCGAGCCCCACATCGGGCTCTCTGCTCAGCAGGGAGCCTGCTTCCTCCTTTCTCTCTCTCTCTGCCTACCTCTCTGCCTACTTGTGATCGCTGTCTATCAAATAAATAAAATCTTTAAAAAAAAAAAAAAGAAATGTTAAATGAAAGAAGCCAGACACAAAAGATCATAAAATCCATGATTCCATTTATGTGAAATGTCCAGAAAAGACATATCTATAGAAACAGAAAGTAGACTGGTAGTTGCCTGGGGCTGGGGGTAGGAACAGACTTGATTGCAAATGGACATGAGGAATCTCTCAGGATGATGAAAATGTTCTTAAATTGGACTGAGTGATGGCTGCACAATGCTGTAAATTTACTAAAAATCACTGGTGCTGTCAAAATGGGTGAATTTCAGAATATGTAAACTGTATTTCAGTAAAGCTCTTAATAAACAATTTAAAGTAATATTACACAATTTATAATTTTAGCCATATTACTTAGATGTCTATACAACAGAAATATATTCAGGTTATAAAAAGCAAGTTGCATATATTGATTTTTTTTATTTAAAAAAAGCTGTAATTTAGGGGCACCTGGGTGGCTCAGTGGATTAAAACCTCTGCCTTTGGGGCGCCTGGGTGGCTCAGTGGGTTAAAGCCTCTGCCTTCAGCTCAGGTCATGACCCCGGGGTCCTGGGATCGAGTCCCGCATCTGGCTCTCTGCTCACCAGGGAGCCTGCTTCCCTTCCTCTCTCTCTCTGCCTGCCTCTCCACCTACTTGTGATCTCTGTCTGTCAAATAAATAAATAAAAATCTAAAAAAAAAAAAAATGCATATGCTTAAAAAAAAAAACCTCTGCCTTTGGCTCAGGTCATGATCCTAGGGTCCTGGGATCGAGTCCCGCATCGGGCTCTCTACTCAGCAGGGAGCCTGCTTCCCGCCCCCCCCACCGCCTGCCTCTCTTCCTACTTGTGATCTCTGTCAAATAAATAAATAAAATCTTTATTTTTAAAAAAAAGCTGTAATTTAAAGAATCAAAAAATGTATTTAATCTTCAGTATGCACAGAAAATAACTAGAAGGAAATAAAAGGAATGTTGTTTTTAGAAGGTGAGACTAGAGTTCCCTTGCAGGGAATTTTTTACTTCTTACTTCATGCATTTTCACCCCATTAAATATTGTTATAGGCAAATATTCCTGTTATTTAATAATATGTAAATTATCTTCAACGTCTACATTTTTCTTTTGCTCTCAAAAACCTTGTTATCGAGGTCCTCAGAATATAAGTATTCCTTTTAAAGATTTTATTTCTTTGAGAGAGAGAGAGAACAGAAGCATGTGGAAGAGGCAGGAGGAGAGGGATGCAGGGCTTGATCCCAGGACCCTGGGATCATGACCTGAGCCAAAGGCAGACACTTAACCAATCGACCCACCCAGGTGCCCCATAAAGTAAGCATTTATAATTAAATATTTCAATTCCACAATAAAAAAGTAAAATATTGACTGATTCTGGAAATGTGATTAAATATAATACACACTGTCTCTTGACAAGTGCACTACAGTAATGTTTTACAGAATTGTTTATGTGTTCTACTGATGGCATGGAGATAATTTTAGGTCAGAGGTTGGTAAATTTTTTCTTATAGAACAAAATAATAAATACATTAGTCTCTGTGTGCCACTCTGTCTCTGTTTCAACTACTTCATATGTCAAAAGCAGCCACAGACCATTCATAAATGAAGAGATGAAAAGAACAGGTTATAATGATCTCTGTATTCGGTGGGAGAATAGGGGTTTTTTTTATTTTACTATGTGCCTGAAAATGTATTAGAAAAATATAACAAGCTCATGAAGCCCATGCATTCTTAAGTATTATAACTTGGGTTAGGCTAACTTTATGTAAGTTTTTAAGAAAAATATTAAGTAAATATACAACAGAAGATACCTGGGTATGACAGAAATCATGGGGAAAAAAGAAATTGTGAATGTTATCTGCAAATGACAAATATTTGGGAAAACTGCATTTGAGCATAAATAACAATTTATTAACAATAAACAGTAGGATGAAGAAAATCTCTCCAGATTAGGTAATTCTTACTAGAACTCAACCCAAAGCAAAACTCCTGAAAGAAATATCAAAATGTAGACCAAAATCCCCCAAAAGCAGTGATCCTTAATATTTACTGGATCATAAGTTACAAACCTATTATCCAGGGGGAAAAAATGCAAAAACACTGTGCTTTCTGAAACACTTCCAAATTCAGAGACTTCAGCTTGGTGAAAGAAAAGAGAACATACACAACAGCATCATTCCAAGATTTTTTTCAGGAACTCCAGTGCACATGACCCATGCTCAGCACTTCACTCAGCAAATCAAACAGGCGGACGAAGAATGCAGTGCCCTCTGGGAACCAGTGCCCTCCTCACATACCAATTGTGATGACACAGGAAACTGTGTATTGTCAAAATAAAGTAATGTTGTTGCTGACTACTGCCCCCATTCAACTCAACATGCCACAATCCAGGTCAGAAAAAGAACAGAGTTTTAAATCTTTTCATTCTTCCTGCACTTCACTAAATACAGCCATAATTTACAAACTGATACCTTAACCAAAGATAGGGTGTTTTCTACTTCAGAAAATCTGAATTGAGAAAGGGCAGAAGAGGATAAATGGTAAGGAGAAAAAGGAGCTAATATTTTTGAGCAACTATGTACTAAGTACTCTCCGTTCTATGGAGTGCTTACAGCAAATCTAAGAGATATATATCATTATCTTCATTTTAAGAAAAGGAAATGGAACTATGTGTCTAGATTTATCTCCCTTGTCTCCTCAAGATAAAACTTTTATATCAGTAATACTGAAGAGCAAATATTGATCTATAAATATATTACTCATGTTTCCATTAACTTTTGCTCATGCTGCTAGAATGTTCTTTCCATACCTATATTCAACTGAATTGTACTTGGCTTTGAGGCTCAGCTTAACCATGACTTTCCCTGAAAAGCCTTCCCTCATGCCCTCCCCCATTCGTGATTCACCCTTGCCGTGGTGTTACTTCCACAGGGCATCACCACCATACACAGTCTCATGTACACTACTGAAATTGATGATTTAGTTGCCAATCTCCCCTTGTAGATTAAAAATTTTTGAAAGTTCAGAGACCACTTCAATCTGACTTCTCTCCTCAGAGCTTTAATACTGTGTCTAGCACAAAGTAAGAACTCTGTAATCTGTTGAATGAATGAATGAATGAACTGCATTGCTCAATGTCTAACATGCAAATGGTAGAACCAGGATTTGAACCTAGTATCTCTTTCCAATATACCATCATGTGAGCACCTAAATAAATAAATAAATAAATATTTCTAATTAATTAATTAATTATTAGTTGCTCTTTAGGATATTAAAGGATTGTCTACCAGTGACTCAGTTGCTCCAAACTGCCTTGGAAGTCCTTCAAGAAGTACCATAAACTGCCTTTTAAGGGACCAAAGAAAATGTTCTAAAATGTCTTAAATTCAAAGAAAATAAAAATTCTGTCATATAAAAAAACATATATAGGCACTGTACTCAAAAATAAAACCATCAAAGTCAAATAAGTGTATCCTTGTTAAGTCCCTCTGGCCTCATAGCAGGCCAAAAGTATTTCTGTCATTCCATTTTTAACAAACCCTCAGGAAGGTCCAAGGTGGAAGCTGGCTCATATCAAATTGCCTCTGAAATTTCCCTAGAGTAGTTCATAACCCGGAGCACCCAGGAATCTATATATACCCCATCACCCCTGGCTGACTAGGAAACAAGCTGAGCTCTCCTTTACTACCAAGTTGCTTGTTCCTGCTTCTCTTGAGATTTCTCAGACAGTTTTGTGATGTATGAATGTGGGGAGGCCTGAAGGCCTTTGCCAGAGTGCATCCCCATCCTGCAGGGGCATAAAAACCGACATGCTGCTGGCCCTACCACCATACCCAGCCAGCCCTGTGGTTCCAAACAAATTTTAGAGACTGACATTGAGCAACAAGAAGCTATTGCAAGGTTATAAACAAAATAGTGATCAGACTGATGTCTGAAATGTTCCAACTGTACCCTTAAAATTGTTATTATCATTATCATTACTATTATTGTTAGTATTATTACCTCTACAATAATGTGTTCTCATGCACGTTCTCCCCAGAATGGGACAGAAGGCACAATTACAGCTGGTATAACATGAAACAATGTTGAGGAGGAGGCGTGTAAAAATGTATTTAGAAGCTTAAACAATATCTTTCATGCCTGTCATGAAGGGAAAATGACTGGCAACTGTTGCTTTAGACTACTATATTTTACTGCACTGACAAAATTAAAAAGTATTTGTTGCAGGCCTACTGTGTGCAAAGCATCTCACCAGAGGCTGCTGCATTTCTATATATAATGAAATGAAGAGATTTGTTGGCTTCTCAGGCAAAAATCTCTGGAGAAATTTTGGGGGAATCATAACCATTGTTTAAAACTCTTGAGCCTTTTTGCTTCGATTTTTCTAAGACATGGCACACTCAAAATACTTAAATAGAAAGAATCTTCTGCTATGTTTTGCAAAGAATATACTTTTTCCAGTGACCAAAATATTAGTATCTGCTTTCTATGCTATTGTCTTTTAAGTATCAAGGTATTTGAGAAATTCAATTATTGATTAAAAACTTCGGAGAGCACATACTGAGAAATAAAAGAGAACTGGTTAATTTTAAAGGGTTATCATATGAAAGTTTGAACCATACCTGCTCCCAAGCTATCCCTAGACCAAATATGCCTATGCCTTTAAGTCATATGATCTCTCTTCTTTGAATAAAGATGTCAACTGCTTACACTCAATCACCCTTCATGAAAAGTAACACAAATACCATTGTACCATGTAATGGAAGTTGCAATACAATGAAATATTATAGTTTTCATTTACATTCTCACTGTGTCTCTTTAAGGATATACCCTCATCAACTCCATTGGATTTAGGCACTGCTCAACTCTGTAACAGCAATACAGTTAGAAACCAACTCTTACAATGGCCACAGACACAGTTAATTCATTTAATAAGCAATTACTGAGCTTATGTGCAGGATATCGTTCTAGGTGCTACGAATTCAAGCAAAGATGATGTGGAGACAAGCAGGTAGCAGATAAATACAATCAGTGTGGTATGTGTTATGATCAAAGAAGTGTACCTAATTAGGCTTTCCTGGTCACTGGTATAAGGTAACCAGTTGAAAAATCATGCTAAGCTCATCCACACTAAGCTAATTAAAAGGAAAAATTAGTTCAGCAGCCTGCTCCAGTCAATGGGCAATCTTTCTGATTTCAACCCCATGGACAGTTCCTATGGGAGATACTATGAACAGTAAATACCCTCTTCACCCAATGACCTATAATCTAATTAAGGCAATAGATACACATTTAAAATGATGCTCCAGCAACAGAAAACTTGGGATGAAGTCCTAGACTTGCCACTTACTAACTATGTGATTTGGGACAAGTTGGTAGCATCTCAAAGCCTCAAGTTTATTGTATGTATAATGGGTAATAGTATATACTTCATGTGACTGCAATAAAGATGCAATGAAATAGTGCAACCAAAACACTAAGTCCAAGACTGAGAACTCAGAAACCATTAGCTATTACAAAAATATCATTAACATGATTAATCTTAAGTTGAGTGCTCAAATACTCAAAAGAACCAATAGTCGGTTTCAAATGTGGTTGTTTAAAAAAGATTTAGCAGAAACACTAAGATTTGAGCTCCAACTTAAAGGCATCACAAAAAAAAAGATGATCCATGATGGAGCAAACCGCAGTAAGGAAACTCAAGATGATGACAATTTCTCCAGCAGGTAATGAGAAGACAATATGAGCAGAGCTTGTGTAAGGAAGTGAAGGAAGACAACTTGAAAGGCAAACTGGTGCCAGATGACAAGAGGCTTTCAGTGCCCAACAAACAAGTTTGAGCTTTGTCCTGTACTTGATGGCGACTAAAAGGTTCTGTCGAGAAAAGTAAAATGACCAAAGCAGTGCTTTCTAAGACTGAGTGAAAAAGTTGGGGGTGGGGGGTAAACAAATCATTTAGAATGGATTGTAACAGTCTTGCTGCGTGGCAATAAGGACATACTTTGCAGAGGTGTCAGAGGAGAAAGTTGGAGACTGGAAGCATTTTGAAATGAGAAAAAAAAAAAAAAAAAAGGATACATTTACTGAATGCCAAGTATTAATCACAGTCCTGCTCTAAAAAAGGTTGTCAGGCCACATTTTCCCAAGGAGTAGTTAAGTCTCTAAATTAAAGTTATGAAATTCCAGAGATATGTTGATTCTTCCAGGTATTTTAATGACTGAGAAGGGTACCTTTCTTGCTCACTATAAGCATTAAATCCATGTTGGTGCTCATAATAATGTGATCTGCATTTGTTACACCCATTCTGCTAGCAACATTATTCACAACAGCCAAAAGGTGGAAAATAATCCAAACATCCACGGGGCGCCTGGGTGGCTCAGTGGGTTAAGCCTCTGCCTTCAGCTCGGGTCATGGTCTCAGAGTCCTGGGATCGAGCCCCGCATCGGGCTCTCTGCTCAGCGGGGAGCCTGCTTCCCTTCCTCTCTCTTTCTGCCTGCCTCTCTGCCTACTTGCGATCTCTGTCAAATAAATAAATAAAATCTTTAAAAAATAATAATAATAATAATAATCCAAACGTCCACCAATGATTAGGTAACCAAATGTGATATTCACATACAATGGATTATTATTCAGTTTTAAGAAGGACTGAAATTCTGAAACATGTTACAATATGGATGAAACTTGAAGACATTAAACTAAGGGAAATAAGCCAGAGACGAAAGGACAAATACACTATGATTTCACTTATATGACATACCACAAATAGTCAAACTCACAGAGACAGAAAGTAGAATGGTGGTCACCAGTACCAAAATGAGAAAACGTAATAGTGGGAATCTGATGCCCTGAAGCAGGATGTTCACTCAAAACAAGATGAAGGCCTGCTAAGTCCTTTAGCCTAGCTGCCCAACCAAAAAAGACCACCTCTCTCCCCAGGTCAGACATCATTAGATAGGTTGTCCAGCTTGAAAAATAAAAAGGAAAAAAGCCAACGATCACCCCCATCAGAATGATAATGATAGCCCAATGGCGCATGCCTCTCTGCTTTTAACATGCCCTGGTCTGACACTAAAGGAGGGGGGAGGGGGAAGCCATTTTACCAAAGTAACCCCTTACCTTGGCTCCTTTAAAGAAAGGAAACTTGAGGAAGGAAAAGTAAATTGCTGAGATGTCTCTGTGCCCTTAATGCCACAGCTATGACAAATGCTCTAGAGACAAATTGAGTGAGCTTTGAGGGATGAGAATTAGTTAATATATTTCTAAATTTAAATTTCCCAAGTAATACAAATGTAGTGAACTGAAGGGGCACCTATACTCCCAATGAGTTTGGCAGCAATGTCCACAACAGCCAAACTATGGAAAGAGCCTAGATGTCCATCAACAGACGAACGGATAAAGAAGATGTGGTACAATAGAATACTACTCAGCCATCAAAGAAAATGAAATTTTGCCAACATAGATGGGAACTAGAGGGTATTATGTTAAGCAAAATAAGTCAATCAGAGAATGGCAATTATATGATCTTACTGATATGTGGAATTTAAGAAACAAGGCAGAGGATCATAAGGGAAGAGAGGGAAAAAATGAAACAAGATGAAACCAGAGAGGGAGACAAACCATAAGACTCCTAATCTCAGGAAACAAACTGAGGGTTGCTGGTGTACCTGGGTGATGGACATTAAGGAGGGCACGTGACGTAATGAGCACTGGCTATTATAGAAGACTAATGAATCACAGTACCTCTGAATCACTGTACCTCTGAAACCAATAATACATTATATGTTAATTAATTTAAATTAAATTAAAAGAAAATAAAATTAAAAATAATTTTTAAATAATAATAAAATTTCCCAAGTAGTTTACTGTTTTCAGCACTATGCTAGATGGAATGCAGATATAGGAAAAGTTTAAGATACCGTCCTTGCCTTTTAAGATCATATAACCTACTCAAGAAGACAAGAATCATACAGTGATATAATAATGAACATTATGAGACAGAATATAATTAGGTGCTAAATTGTGTAGTACAGATTATAAGTACTCCAGGAGGTCATAAAAATGTCTAACGTCCTGTAGAAATGAATAATGGGACAGGAAATCTTTACTCACTGCCCACTTGTAGGAGCAAGCAGAGAAACCTATAAAATGGAATGAAGGCTTTTAAAATATCTATTATATTTTAATTTTATGTGCAATATACCTCCTCTACCAAACAGTCCTTTTCTTAACGTTTTTTTCCAAATTTGCTTTTTTCTCAGCCTGTTTACAAGTAATTAGAAAATGCCTCAAAGGAAAATAAATAGATGTGCCAACCACCATTTGAAAGAATGTGTAAATTACTGTGAAACAGTGGTATTCAATGAAAAATTAGTAAATTCAGGCTTCATAAAAATAAACCTTTTATTGAAAGCCTGACTTGTTCAAAGCCAAGAAGAAATAGCTATATGAATTCCCCTCCTTCCCACATGAGGGCTAATGAGATCCAAGGACAATTTTATTCATTTAGCTTCAGAATTCAGACCATCTGTTTTAAAATGGGAATTTCACATCCCTCTGCATGACACAGATCAAAACAGACAGGGATTTTGTTTCTATAAGGACTCAAACTGTGAGTGTGTATATCTTTTTGTTCTGGCCAACCTCACACGTTAAAAGTTGCATGGCTATGTAGCATAAGCAGTGAGCTGAAGAAGCAAGGCATTAAATTCTATTTCCTTGGCTGCCAGTGACTATAATCTCTCCTCACTTTCTTCATCCCTTCTTCCTGAGTAGCAATCAAACATATTCTACTCCATCAGAACTGAGTAAATAGAGGGTTATCTGGTATTTCGCCCCACCTATCAGCACCATGTGAATACTGGCACACCTTGCAGGTAGTTGGAGTAATACACCGCTGCATAACAATACTTTGTGGTTTAAAACCACCATTTTGTTTCACTCATGATTTTGTAGATCAGAAATTTAGGAAGGCTCAGCTTGGTGGTTCATCCCACCTACCTGGTGCCAGCTGGAAGCTGAGGCCAGAGGATCAATATTCAAGAAGGTTCTCTCACTTAACTGCCTTGTAAAGCTGTGGTTCTTCATGCTCACTTGTATGCACAAGTGCATGCACCTGTGTGCTGTCTCCCTCCCCCCCCATCTCTAGCTCTCTCTCAACAGATGGTGTATCATCCTCCAGGAAGAGTGACAACTAGAGCAAGGCAAGAAAAGGTGCCTTAGCCGCAACATTTAAGGAGGCAAGTTCCCAAGTGCTGCCTCTGTACTTGTTCAACCCTAAGACTGAATGCTTCCTTAAAATGAAAGCCTCCAAAGTGCAAAATTTATAAACTTTTCTTCCCATTATTCCTGGAACACCATAACAACCTTCTAATTAATATCACCCCCTCTAAACTTCATCTTCAGTTCAGTACATTGAAGCATATTGCTCGTTAGCGGACCTTCCTACAATAACTCTCATTAGTACCCTTGCTTAAAGTTTCCAGTGGTCCCCCTGGCTTATAAATAAAACCCCTACTCTTTAACCTATCATTAAAGTGTTCCCTGATTTGGTGCCTTCTCACTTGTTGTTGGTTGAACTGTATTCCCCCCAAAAAATATATTCAAATCCTACCCCTCCCATACGTAAATGTGACCTTATTTGGAAGTAGGGCCATTACAGACCTAAGAAAATAAAGATGAGGTCTGGATCGTTGGGCTTGTACCCAGTGACTGCTGTCTTTATATGAAAAAGGAAAGAGATCTAGACACGAAGGCACAGAGGAAACACAGGAAAGTAGGCCATATGAAAACACAGAAAGAGAAGGAGTGATGCATCCACAAGCCAAAGAATGCCAAAGACTTCCACGAGCCATCAAAGCTAGGAAGAAGCCAGGAAGGAATCCTCCCTGGAGCCTTCAGAAGGAAAATGGCCCTGCCAAAACTTGATTTCAGACTTCTGGCGCCTTGACCATAACACAACAAATTTCTGCTGTTTTAGGCTACAAAGTTTATGTTAACTTATGGTAGACCTAGGAAATTTGTTCAATTCTACCCCCAGTGCTTCCTAACATGCCCCTTTATTTATGCCCCTAATCTGCCAATCAATTACTACATCTGTCTCTGTCCTTAACCTCCATTAAAAGGACAAAGCAGAGCAGCGTACACACTTATATATTGTAGCTGACTTATAGCTGGCATCTTCTGGTACTCTGCCAGGCAGGGCTACTGGTCCCTAACCTGAGTCAGAGCACATTTGGCATAGAGTTGCACACATGGGTTAACTTTAAAAAAAAAATGTTGAGAGGATATTAAGTTTTCGTAATAAATGCTTAAAGTCAGAAGTAAAACAATTCTATCCCTGTCATGTTCTCTGTCCATCAAAAAGGAAAAGAAAATGTTTAAGTGAGAACTAATTTATAGAAAGAGATCATGCAAAGCTACAGAAGTCCTCCCTTGGCTATTTACCTCTTAATTGTCAAAAATGTATGAATTACAGTGATTTTAATCACCTGGACCAAAAATGACTTACAAGTGGTAATTCAATAATCTGGAGCTTAAGCAAGGTTGCCCTCATTATTGTTCCCATTTCAGTTGCTGGAGAAAGTGTATTAAAACCTCCTCAAGGAATTAGAGATGTCATTCATCCTTTTTCAAAAAATGACCTTACATGGTAACATGAGCAAAATAAATACAATTCTTTTTAATATGGTAGGGAAAGGACATCTTATAAGCACATAGTGATCACTCAGTTGTGAATAAAATTCATGCCAGAGACTGGAGGGACAGTATCAGGAATGTAGGAAGTGATCGCCGGGCTGTATCCTGTTTTAGTCAGTTACACCTGGAGCCCTGAATACCCCTGGTGGGTACCACATCTATAAGGGAAGCAGACAATCTGGAAGGTATTCAGGTAAGAGAGCAAGAAGGAAAAGAGGCTTGAGGAAAAGTAGCAGAATGCAGTGGTTCTTATATTGCAGGGTATATATATATATGGTAAAGAATCAAACTTAGTTTTTGTGCCCCAAAGTGTAACGCTAATGCAAACAAATGAAAATTATAAGAGGACAAATTTTGAACTGTCATAAAACAAACTCCTAAAAATCAATTTACTAATTATGAATAGTCCCTGGAAATGTTCATGCAAGGATACGTAACTTTTCACAATAGTAACTTATTTATCTTTATAGCCCTAGCGCATACCACAATTACTTCTATGTAGTAAGTGACTAACACACATTTGATAAAGAGAAATTCCCATGGTCTCATCTAAACCTAGGATTCCAGTATTTTAGGATTCTAAAGAAGCTCAACCATGAGTCAGTCACTAGTAGGTCACATAGTCATGTTTCCTTATGTTGGGAATGAATCCCTCAGTAAAATAAAAAAGAATCCCAAACACCTGTTAAGAATATTTTTGGTAGTACCATGCAGTAATTAAGTGTAAAATGTGAAACACTTAACAAATTCAAAGATTCAAATAAATTATTTACATAAACACTTACCCTCTTATTCAAGAAAAAAGTGACCCGCAATTTATCAAATCTTAAGCACAGACCTTACCCTCAGTGTTTTCAAAGTCATTCCAAAACATTTATTGAATATTAACTGTGTGCCAGGCATGTCTAATACTTTCAAACAATTTAGTGAGGTAAGTATTAATATCTTCACTTGAAGGCCAAAGGAGTTATGTAAGTTGTCCAAGTTCAGGCTGCTACTAGTCCCTATAAAGCATTTGTGCAAATTTTTAAAAAGCAAGGTACCTCTTTCTCAAGACATTTTACTTCCATTTGTCAGAAAATGTGTCACAATGTATGAATTTTACTAGAGCAAGAAACTTTACTGTCCCCCGCCATAAAACTAGCACATAAATATTCAAATTGATAATATCTATTATATAAATAGTGTACATTTTGGATAGGTTTCTTTGTGCAGTATGCAATCTACTCAACAGTAAATGACAATTCTGTATGAGCTCTGATAAATGAAGCACAAGGAATATTACCCCAAAGTACTCCATTAACTCTCAACCTAAATGAGAATGATCAAGAACTCACATGAATTAAATAACCCTCCGGTTGCATAGGACTACTGTCTCCTTTCGGCATTGTTTCATTCTCAAAGCACTCATAAAATGTATTAACGTGGATGTAAACCCACTGAATACATAGAAAGCAACTAATGCTGAATGGATAAGGTTTCTCAGAGACCACCATCAGCATCTTCCAGACAAGAACTGCTTCTCCAAAGCCTATTTTTACCTAAAAGGCAAACTGGAAAATATTCTTAAGATTAGTATAAAATAGGGATGTCTGGGTGACTCAGTCAGCTAAGCATCTGCCTTTGGTTCAGGTCACGATCCCAGGGTCCTGGGGTTAATGCTGGCATTGGGCTCCTTGCTCAGCAGGGAGTCTGCTGCTCCCCCTGCTTGTGCTCCCTCAATCTCTCTCTCCAACAAATAAATAAAATCTTTTAAAAATATATGCCTAAAAAAAGATCAGTACAAAATAACTGCTCTCACATCAACAAACACTCAGTCTAAACATACAGATCTTAATTATTACAAAAATTACTTGAATTAGATTTCACTAAGATATCAAGTGCCTCAGACCAATATTCAGGCAAGTTCTAGAAGGAAGATATTTAGATAACAAAGGCTCTTATGAAAAGATTTTGCCTTTTTCTAGGGAAAGATATCTCACAGTATGAAATGGCCTGAATACCCAATGAAAACAAAAATTCCTCAGAAAAAGCAGTGTGTGTTTATGTGGTGTTTTATTTTCCAAACCACCCTTTTTGGGTCTCTATTGGGTTTTGTGTTACACACTGAGAACACAGTGATGATCAAATTCAGACCATGTGCTCCCCTCATTCCAGCAGGCACAATTAATGTAAAAAAGGAGTGTGATATGTGCTACCATAGAAATCTAGATAAAGTGTGATAGGCCCACTTGTTCTGTTCTCCGTACATGATTTCTTAGAATTTAGGTAAACAAAGCTTACAAAAATATAAGTAAGATTTAACATTCACTTAAAAACACTAATCACTACCATCATACCTGGCACACAGTAAATATGTAATAGATGTGTAATGAATAAATAGATGGACTTCCTAGCTAACAAATTAGAGTCAATGGTAAGCAAACATCCACATCAATTATAAAAGAAGTGTTCATGAATACAAAATATTTTTTAAATAGCCGGAAGCCTAAGGCAATTTGAATTGAGAAAGGAGGCCATTTGAATACAAACCCCATACTGACCGGCTTAAAACATAAATAAATTATTTGTGAGATCTCTTAGGGCTATTTAATGATATATTTTCAGCACCTCCGTAGCACATTTATTTTTATTTGAGAAGTCATGTGGACTCCCCCCACCCCCCCAATCCCAACCAGATCTATCACTCTGGCTTTGGCAAGAGTAATCAATTATAAGGAGCTCTAATAATTCCCATGGTTTTCAGCCACCCAGAGAAGATCTGGGTTTAAAAGCAAAGAAAGGCAGAGGAGGATTTCTTGGTGTCCAGAGGGTATCAGTATTTCCGAATTTCAACTTTTCAAGTTGATAATGAGAGATGCAGGTTTGTAGCTTCAACAATTTTAACCACCATTTACTAACCAAGCCTCTCCTGAGATATTTTACCGAAACAGAAACAAAACGCTACAGAGAGTACTCACTTTTTCTTCTAGTTCTGTGCTTTAAATTTTTTTTGTTTTTGTTTTTGTTTTTTTAACCTCGTCTCACATTCTAGTATAAATAACCCGAGGATGGGAAGGCGGTCTGTGCCGGTCTGTCTCACGAGCACCTGCCCAGCATCATACCTCAATGAAGCATTTCTAAAATGCTCTGGGGTGACTGTCCTAGACAGTAAGCCATCTCACACAGGAAACTCAGAAGTTGGTACTTTCTAAAAAATACTCTTAGTCAATGTCTGATGAGAAGAATCACAAAACTCTAGAATTCAAAGAGGACTTAGCACTGTTTAAAATACGGTTGTCAGCGATTTTTTTTTTTTTTTTTTAAGTCTGTGAGCTTCTTCCACCCTAATTCCCACCACCACTTACCAGAAAAGAGTTCCCAAGTTTCTACAAGGAGTCTATGGAACTGTAGAAGAGGAAGAAAGGAGGTCCTAACCAAAGGGCAAACTCACACCCTTGCTGCAACGTCACGGTGCACCTGCGCCCTTGGCCTTTGCCGCTTCCGGTTCCCTCTCGCCCCTGCGCCTCCTTGGTTGGCGCTTGCGCAGAGGACCCGGCCCAGGGGCCTCAATGGGCCCCTGCAGAACCCCAGTTGTCTAAAGGCCCTGAGAGAATAATGGGGCACGTCACCATCACCGATGCCGTAAAGAGACATTTGTGTCTTGCTTTGTTCTTTTCTTAAGCTCCAAATTAGGCTTCATATATCCCGTATGGACTTTTATTCCTAAATTTTGGCCCAACTCCTCAGGCTTGACCTACTGGCCTCAAAAATACGAGGCAGTTGCATTGCCTTTCTACCTCCTTGTAACTATAGTAATCGGTTATGTACTCTTAATTAGAATAAACACGAGGAACTATTCACTCAGTTCCATTCATAGAATCACAGATAACTATGCTAAAAATCAACAACAGACGAGACACCAGAGAGAGGCCACCCAGCATTAAGAGATAGTCCTATTAGTCATTTGTGTAGCAGAGGAATTATGCACCAAAATGAATAGTATGTCGCCTAACACCAAGCATGTATTATAAGTTTTTGACATAATAATTTTAACCGTAATTATTTTGACCATGTCTCTTATTAATACCCGGTATTGAAATGTGTGTGCGTGTGTGTGTATTATATATTATATATATATACATTTTTATATATATATATAAAACTTCTCTTAGATTAAGTCCCATTCTTATTATAAATGTTCTTAAATATTAGTCATCAACAGGCAGAATAAATAAAATATTGCATCATCATTGGGAAATGTATGTAACTACCCCATACCACACTTGCAAAGAAGATCCATTCCTCAGTAACTCGATGAAATTTTGGAAGAAAAAAAAAATTTGGAACCATTTATGCCTACAGTTTTGTTTTATATTGGTACTCAATACAGTTTATGTAGAACAATTAAATAGGAACAGACGATTTGAATTGCACAATTAAGGTGGCAAAAAGCAGGTTCCAAAATACTGAGAACTTTGTATACTGAAAGGCTGATAAGTTAGTTCTTGATTCAAAAAGAGAAATAACTAAGTTTGAATTTCTTTTTGAAAAATAGATATTATGTTTGCTCTCTAGGTCTGATGAATAAATACACGTTTCTACCATATCTTCAGAAGGTGTGTATGTGCAGGTTTTGTAAGGAACTGCATA